>NC_044031.1:296964851-297287700 GCF_901765095.1 Microcaecilia unicolor
CAGGTCCTACAGCTTCCACAATTTGGGATGTAAATGGAAGATTGGCAATTGGCCTGTAATTGTGTCAATCTGCAGTAGAACCAGACAAGTTCTTGATCTTTGGGTGAATGGTAGCAATTTTCCAGAAGTCTGGGAAAAACTCTAAGGTTAGGCTTTTGGTGATCATAGCTTGGAGAAATGGTTATAGAGAATCCAAGGAACATTTATGTACTGAAGTTGGGATAGGGTCGGAAAGTGCAGTGGTTGTCCTCACAGAAGTAATCAAACGGCTCAGATCAGCTATAGAAGGCATATTGAAATGACTGAAGATACTGACTGGAACCATGACTATTGGGGAGAGGAGTTGTGATGGGATAGTAGGAGGATAAGTATCCTGTAGAACACTAATTTTTTGCAAGAAATGAGTGGCTAATAATTGTGATGCTGGGGATTGTGACTGGTTGACTTCCGTAGAGTGAAAAGTGGTCAAAGATATCTTATAGAGGATTGAGGTGTTTGGTGCCTTCTCATTTAAATTGGATAATAGTTTCTTTTAGCTTTATAAACTGCAAGTTTGTAAGACTGTGCAATACTTCTATAAATTGATAGAGTGAAT
Organism: Microcaecilia unicolor; assembly: GCF_901765095.1. Lineage (NCBI taxonomy): Eukaryota > Metazoa > Chordata > Amphibia > Gymnophiona > Siphonopidae > Microcaecilia > Microcaecilia unicolor. The sequence continues at coordinate 296,965,447 of NC_044031.1, forward strand.
TTGTTGTGTGTGGTAGCAAGGGTTTCACATATTATGGCAAGTAGATAATGTACTGTCACGGTTGTGCCCATGTTTCATGCTCTCAGTCACCTCGCCCCCCGGTGGTAAGACCTGATGGCTGCTATGGACTGACTGCTTGCTGTTTCCCATGTTCCAGAAGATATTCTGGTCCGGATCTTCCAGCCTTCCAGATTGTTTTGGGAGTTTTTTGGAACTAAGCAGTACCTGTACCTGGTGAACTCCCTTGTATGTTGCCTTTATTAATCACCTGGGAAGCTTTCTAGTTTGCCATGCAACAGAGGTCCTCAGAGGATTTTCCTTTGGTGAGAATTAGTTGCAGTGCTTCTGTGCTATTTCCTGTTGCGGCTTTGACCCTGCTTGTTTCCTGGCTTATTCTAATGTCTGCTGCCTGCCTAAGACCCGGCTTGTCCCCTGGTTTATTCTACTGTCTGCTGCCTGCCTAGACCCGGCTTGTCCCCTGGTTTATTCTACTGCCTGCTGCCTGCCTTTGTCCCTGTCTGGTTCCTGGAATATTTCTCTGCTTGCTGCTGTCTGGCACCCCGGTGTGGTTTCTGGAGTGATCTGCTGTTTGCTGGCCGGCTGCTGATCCCTGCAGTTCTGACTTCTTGCCCTGTCCAGTAAGTCCTGCTGGCCGCCTGTACCCAGGGGCTCAACTCCTGAGGAACGGCAGTCAAGTGCAGGTGAAGTTTGGCTGATTTCCTGTCCTGCTTGCTCCAGCTTGCGCTGCCTTGGCTGCAGTTTCCGTCTGGTAGTTCCAGTCCTGGGTTTGCCGGTATGTCTGTTCTGCCTTGTCTTGTGTTTGGGTGATTCTACTGCCGCTCCTCGGCAGTGGTCCAAGGGCTCACTAATCCAGTGGTTCCACAAGAATCCTGACAGTGACTGTCTTGTAATGGTGCTACTATTTCAAGTGCCGAGGATAGTTCATTATTCCAGATCTTAATTTGGTCGGTCAAAGAGTGCTCATGAAAAGAATCTAAGGATAATGTACAGTCGGATAGCAGTGATGTGTGCTTAAAATTCTTTAGGTTGTGAAGAAACTTGAATTTAGGTAATGAGATCATGTGTGGCATCTGGATATGGTAGATAAAAAGAATAAGGGAATGATATGACCATGGTAGAGGAAGAACTGCTGAAATTGTAGCTATGTCTGGAATAGTAAGGATACGGTCTAAAGTGTATCCTACTTTCTGAGTAGGATAGGAGACACATTGGGTAAGTTGTAGGTCAGTAAATAGGTCTATAATGTCTTGGCAAAATGGTGCAGTAGGGGTACGCAGTGGGGGTATGATTGGGTGAATTGAGTGAAGGCAAAAATCTGTAATCACTGATTGCATAAGACGAATGGATGCGAAGGAAGGAGGTGGAGGGTGGTAGAGTAGAGGGAAATCTAGTGTGGATTGAGAGTTAATGCAAAATGTGAGGAATTCTAACAAGGGTTGGGAGGATGGAGTGAAATTGGATATTGCGAAAGCTGGTGAGTAAATTAACACTACTCTTCCTCCTTCGCGGGTTGCGCGATTACAATTCAAAATACGATATGCCTGAGGGATAGCCTGGTTAAGACTGGCTGCTCTTGTATCAGATAGCCATGTTTCTGTAAGAAAAAGGAGATCAAGTTTATTTGTAATGAGTTCATGAATAAGTGCATGTTTATGCCACATCAAACAACAGTTTAATAATCTGGCAGAGAGTTTTAACTTGGAAGTAGCTGAAGTAATAGTGGGAGGGCTGCCCTAGGAACTAGTGAAAGTTGATAAATTTGAGGGAGGTAGGGAGAGTGTGTATGAAAGTAAGAAGGGCCTTGTGTTTTTCATTGACGACCCCAGATAACCAGGATGGATTCAGCTAAGTACATTATGATTAGAAGAGTAAATAGCATAATGAGAGTGTCATAATTATGGATTACCAGATAGGAGCAGAGAATAATGAGGTGCATCCTCAGGTAGAGGAGACGCTCCTTTGGCATGTATATGCGTTGCACATCTATCATGGCATGTGCCACTATGGGGCTTGAAAATATAAGCACTAACAGCTGAGTGACGCTTCTGGGTGGACAGGGCTTACTGGAGTGTGACCGCCGCGTTTGCAGTGGTCAGATGGTGAGAGAGGCAAGCTACAGTCCAAAGGAGCCTGAAAGACAGAGCACAGGTATCTTAGTCATGCAGCGACAACAGAATAAAACAAAAAGTGACCCGCTATAGGGCTAGAAAATATAGGTACTACTAGCTGAGTGACGCTTCACTCATGCAGTTTAATCAAGAATTTTGAACACACATTTGAACTTTTTAATTAGAGGAAATCCATTGCATATGCATCAATTCATAGGTAAATTTTGCAAGCACTACATTTTTTAAGGCTATGTCGCGTCCCGCGCCCCTACCTGCTCTCCCGCCGTGAGGGGCGGGAGCCAGCATCCTCCATGGCGCAGGGTAGCGGCCCGTAGGCCCCGGCGTGGGGGCAGGCTCCGCCGCAGTGATGGCGGGTCTGGCCGAGTTCGGCGGCCGGCGACTGCGGCCACCGGTCTCTCTGTCACCGGGTGTGGAGGCGACGCTAGTACGCGTGGGTCGGCGTCTTTCTCCTTCCAGAGCTGGGGACCCTGGAGCTCCGCCTACAAAGCGCCGGATTGGAAGGCCGAGCTGGTGGTTCCGCCTGGGAGATCGGGCAGAGTCAATCCGAGGGGCTCTGCCGATACCCAGGTCCGGATTGGTGGGCTACTCCTACGAGGGCAGGGCGGCTAATGTGGCACAATATTTAAAGATGGAAACTGAGCTGACACATTGCTTCAGGTTCTGTTCCCGAAGCCCTGCTCTGTGTTCCCGTGTTTGTTACTTCCTGGTATCCTGCCCAGAGACTTGCTTGAACCTGACTACTGCTTTGATAGCCGCCTTCCCAGAGACTTGCTTGAACCGACTACTGCTTTGATAGCCGCCTGCCCAGAGACTTGCTTGAACCTGACTACTGCTTTGATAGCCGCCTGCCCAGAGACTTGCTTGAACCTGACTACTGCTTTGATAGCCGCCTGCCCAGAGACTTGCTTGAACCTGACTACTGCTTTGATAGCCGCCTGCCCAGAGACTTGCTTGAACCTGACTACTGCTTTGATAGCCGCCTGCCCAGAGACGTGCTTGAACCTGACTACTGCTTTGACAGCCGCCTGCCCAGAGACTTGCTTGAACCAGACTACTGCTTAGATAGCTGCCTGCCCAGAGACTTGCTTGACCCAGACTACTGCTTGTTAGTTGCCCACGTCTCCCGACTCCAGCCAGGTCAGTCCGTCAACCCCGCGGTTCCAGCAGTCCCGTTGGCCGCCTGCAGCTGGGGGCTCAACCCCTGGTGAACGGCGGTCGCCGCGGGTGAAGATTTGGGGTTGCACGGCTGTCCTTTGAAGCCCCTCGGGGCCTTGTGGGACCTAAGGGCTCACCAACATTGTGGACAAGACAGGCTATTGATGAACCAAATGCATACTAACAAATACTAATCCCTCCTGAAAGTAAAGTCCATTACACTTTTATGTGGGGTATAAAACTATCCTCGTGCAGTTCTTTTGAACATGCATCACCTTACAAGATCTTTTGGCAAACTTGTAGAACGTTTTTTGATTTGTAACAGTTATTTCATGGAATACATCACAATTTAAAAAATATATAAAAGCTTTTAACTGATATGAACAATATACAAGTACTCCACAAAATGGATCGGTAGTTTATCTTCATGTTATTCTGATAGCTTTTAACACCATAGAAAATGGAAATGGTATTTTACAATAATAACAATGTTTGGCTTCCTTGCCTCAAAATTTTTGACAATTTGCTTGGTGGTGACTTACAATTGTGAAATTTTAAATGCTAAAGAAAAAAAAAAAGCACACAACTTTTCTGTATCCTGCGATTATAGATGTGGAGTAAATTAATGAAAAATGGACCCCTGAGACCTGGCATGAGGATCCCTATAATATTGTCTTCAGCTTAAGAAAAAGTGCAGTACTCAGGATGACAGCAGGTCAGGTGTACATCCCTATTATTACCTACCCTGCTAATGGATAGCCTGTTGATTTCATTTACAAGTGAGATAGCTCTGCAGCTGAGAAGCAGCGTCCTGTCTCCACTCAGCACCCTTTTGCAGCAATTCAGGAATTTTCACAGTATATGGTAAATCAGAACACATAACAAAATTACTTCCTTTATCACTGAAGGTGAGGCTTCTGTAGAGTTCTAGCCTTAATACTGGCTTTTATCTTGCTCAGAATTGTTGTCAGATAATGTTTCTGCTCACACTGAAACTCTGAGGTGGAGTTGTTTGTCCATATCAGTTTTATAGTACACAATATATACATTGCAATTTTCAACACTGGTAATACCAATTGCAGTGCATTAATTCCTCTACAGTTCTCAATTAGTCTAAGAAGATTAATGTTCAACTAGGCTAACTGTAAATTAAGTGCAAATTAGTTCAATTTACAAAAGCAATGCGTTAGCTGAGAAAATAAGGCATTGCATTAAGCTGTACTCAGAATACAAGATGATATTTATAACTACACAGATGTGAGGCAGAAAAGAGATTTTACTTCAGACTACAGCAAGGATTCTCAACCTAACCCTTGGATCATACCCAACTAATCACATGTTCAGGATATCCACAATGAATATCATGGGATAGGTGTATATGTGTTACCTTTCTTGCATGCAAATTTCCTTTATGCATATTCATGTGTATATCCAGAAAACTTGAAAGGCTTGTTGTGTTCCAAAGATTGATTTGAGAACCCTTGGATGATAATAATAATGAGTCACTGAAATACTTATTTTATGGTTCAAGGCCCAAATTTCATTTAAATAGTCCGTCAACGTGGGATGCAGGATAGAGAATGCTTTCTTAAAATGGATTCATGCGATGTTTTCTCTCTTTTATAATTTTGATCATCTAATTCAATATTTTTTCTTTGTTATCTGAAGCAGTATTTCTCAAGCCATTCCTAGAATACTCCTAGCCAGTCTAGTTTTCATGATATCCATAATGCATATGCATAGGATATAATTGCATGCAATCGAGAAAAAAAACTAGAGTGGCTTAGGAGTACTAAGTGGTGGAATTCCTTGCCAAAATACATTAGATCCCAGCATGATTACTTAGTTTTTCACAAGTTTTTGAAATCTTTTCTTTTTAACAAATTCTGTTAATTGATGCTAGTTTTCTCTCTCCCCCTCCCCTTTGGATATGTATTTACAATTCTTTCCTTTGTTGATATGCATGGGATTATAGTCTTATTTCATATTTTTACTGTCTTTTTGTAGCCACATTGAACTCAAATTTCTGCGGAAAGATATGGGGTATAAATACCATAAATAAATCAACAAATCAACCCGGACATCCAGGTATCATTCCCTATGATGAAAGGCTAAAGTGACTAGGGCTCTTCAGCTTGGAGAAAAGACAGCTGAGGGGAAATATGATAGAGGTCTATAAAATAATGAGTGGAGTAAAATGGGTAGATGTGAATTGCTTATTTACTCTTTCCAAAAATACTAGGACTAGGGGACATGCAAAGACCTTCTTTACTTCTTCTTTCCATATCATTCACTCTTGTGCCAACCACTGTCACTATGGTTGCAAATATTCGTCAATCTTTTCATCCCAGTTCAGCATTCTCTGAACCATCCGACAATGTAGAAGGACATTCTTCTTGAAATCCTCCTGTCTTCCTTAAGGCTGGGAAAAACTCTGACCCCAGATAGTAGCCAAACACTACGCAGGTACAACCAATGACACAAAACATGAGAAAACATCACAATTTCTCTTTAAAACAGTATACATAAGACTAGGGGCCCTGTTTACTAAGGCATGCTAGCATTTTTAGTGCACGCTAAAAAACACTAAAGCATCTAAAACGCGGCTTAGTAAACAGGGCCCCTAGGTTTGTTCTCACTCGTGCCCTATTCCTCTGGCTCAGGAATGCTGCTCCAAGAGGACTCGGAATGCTACAGGAAAGACTAGGTTAACACAACCAGAAACAATAATTCTCTCACTTTGTTATCCTGTCCATGATGCCACATTTGTGATCCCCTAGTGGTGGAAGAAGGAATTGCACTTTTGCTTATTTTTTTACTGTTTTTGTCATAGCTGGGGTGGTTCAGGTTTTGAAGTGAGTTCACGCCAACTAAATGCTCATAAAGAGTACACTTGTGTTGCAATTTGGTACTTCTGTTTCCCAATACCAATGGTATTTGATGGGAGGAAGTACAACAGTTTTGATGTTTAAGAATTGTTTGTTTTAGCTGATAAAATGAATTAAACTATAGAGATCTGTAACCAAATAAAACAGTTTGCTGGCAGAAATTTCTTTCATTAATGTTTAAAAACAGCTATGTCAAAATTATCATAACATGTTACAATAGTGACAGGCTCATATCAGTAACATTCTTTGTATCTCCTTTCACAGACAACCCTTCTGAACTACCACTGGAATGTCAGCTATGAAATAAGCTTCAATTCACTGTTTTTCACACCTCCCTTACTTTCTCACTAATTAGATAGAAAATTATTTCCTTTATTTTATCTTTTCAGGCAAGGAACTTCAAGAATACCCAGACAGAACAAGATCCAACCCACCAAGGTAAGTATAAGTTGCCTCTCTATGTGTGTTCTGTGTCAGTCTTTGTATCCAATTTTGTTGTCCCTTCCCAAAAACAGTGTCTTTGGTTGTTACTTGGCTTGCCGGCTCAATGCTCTTTTGCATTGCCTAGCTCTACTTCCTCTGGATATAGTGTCCATCTTCCTTTGTCTCCAGCAGTGATGCTCCGCTCCCGCTGTACCTACTGCCTAGCTCAAACAACTCAGAAAGAAGACCTTATATAACTATTTCTATATAGTGCAACTAAAGTTGTGTGCAAGAAAGCATCTTCTGTATTTGTGAGACCAACTTACGCTTATTCGGTAATGCGATGTACCTAAATTCTAAGTTGCATAGTTAAAAAGGAGAGCCATGGCCTTGGGCATGTCATGGGCATTTCTAAAATCTACACTCATTGTTATAGAATACACCCATTTAGGTATAACTGGCTGTGATTAAATTTAGTCATGCAGATGGATGCTGGTCCTATTCTGTAAACCATGCAGAACTTTATGCGTATTCTATAAAATTTAGGCATACTTTACAGAATGCGCCTAGGCATGTTTTTCCACATGGAATTTTCAGGCGCCATATTTAGAATCTAGCTCAAAGTGGCTGATTCTTTATAGGTTGCCTGGAGTTAGGCAGTAGGCTGATGCATGGATTATGCATGTAGTTGCTTTTATGGAATACTGACAAGTCTGTAGTTATGCAACTAACTTTAGACATGAACACCTGCACTGCCTCAATGGCTAGTGGAAATACTCATGCCTAACTGCTGTCAGCTAAGTGTGTAACCTATAGTTTTCTATAATCCTAGTGCATAAACGATAGCCATGCTACTGACTTGCCCATGCCCCACTGCAATTGTGTGCCATGTATTTTGTGTGCTGAAATTGTAGAGCACCAACTAAAGGCAGTTATGTGTGCAATCTTACCTCAACAAACACCCAAGAATGCGAAGAGTTCCTACAACTATGGGATCTTCACAGACCAAACATTCAGCCAACCCATATTAAAGGACACACACTAGACATTGTTACATACAAATTCAATCACAACTCAAATCTCATACTAAAAGACACAAAAGGGACACCCACACCATGGTCCGATCATTATAAAGCAAACATCTCCCTCCAATGGCGAACGAAAGATACACCTAACAAACAAGAATGAAAAACCTACACCACAAGAGGAAAAATAGATCCGGTAATATTCTGGCAACAGATCTACTACAATGGATGGACAATAAAGACAGTCACAAACCAATTCCTCCAAGAATGGGACAATAGGTGCTGATTCATATTAGACAACATTGCTCCAATCCAAACCAGAACCTCACACAGAAAGAACTCAACACCATGGTTCAACGAAGACCTGAAAAAACTCAAAACACAAGTTAGAAGGTTAGAACGAGCATGGAATAAAAAGAAAGACGACACCACACTCAACGCCTGGAAACAATTCCAAAGAAAATACAAATATACCATAAAACAAACTAAAAGATCATATTACAAAACTAAAATTGGACCAAAATACAAGGACACACATAAACTCTTCCAACTCGTGAACAAACTACTAGATACCACTCCAGTCACTTCTAACAGCATAGATGCACCAGCAGCAGACAATCTTGTGAAATACTTCAATGAGAAAATTGTAAAATTGCGACTTAAGATACCTGTTAGTACCATCGACTAAGCAGAAATCCTTGATTGTCTAGACCCAGACCCTGGCGAATACCCAGCAGATAGAACCTGGACCAACTTTGAGACATTATCAAAGGATACCATCTCCCAAACGCTCAAAAGATTCGCCAGATCTCATTGCAAACTAGATATATGTCCAAACAACCTTATAACATCTGCTCCTCAACAATTCATAACAGACCTACCTGAAAACTTGAACTATATGTTACAAAATGGACTCTTCCCGAAGGAAAAAGGAAATATTCTACTAACCCCCATATCCAAAGACACAAAGAAAAGTGCTGGAGACTTAACTAACTACAGGCCAGTAGCATCTATTCCCCTAATAACCAAACTAATGGAAAGTATGGTCACCAAACAACTTACCAACTATTTAAATAAGTTCTCCATACTTCACGACTCCCAGTCAGGATTTCGGTCTAACCACAGTACAGAAACAGTACTAGTTACTCTCATGACCAAATTCAAACGAATGATTGCAACGGGCAAGAACATTCTAGTCCTACAATTTGACATGTCTAGCGCCTTCGAAATGGTTGATCATGGAATACTACTACACATCCTCGAGTACTTCGGAATTGGAGGCAACGTTCTCAATTGGTTCAAGGGGTTCCTAACCACACGATCATACCAAGTGGCATCCAACTCAACTACATCAGCCACATGGATACCTGAATGCGGAGTTTCACAGGGATCCCTCCTCTCGCCGACTCTATTCAACTTAATGATGATACCCTTGGCCAAACTATTATCAAACCAAAACCTCAACCCATACATATACGCAGATGGCGTAACAATCTACATACCATTTAAACAAGATTTAAAGGAAATTTCCAATGACATCAACCAAAGTCTCCACATCATGCATTCATGGGCGGGTACATTTCAGTTGAAACTTAATGCAGAAAAATCCCAATGCCTAATACTCACCTCTTGAATATAACACGAACAAATTCACCACCATCAACATACCAAACCTGTCCCTTCCAATATCAGACACCCTAAGAATTCTTGGAGTTACCATCAATCGACACTTAACACTTGAGAGCCACGTGAAAAACACAACCAAGAAGATGTTCCACTCAATGTGGAAATTAAAAAGAATAAGAACTTTCTACCCAAGGACCATCTTCCGAAACCTGGTTCAATCAATGATGCTCAGTCATCTTGACTACTGCAATGCACTCTATGCTGGCTGTTAAGAGCAAATAATCAAGAAACTTCAGACAGCCCAGAACACCGCAGCCAGACTCATATTCGGTAAAACAAAATATGAAAGCGCCAACCCCCCACGAGAAAAGCTACACTGGCTCCCACTTAAAGAATGCATCACATTCAAGATATGCTCCCTAGTTCACAAAATCATTCACAGAGATGCCCCAGCCTACATGTCAGACCTGATAGACTTACCACCCAGGAATGATAAAGATCATCCCGCACATTCCTTAATCTTCACTTCCCCAGCTGCAAAGGTCTAAAATACAAATTAACGCATGCATCAAACTTTTCCTACTTGAGTACACAGTTATGGAACGCACTGCCACGCAACTTAAAAATGATTTACGAACTAACCAACTTCCGTAAATTCCTGAAGACCCATCTCTTTAATAAGGCATACAACAAAGATCAACAAACGTAAATGTACACATCCCCTCCACATATATTCAGAACTGTCTTTTAGTATCTGCTTGTTTATATTTCCACAATTTACCTAAGATTTTCTGTAACACTAAGTGTTTATTTTCTAATCTATTTCCACTGATCATGTTATATTGTAAGCCACATTGAGCCTGCAAAGAGGTGGGAAAATGTGGGATACAAATGCAATAAATAAATAAATTGTGAATTATTATTATTTTAATTTATTTGGCTTTTCTCACATCCTTTTCAGTAGTAGCTCAAGATGAGTTACATTCAGGTACACTGGGTATTTCTCTGTCCCTGGAGGGCTCACAACCTAAGTTTGCACCTGAGGCAATGGAGGGTTATGTGACTTACCCAAGGTCACAAGGAGCAGCAGTGGGATTTGAACTGGGGACAGCAGGATGTCAAGACTGGTGCTCTAACCAATAGGCTATTCCTCCACTCCATTAATGTCAATTGACACCAATTATAGCCAGTTATTGGTTATTAATGCCAATTAGTAGCTCAATTAAATTACATGCATAACTGACAGTATTTTATAACTTGTGAGCATAACTTTGCATATTAAGCATTGAATTGTGTACATGTGTTTATAGAATTAGAGGGATAATGTTCTTAGCTTCCAATCTCCTGGATAGACATTTATGCATATCCAAATTGTTGGTAAAACCACATTCTGTTTCAGTTTTGTTCCCGTAGCATCAATTTCCCATGGCAGAAGTAAGAGTTATGGAAAACATAATGCTTTGGGTCCAGTTTAAATATTCAGAACTACTTTAAAGCCTTGCTGAAGGAATTGGCAGCTCCAAATTTTCATTTTTTACTTGTATATTGGTATTAGGGAGTAGCCTAAATAAGAGGCATATTCAGGATCCAAAGTGGTCGATTATGTTGGATTATTTGTAGTAAATAATTAGCAGATTTTTATACACACAGCTTCAGCTTTAGAAATGTTAATTTCTTTTCTTCATCTCTCTCATACACCCCTGAATAATTCACTGCTGAGTCACTTTAAAGTTGAAGTAACAAAACATCTGTTTACTCACAGTTTGTTGTTAGATTATATTCAGACAGGCTTATATATACATAATACTATACATTTGGATTATCAGCTCTTTCCATGTGCTTAGATGGTAATGGATGCTCACACCACCATAGATTCTCTCAGGTTAGGAGAGAACATGAGCTCCATGTGCTGTGCCTAACCCCCACAGGAAGTTGCATAGCTGTGACCTCTCTAAGTAATTCACATCAGAGGTCACAGAGTAATCACAGAGAAAAACAATTTCTGACAGGCAATGCATGTAAAATACAATACATTCCAACAAACCCCTTCTCATGCATAACTGTCATGCAATTATTTATTCATACAAAGTCCAAGCTTTATACGCAGATTCACAAAATGTTCTCTGGGTAACGGTTTGGTCATGATGTCAGCTGTCATCTCACTGGTGTGACAATAGTGTAGACTGATGACCCCTTCTTTTGCCAACTCTCGCACGTTGTGGTATTTCGTTGCGATGTGCTTGGTGCGTGACTGAACCTTGTCATTCTGTGACAGTCGGATGCAGCTCTGATTATCTTCCATTATCTGGATTGGTCTCTGTTCAGCTATTCCAAAATCCAGCAAAAGTTTTTCAATCCACATCAGTTCTCTGCTTGCTTCTGATACGGCCACATATTCAGCTTCTGTAGAAGACAGACTCACAATACTTTGTTTATGACTGGCCCATGAAATTTGTACATTTCCATACATAAACACATATCCACTTGTGGATTTATAATCAGAATGATCCCCTGCCCAATCTGAATCACAGTAACATATTAGTTTTGGATTACTATTGGCTGAAATCTTTAATTTACAATCAATGGTACCCTTTAAATACCTTACCATCCTTTTAACTGCAGTCCAATCTGATTTGGTAGGTGAGCTGACCCTTCTGCTCAAATTCCTACTGCATTTGCTATATCAGCCCTGTATGTGGTAGTCAGATATAAAAGCTTACCTATGGCTGATCTATATTGGATGTTATCTGGTAAAGGTTCTCTTACTGTTTCATCCTTCAGAAAATCAGTGATCATGGGAGTGCTTACAACTTGGGCATCTTGCATACCTAAACTTTCAATAAGCTCATTTATTTTCTGCTTCTGGCTTAGAAGATAAGAACCATCATTTTGTTTCTCAATTTCTATACCAAGATAGTATGACACATTACCAAGTTCTTTTATCTCAACATTGAGGTTTAAATATTTTACAATGTCCTTGTACTCTTGCTCACTTTTGCTTGCAATGAGCAGATCATCAACAAAAGCTAAAATGTATGCATATTGTCCATTTCTGCACCTAGTGTACAAGCATTTATTTGCTTCACCTTGCTTAAATCCTAAATTTGTCAATATTTCATGCAATTTGTCATTCCAACATTTTGCACTTTGCTTTAATCCATAAAGACCTTTGTTTAATTTACACACTAGCTGTCTTTGTTTTTTATTTATGAAACCTGTTGGCTGTTCCATGTACAAGTCTTCAGTTATATCTCCATGAAGAAATGCTGTTTTCACATCAATGTGGTTGACTTGCATGCCTTTTGAGACTGCAATGCTCAGAAGTGTTCTAATTGTCGTGTGTTTCACTACAGGTGCAAACACTTCATCAAAATCTTCTCCATATTTTTGAAGATATCCCTTTGCGACTAATCTGGCTTTATACCTTTCCACTTTTCCTTGTGCATTCCTTTTTAACTTGAATACCCATTTGCATCCTATAGCTTTCTTGCCAGGAGGTAATTTTGTAAGAATCCAAGTCTTATTTTTATCCAATGCATCAATTTCTTCTTGTGCAGCTTTACGCCATTCAGCAGCTTCTTCTGCTGGCATTTTCTCAATCTCATCCCATGTTAAGGGCTCTTGAGCTTCTGCTGACTTTGTTAGGTAAGACAGTCTTGGGGGTGGAACACCTTTGTTTTCCCTGGATGAGCGTCTGACAACAGGTTGGTCTGACCTTTCCGCATCCTCTAAATCTGAGAGTCCTTCTCCAATTGATTCCCCTTCTCCAACTGTACTGTCTTCTGCAATGATCCTTTCTGTGTCTGCTTCCTCTGCCTGTTCCTCATTAGATACAGATGAGTTGCTTTCAGACATCTGCCTTGGTATGGCATTTATATACACTGGCATGTCTATTATGGTTCTAGTTTCATATTCTGGATGATAAGGCTCATCTGGGATAATCCAGCCTTTATCAACCCTTTTGTTTTCATCAAAATATGTAACATGTCTTATGCCAACAATGCCAGTTTTCAGATTCAAAATTCTATATCCTTTGTGTCCTGGAGCATAGCCAACTAAAATGCCCCTTTCTGTTGTGGAATCCAGCTTATGCCTTCTTTGCTTTGGTACATGAGCATATGCTGTACTTCCAAATGTTCTTATGTGTGACAGGTTTGGCTTCCTACCATGCCATGTCTCATGTGGTGTGCGCTCAGCGCCTTTAGTTGGCATTCTGTTTTGTAGGTACACTGCTGTGAGAATGGCTTCCCCCCATAGTCTTTTAGGGAGATTGCTATCTGACAGCATACATCTGGTCATTTCCACAAGTGACCTAAATTTTCTCTCTGCAACAGAATTTTGCTCTGGTGTATAAGCTACTGTTGTGATATGCTGAATGCCTTCTTGTTCTAAAAATGTGCGCATGCTTTGTGAAGTGAACTCACCACCATTGTCGGTCTGAAGAACCTTTGGTTTTCTTTCAAATTTATTGCTCACCATGGCTACGTATTTCTTCAGCATGTCTGTGACTTGACTTTTTTCTTTCAGCAAATAGGCCACACAGTATCTAGAGAAATCATCCAAGAATATTAGCACAAATCTGTTATTTCCCAATGATGGGATATTAAACGGTCCACATAAGTCACTGTGTATTAAGTCCAGTACTTTATTACTCCTATTTCCTGTGTATGCAGGAAATGAGGGTCTCACACCTTTTTGAGTAACACAGTCTATGCATTTCTCCATTTTACCAGCATCTGCACTTATCTGAATGCCAGTGGCAAGTTGCCCACTGTGAAGATCCTGGATCACCTTAAAATCACGATGTCCCAGGCGGCGGTGCCAGATTTCCAGACTACATTTACCATCATTCTTCCTTACTTGCGCCAGATGTGAGGCTTCACCTGAAATGCTCAGTTTATAAACATCATTATGCATAAAAGCTTCAGCATACACTTCATCATTTTTAGAGATTGTGCACTTACTGTTTTCAAAATGAATCACAAATCCCTTCTTATCTAATGTAGATACACTAAGCATATTGCAAACTGCTTGGGGAATATACAAGACATCACTTACAGGAATTTCTTTAACTTCATTAGACACTTTGCATTTTAAGAATCCAATGCCTCTTGCTTGGATCTTAGCAGTCCCTGCGTTTGCAGTATTAAGAATACCTTCTTCTGGACTCATTTCCTGAAAGAAATCTTTACAATTGGTTAAATGGCATGTGCTCCCCGAATCCAAAATCCAAGTACTTTCATTTGAATTATTATTTACCATAGTCAAAGATTTTTCTGCCATTAGAAAGCCCTTATGTTTATTATTGTCCTTCATACATTTCCTGGTTTGAAAATTCTTTAGTTCCATTGGCTTAGGTGAGCTAGAGGGAGTGTTTTGTGTTTCCTTACACCATTTAGATACATGTCCCTCCTTTCCACATGAGTAGCAAATCAGCTTGCCCTTGGGTGGAGTTTTCCCATAGCTCCGCCTTCCTCTGTTCTTTGCCAAGAAATTTGTTTCATTTCTCTCTGACTTGCTTTGAGAACACATCTCCTCAGAATCATTTATTATGCATTCCTGCCTCAGCTTAGATGCTGCCTGTTCAAAAGATTGCCCTTCAATGGCTTCATTTACAGACCTAAAAACATCAAACTTCTTTGATAGTGAGGTAAAAAGAAATGCTCTTTTCAATGCATCACACATGGGAATTCCAGAAAGTTCTAACTTTTGAAATGAAGACATAAGATGCATAATGTGATCATTACATTTACTTTTATCCCTTAATTTGGTTTCATTCAACTCTGCTAACCAAATTGGTTGCTGCTTTGCATATGTAGTTGCATACATAGTTCTCAGTTTATATAAAATGTCATTTGCTGTATCTTTTCCCTCCACCAATATGGCTTGTTTCTCTGAGAGAGCTTCCAAAAACATGCACTTCACATAATAGTTTGCATTGTCCCATTCAGCCATATTTTCAGCTGTTCTGTTTTGGTCTAAGCATATATTTAGTTTCTTTGCTTGAAGGAGACATATGAATCTTAGTTCCCACTGCTGATAATTAAATTCAGTTAATTTAGGCACCTTGAGAGAGTGGAAAAATGGTGAATTTCCTCCCTCAGCCATTTTCTTAGCCTTGCCTGCTGTTTGGTGTGTGGGGGGGAGAGAGAGACAGACTGAATCTTTCTTTTAAAACTTAAGAGAAAAATGTGGCTTTTTTCACTGCCTGGTAATATTTCTCCCTTTTTCAATTCCTGGCCCTGGGCCCATAACCCTTTTGTTGGATTATTTGTAGTAAATAATTAGCAGATTTTTATACACACAGCTTCAGCTTTAGAAATGTTAATTTCTTTTCTTCATCTCTCTCATACACCCCTGAATAATTCACTGCTGAGTCACTTTAAAGTTGAAGTAACAAAACATCTGTTTACTCACAGTTTGTTGTTAGATTATATTCAGACAGGCTTATATATACATAATACTATACATTTGGATTATCAGCTCTTTCCATGTGCTTAGATGGTAATGGATGCTCACACCACCATAGATTCTCTCAGGTTAGGAGAGAACATGAGCTCCATGTGCTGTGCCTAACCCCCACAGGAAGTTGCATAGCTGTGACCTCTCTAAGTAATTCACATCAGAGGTCACAGAGTAATCACAGAGAAAAACAATTTCTGACAGGCAATGCATGTAAAATACAATACATTCCAACAGATTAAGTCTTGACCTTTCTGCTCATGCTTCAGATATTTGCACAGACTACTTTAATACAGGGCTTGAAAATCCTGGACTGACTCAGTTGATACTTAAAACTTCAAGGCAGACGCTTCCCATAGAGTTACTCATCCCCTAGCAATGATTTATTGTTATATATTTTTTAAAAAAAAACATTCTGCATGTATCATCTTTTTCATCACTCCATTATGTTCATTCATATGCAAGCAGTTCTCATCATAATAACCTGCCATTCACATACAGACCTACAATTTAGTCAAATCTACTGGAGTGAATAATGGATGAAAGTGACATTGTTTTGACCACAGCACCCATTTAAACAAGCAATCAAGAAGTCATCAGCATACACTTTAAGGGGGAGAATGGGAAGCAGAAGAAGGGTCTATAAAGGTAGACTTTTAAATGGCATGTTCCAGAGTTCTATTAATCACTGGAGCGACATTTATGTATATTAAAAATAGGATACAGTTATATGTGTGGAGTAGTAATCTAGTGAATAAAGCATCAGACTGTGTACCAGAAAGATTTGGGTTCAAGTTCCACCAACACTGTTTGTGGCTTTGAGCAATCCACTTAACCCTTCATTGCCTCAGATACTATAGATCATAAGATCTCTGGGGACAGAGAAATAAATACTGTACCTGAATGTAACTGAATAAAAAAAATGTGTTTTTGTAGAACAGTGGTTCTCTCTTTTTTGCACGATTTCACCACAGATGAAGTGATTGTAGGCAGCGTTGTATATTGAAGAAGATTGTCATTGTTTCACAGAGGCACTTTCCTTTCCCCTGACGAAGCTTTAGTGAAACGGAGATCCCCGTCAAAATATATAATTGCTCTTGTTTTGAAAGGATTAAGAAAGACTAAGTAGCTGCAATAATTTATATATAGCATTTGGACTGACACTGTCAAATACTATCGCTGCTATTTATATATAGAAAAAAAGTAAAAATAAAAAAATGAGAATTTAATATGGATAACAAATACAGTAAGAAGATGAATGAAATTTATTAATGTGCACTATATTCTTTTTGAGAGGTTTTTAGACTAGTGATTAGAACTAAGAGTCTGAGTGGTAATAATAGACACCTTGGATAAAGGCAGAATACAAATAAATAAATAAATACAAACTTTTATTTAAGCAAGTTGTGCAGAGTTCAACATATTGGGCTAGTCAAATGCTCAATTTAGTACCTCTGTCACAGCAGTTTCATTCTTTGGTCTGCTACACCAACTGTACAGGAATTAGGATGGTCAGATCATTCATTAACTCTGTTTCATTTTCAGAGGAAAGATATTTCCCATAGTAAATTGAATGATTCATTAGTACAACCTGTTAGATCACGGTTTGAATTAAAAGATCTGGAAGAATTACGGGCTCAAAAACTGGTAATTTCTGATAATATGAGTCAAGATCATATGATTGATTTGTGGATTGATTCTTTGACTGAATCCTTAGATTTGATTGCACCTAAACAAATAGTTAAAATTAAGAATTTAACAGCTGTTTGCCAGTGGCATATACACCTGCTTTAAAACAGGTTAGGAGAGAACTCAGAGTTTCTGAGCATGTTTGGAGAAAAACATGGGATATTGATGACTTTGATTCATATATGATTAAATTATTTGAATTCAAAGTGTTTTCTGAAGACACCAGAAATAGTTATTGTCGTGAGGAGATTACAATATCGCTTAATTGACCAAAATAACTTTTTCAAACTGTGCATGATTTGATTAATGGGACTGATGATAATTTGTCTCAAAACCTAAATCCACATGCTTATGCTGAATGGTTATTTCAGAAATTGCATTCTGTTGATGTACAGAGTGGGAATAATGACATTGGTCTTTTGAGTTCTGGGGATTTGGGAATTGAAAGGGTTAGGAATGAGTTTCAGTTGGTTGGTGAACATATGATCATAAAAGTTGCTAAGGGAACATTCCTTATAAGAGCTCAATTTGATCCTTGCTCTTTTGCATTATATAGGTTATTGCCTGATTTGATAGAATTGTCATTAATGCAGATTGTTAATAGATCATTGCAAGATGGTATGTTGTCTGACTCTCTGAAATGAGCTATTGTTAAAACCTTTACTTAAGAAACCTTATCTTGATCCTTCTGTGTTGAATAATTACAGCCCAATGTCTGTGTTGCCATTTTTTGTTAAATTCACTGAAAAATTGGTACTGAATCGGCTTATGGGAGTATGTTGATGAGACCTATCTTCTGGATAAGCAACAGTATGGGTTTAGGAAATTCCATAGTGTTGAGGTTTTTGTTATTATCCATGATTGATGAATTATGGGTCGGCATGGATCAGAATGCTTGCTTCTGTCTTCTGACTCTTGATATGGCATCAAAAGTTGACATGATTGATCATGGTCTCTTACTTGAAGTACTGTCTAATTTAGGTATTAGGGGGAAAGTGTTATTCTCTGTCTGTTCTTCCTTTACATTTTAAGGAAGTCTTTACCAAACTTTTTCAAGCCGTGAATCCTGTGATCATGGATGGAGTAATCTTCCAGCCCACAGAGGTGCATCAGAATGACATGCCTATGTACATCTGGGGCAGGTAGCAACACAGTTTGGGGTCACAACACACAGTTTGTGAAGCTCTGCTTTAAAGCTTACAGACACCTGGTTTACTTTTGCCTTTATTGTTACCTCTCCATCACAATGGCTTAACATCTCTGTTTGGACAGTATCTTTCAAAGAAACCATACTCCAAACTATGGGATCCTGAGTGCTGGCTTAAAAATGGCTTTATCTCTTTTTTAAGTATAGCACCAGCAGCCTTCTATCACCCCAGTTAAGGTAGATCCCATCTTTTTGAAACAGAATCCCTGTTTCTCAGAAACGTGCAGTCTCTCTCACCCTTGCTCCCCATAAGCAGCCAGCAGTGAATGGCTAATAGGGTTGTCACAAGTATGAAGGTTGTAATGACAGGCTCTAAATGGGGTAAGGTTGCCAGCACCACCCCTGGCCATTCCAAGGCAATGGAGAGGTAAGACCACAAGGAGCCACCATGGGATCTGAACCTGGGCCCTTGGGTTCCCAGCCTTTTGAGAATGTTGCCCAGTATCTAATAATACTAAATCTCTCTTCCCTGCACTATTGTCTCATTCACGCATTGAGAATTCAGAGCTCTGCCTGCACATGGAACAAGGAGTATATCTGAGAAAGCTACTCTGATCTAAATCAGAATATTAATGAGTTTTGTTTAATTTGCTTCTTTACTTTCTTTCTGTTATTAATCATTGTTTATTATTTTTTGTGTAATGTTTCCTTTCATGTCATTCTTATGACTGCTCATTACATTTTTGGGCCCTCCATTTGTATTTTTGTCTTTTTCATACTGACAGCACCTTAGCTGTAAAAATTTAGGTATTTGATTTAACCAGAAATTGCCCTTGGCATTAGTACTAATAAACACCAATTTCCTGTACCTGTTAAACTAGGACATAAACACTTAAAGATCCTTGTATATGTCATTTCTCTTTCATATATCTGGTTCCATATTTATGGAATCAATTTCCAGTAACCAAATCAAATTATCTAACATTTAAAGCAACTTTAAAACCCTACCAGTCTTTTTTTTGTGTGTGTGTTGACTATTGCTGGCTAAATTAGCCCCAGATATTTAATGCCATGCCAAGTCCTGGCACCAGTATTTATCCAGTTCTCATCCTACTTCTCCTGGTCACCAGAACCTATGGGGTCCACATAAGTGTAATCCACAGTTCCTCACTCCTGCCCCCTGAGCAAATAAGTGATCCCCCCCCCCCCCCCCGCCCCCGAGCAAAGTGGTGATTCCCCTGCTGGTTCTTTCCCCTAGCAAAAACAAATACTCTTCCTGCCCTCCCCCAAGTGGTAGCAGACCCCCCCCCCCCTCACCAGAGCCTACCTGAAGAGGTCTGGTTGTTGGGCAGATGTGAACCCCACTTATTTCTGTCCCTCATGGCTCCTCTTAAAAATGGTTGTCTTGCTGTACTACTGGTAGAGGCTGATCCCTATCTGTAGTATCACGAGACTATGGCTAGAGGTCACAGCAGCTATTTTTAACAGAAGCAGTGAAAGGCAGGAGGAAGTGGGGCTTGCTCCTGCTCTGGCAACAACAAGACACCAGGCCTCTTCAGGTAGGCTTGGGGAAGCTGCTATGACTTGGGGAAAACACTGTGAGGGGGGCTCGGTCTTTACTTGGGGAGGGGGTGGGGTGAGAGGAAGAAGAATCAATACTTTTCTTGGAGGTATGAGCGGGAGAGGGAGGACACTACTTTGCTCAGGGGGTGGGAGGGAGATTGAGTACAGCAGCTTTAACAACCCAGAAGTTATGCAGGTGCCATTGATATTCAAGTGTCGACACCTGCATAGCTAACTGGGCAACAAGTTAGGAATTCTTCTTACACGATTTTATAAGGTGGGTTATCTGTGCAGGCACTGGCACTGAATACTGCTGGCACCTACATAAATTCTGGCTGCTCCCCAGCTCCATCCCATGTATTACCCGTTATCTGCCCATTTCTAACATGGCTATGAGTGTCATTATTCAGCGGCTCTCTCTGGTTAAGTGCAACTGAGTATTGATGGCAGGCATGTGATATAAATATTGACCCCCAGTTGCTTACCTATGTTTTCTTTATGTCTTATTTCTATCAGGATAATGCGAGGCACCCTGGTTCCCTCTTTACTTTCCTTTTCTATCCTTCCTTATTTTTCTTATTTGTTTGATAAGGTTATCTAATACTGTTTATAACTTATGTATAGCTAATGTCTTTCTTCCTGTGCTGTGTTGTTTGTTTGATTTATGTTTTTAATTTTATTACTTGCCTGTACACTACCTTGCTGTTTTCAATGAAGGGCAGTTAATCAAATTTTTAATAAACCATAAACTTTAAATTTAAAACCACTTATGTAGCTAGCATCATGTCCAACTTCCATAAGTACATTTATTTGCATTTCCTGTATTTACAAAGGAAAACGTTTGGCCTAATAAGTTGAAAAATGTAAAAATATATCAAGAGGAGAATTCAAGGGTGTTCTAAGGGTACAGCCTTAAGTTATACAGATAGCAAAGATATTTGGCTATTGTGAGGTGTGGTAAGATTGAATGTATGTCAGCTTGATGTTAGTGAAACTCTAAAATATATATATATATATATATATATAAAACTCCAAAGGCAATGTGCTCATAGGAATGATGATAACTGTAGTAGGAAAAGTACACATGCTCAGAGCAAAGGGGATTACAATCAAGCACCTGTGCCCAATTAAACAGCACTCCTGCCAACTCAAGAAAAAGCTAGACTGTTTACAGAGAGACAGGAAGGGGAGTTCCAGTCAGCCAAGCCAGAAGGAAAGGTTTAGAATGAAAACCCCTAGGTGGGGAATGTAAGCGGATTAGTTGTCAAACTCTGTAATTAAGTTAGAAACTTTAAATGTTGTTGGTTTATGGATAAGGAGCTATCATTGTTTGGGACAAACATAGAGAAATAATACATACATAAGTATTGCCACACTGGGACAGACCAAAGGTCCATCAAGCTCAGCATCCTGTTTCCAACAGTGGCCAATCCAGGTCACAAATACCCCGCAAGATCCCCAAAAAGTTCAATACATTTTATGCTGCTTATCCCAGAAATAAGCAGTGGATTTTCCCCAAGTCATTTTAATAATGGTCTAGGGACGTTTTCTTTAGGAATGTGCGTGCTCTGTGAAGTGTTCTGACCAGGTGCAAAATGAACCCTAATTTAGAAAGTTGCCAGAAAGATGTGAGAGGGCTGTGCATACTGGTGGCCAGAGGCTTATATGAAGTAACTTTAACACCCCCTTGTGGCGTCAGAGCTGTCTAAGTTTAGTTTGCAACAGCAAAGATGTTATTGGTCACAGTAGTCAAGTGCTGGTTTCCACTGAAGTAAGGTATAAAGTGCTGCAGTTGTTAAAATAACCAGTGTTGTCTTAAGAGAGTGTGTGTCAGTAGCGTAGCCACAGGTGGGCTTGGGTGGGCCAGGGCCCACCCATTTATGGTTCAGGCCCACCCAACAGTAGCACATGTTTAGTGGTAACTGGTGGGAATCCCAAGCTCCGCCAGCTGAAGATTTCCCCCTGATGGTAACAAAAATGCTACTCTCCACGACATCGACACCTGCGCATGCTCAGTTTTCAGTGCATTCCTGCTGCCAAGGTGGAAAGAAGCATTTTCCCAGCAGCTGAGATTTTTTTTTCTTTTTGGAGGGAGGGAGAATACTTGGTGCCCCTCAATTCTTGCCTAGGCCCACCCAAAAATCTGCTGTCTGGCTACGCCCCTAGTGTGTGTGTTAACTCTTCCAGATACCAAACGGGAAGAGATTTTACAAGTTTCTTTCACTTTAAAGTTTTTATTGCACAGGATGTTAAAAATATAAGTTAGCTCAGCTTCTAAAAAGCATAATGTACAGTAACAGCTTACAATTTCTTTAAAAACATTACAAACATTGTGTTTAAAATTCTACAGCTGTGTGTAACTCTTTACTAAGTGCTGACTATGAATAACAATTATGTTGCAGGATCTAACTTCAAGCTGCTCCTTACAGAACTGATGTGCTAACAAGGCTACAGGTTTCCCCAGCAAAACATCAGACAAAATTATTCTTTATTTAAACTCTCATTTTCAACTCCAGAAATGCATTGCTTTGTGTAAAAATTCCTTTTGTTATGTGCCTCTGCTCTCTTCCCAGCTTAATAACTTTCAAAGGCAGAGCCTGAACAAGATAACACCTGGGTGAACCACCAGGTAAGTATTACTTAAAAACTAGCTTGAGAACTCAGCTTTAGAGTGTTAACAATGTGTGAGTACTTTAATAAAAATAACTTCTATTCTCTTGCATAGGCATGCCTCCTCACCAAGCTGGGCCAGGAACTAGGAACACCAGAAGCAGGAATCAGGATTTAGCCTTACCTAGGTTAAGTGAGGCTGAACTCCCTTCCTATAGAAGCAGGATATTGCTAAAGCCTAAGGACCCAGGCTTTTCATCCAAAGCCTCAAACTAGCTCCAAAATCCCTGTTAAACCTGCCCAACCATGCACAAACAATTTCCCTAAAAAAAAAAAAAAATCACAACAGCATTTCTCTCTCTCTCTCTCTCTCTCTCTCAAACACTCCACTTCATCAGCCAAACAAAAGCCAAACTCAGGGGTCCGTTTACTAAAGCTTAGCATGTGTTAAGTTTTGGGCATCGTATTTTATACCTATGGGCGCTTTGTGCATGCTAAACTTTAGTAAAAGGGCCCCTCAGCTATTTCTAGCAGTTTTAGGGCAAAAGAAACCATCTCCAAGCTTAGGGGCTGTTTTACTAAGTAGTGGTAAGCACTAAAGCATGCTTACCACATGCTAAAATGCACTACTACAGACATAAAAACAAAACTTCAATTTTAATTCATTCAATTTTACAAAACACAAATAAGCATAGAGCAACAACATCTATTAATGTACAAATCCAAAACAGCACAATTGTTCAACTTCCTGCTCCTAGCTTGCTTGTCTCCAAACATTATAAGCATTTAAACCTATGCACAATCTTATATCACAAAGTTATTTATAGTTAAGAGGATATGTAAACATGGTTCTTAAAATGATGGCTATTCATCTGGGGTTGCTGGGATGTTCTGGCTCCCGGGTGGGTTAGGTGGTGAGAAGGCTGTTGTTGCTGGTGCCCTGCCTATGCTGCAAGGCAGGGCTTTGGTAGTGGATATAGGCAACTGAGACACTGCCAGGAGTGATGGCAGCCAGCTGTGGTCAAGCCGTAGGTCCTGCTTCGAACCCGGAAATATATATATATATATATATATATATATATATATATATATATATATATATATATATATATATATATATATATATATATATATTCCCCTAGTTGGGGAATGTAAGCGGATTAGTTGTCAAACTCTGTAATTAAGTTAGAAACTTTAAATGCTGTTGGTTTATAGATAAGGAGCTATCATTGTTTGGGAAATGCTCATGGCTACAGCACTCTGGGGGTGATAAGGGTCCAGCACACTGAAGTGCAGGAGGCAGCAGGTTGTTCTGTCAGGGCAGCGGCACTTATCAGTGCTGTGCACTGGAAGATGCAGGTCTGACCAGTTAGGCACAAGCATACAAAGCTGCACATGCACAGTGGTGAAGGAGAAATGGTCCAGCAGCAGAGATTTGCATGCACTGCCTTCACTGCATGCTAATCTACCTCTTGAATATTCATTGTGGATATACTGAAAACCTGACTGGCTAGGGTGCCTCCAGGACCAGATTTGGGAACCACTGCCCTATGCTATTTTTAGTGTGGGGGTTTCTCACGCACTAAGGCCACTTTTAGCGTGTCTGTAAAATGGCTACAATTTTTTTTCCTCATTAATGGCCACGCACTAATTTCCCAATCAGTGCATGGCTATTAGCATGGGAGCCCTTACCACCACCTATTAACTAGTTGGTAAGGGCTCCATGCTAAACCTGCGTTAATCAGCAGCACGTGGCAATTTGCGCATTAGTGTAAGGCAAGCCTACTCTCTACCCCCTCTCATGTAAGGTTAGGCCTGTATTTAAAAGCAACATCAGGAAATATGTTTTCAATGAAAATGTGGAATACCTTCTTGTTGGAGATGATGGAAATCAATGATGGTATTCAAAAAGGCAAGGGATAAACACAGAGGAACCCAAAATGACAAGAATATGTATCTAAGCACAGTCATGGGGGTTGGAAAACCTGCAAAGTGATAGTTGCAACCCTAAATCACTTTACTGGTCAGACTGGAAGGGCTATGATGGCCTTTATCCACCATCATTCAATAAGTAATTATGGGCCTCTTTTACTGAACCATGCTAGCGGTACCCACGGGGGAATGCCAATGAAGCCCATGGGTGCATTTGGATTACAAAAATTGCATTTCTACTTTCACAGATAGTTGAATAATGTTGCCCAAATAACTCCCAGCTCTACCTTTGCTCTGGACAGTGTCACTGCAATTGCACATGACACTATCCGGTTAAGTAATGGTGGTTATCATGTGGGGAGCCGGAAGCTAACCAGGGAGGATGCACTCCTACCCTATTAACACCCACTGAGTATTGCCCTCCCCCTGGCAGGCATCTATAATCTGGGTCCTGTAAATGGCCAAGACAAATCAGGATCAAGTCTGGAGTGGGTTTCGATGGCAACTCCAGTAGTTGGGAAGTATGACCGACGCCAGGCAAAATTATACAGTCTATGCCCCAAAATTGTCAGGGAGAGATAGAGATTAAGTATGTGAATACCATATCACATTCAAAGCATATGCTATGACTGCAGTTGTTGTGTATCTCTATGGGGAGGGGGAAAAGTAAAATCATAAAGTTGATATTAGCACATAAATAATGCTAGTTAGTGGTGGGGAAGGGAAGACATTTATAGGGTTGAAAGCAATAGGATTGGGACAGGACTGAAAGCAATGGGATTGTAGTATTATGTTCTAAGATTGCATCATATATCTGCCTATATGAGGTTGGCAAGGTGACCGCCATGTTTATGATGCCACTGTTTTAATCATGAAGAAGTGTAACCTCCGCAGAGTCACAGATACAACTCTGTTCACCTTGTTGGGCAGCCTGATTAGACTGTACTGGTCTTTATCTGCTGAAATTTAATATGTTATTATGTTACTTCATTAACATTTGCTGAATATCGACACCCCCCTCCATTACTAAGCTTTTATTTTCATGCACAAAGAATGAGAATATAGACTCAGTAGATCAGTTTCATTTTTGGCAAAGTCTAAAACTTTCATATTAGCATAAAGCTGTTTAAAATACACAGCAGAAAGAAAACCTACATGCTTTTTGCCATGAATTTTTTATGATGTTCATAGTCTTGAGCTGAGGACAAACTTATTTAAATTAAGCTCTTTCAGAAAAACTCAATTCATGGGAGACTGACATTATTCCCTTGCAGGTTTAATTTCTCTGTCATTCTTTTTCCAAATCATCTGCTATCCAGCCAGATAATAAAGCTATCGCCAGTGTCATCCAGATACAACTGGAGGCTGCTGCAAATTTGGAAAGTTATTCTGGATAGCCAGGCTATATGGGTGGAATATTAATTCCAAATGCTGAGTATTCTGAATAGAGATGAAGGTTACTATGCTCATAAACATACCAAATGCTAAAATGAAATATATGTTCCTTCTGCTAGTGGGTGCCACTATAAAAGTGTAACTTCTGAAATATATATATAGTAAGTTTGTTTTTAGAGCTTGTCTCTGAGGCCCTGCAGAACATAAATTTATAGTGATCTTTTCAGACTTTAATATATTAAAATGTATTACTTTAGAAATCAAAAGTAGATCTAAATACCTTGCATATATTTTTCAAAAAGTTACAGTAGATAAAATAATTTTGTGTTCTGCACTATCTATATTTACCCAGTTAACTACATAAACAGGGTTATTTTAAAAGCATCTATATATATAGATAGCAACATTTATACATATAGATCACATACATGTGTAAATAGCAATTTCAGCAAGCTGCTATTTATACAGGGAGAAACATACCACATGAAGGGGTTGTAGTAGGGGTCTGATTGGGGCGTTTATGGAGTGGGAGAAAAATCTACACATGTATTTCCTATTATACAAGTAGAATGCAGTTTAATACTAGTCAAACGCATGAATATTTTTAAGTGCTAATTTTGGCCATTGCATTACACAATGGAATAGGGAAGATGCTGACCAATATTCAAAATTATAACCACGAAGGAATGGCTCCTGACCAGTTAAATAGCATTTTAGCGCCTAACTGTGGATATTCAGCAGGATTTAACCTGTCTCTACTGACTACTTGTGGTTAGCGGCTAGCCACTAACCAGCTATATCGTATAACATAGCCAGTTGGGTCCAGATATTCAAAACCAAAATAGCTATGTTTAACCCCTATCTTTAACCACTAATTTTAACCAGCGCTGAATATCAGCTTAACTGGTTAAGATGCTATTGTCAAAAGTGAAATTGGATATTCCAGTGCTGGTCACTGCATACAGGCTGGCATTGAATATCCAGTCTGAGCACTGGCATCAGGCAGTCACCACACAGCCCAGTGCTGGCTGAATATTGGGTCCTTAACCCCCCATTATTTCAACCCAATGTGAAAAACAAATCAGCCTCAGTACTTAATTAGTGGAACTTACATGTGTAGGCTTTCAAAATTGTAGCACCATTTCCACCTGCAAATTGCAAAATTTCTGGGTTTTGGTGCTTAGTTTTTCTATATGTATATTTGTAAAATGGAAAGAATAATCTGAATCATAATTACCTGATGCTAGGGTCCACCTTCGGGTCAGCACTCATGAAAAAGATCAAGGTGTCATTGTAGATAATACACTGAAATCTTCTGCTCAGTGTGCAGTGGTGGCCAAAATAGCAAACAGGATGCTAGGAATTATTAGGAAAGGGATGGTGAATGAGACCAAAAGTACTATAATGCCTCTGTATTGCTCCATTGTGCGACTGCACCTTGAGTATTTCATTGTTCTGGTTGCCATATCTCAAAAAAGATATAGCGGAATTAGAAAAGGTTCAAAAAAAGTGTAACCAAAATTATAAAGTGGATTGGACTCCTCTTGTGTTTGGAAAGGCTAAAGACGTTAGTGCTGTTCAGCTTGGAAAAGAGACGGATGAGGGGAGATATGATTGAGGTCTACAAAATCCTCAGTGGTGTAGAACGAGTAGAAATAAACCAATTTTTTAAAAACTCATTCCAAAAGTACAAAGACTATGGGATACTGAGGAAGTTAGATAAAAATACTGTTAAAACAAATAGGAGAAAATATTTTTTTCACTCATCGAATAGTTAAGCTCTGGAACTCTTTGCCAGAGGATGTAGCAACAGCAGTTAATGTTTCTGGGTTGAAAAAAGGTTTGGACAAATTCCTGGAGGAAAGGTCTATAGTTTGCTATTGAGACAGACATGGATAAGCAACTGCTGGCCCCGGGATTGGTAACATGAAATGTTGCTAATAATTGGGTTTATGCCAGGTACTTGTGACCTGGTTTGGACACTGTTTGGAAACAGGATACTGGACTAGATGGGCCATTGGTCTGACCCAGTATGGCTACTCTTATGTTCTTATGTTAATGTCTCAATTCTAATCTCAGCAAATTACTGGATCCTAGATAAATATTTTCCTCCACTATATTTTTCAATTCGTCTTCAATTATTTTCAATTATTTTTCAGTTAGTTTTCAACTTGCCTCAGTGGTGCTTCCTGCCCAGTTATTATTTCTGTGGCAACATCTTAGGCACCTCATTTCTTCATCGGCTTTATATTATTTATGTTATTTAAACACTTATCTGTGTACACTCGCACATTCATTCTCTCTCTCACACACTCATTCTCACACACACTCTCTCAAATATACACACTCCAAGGAAAACCTTGCTAGCGCCCGCTTCATTTGGGTCAGAAACGGGCCTGTTTTACTAGTATACAATAAAACTCTTGTAGTAAGAATAGCACATATTTAGCAATCAGAATTTTTGAGGCACCAGAAAATATAAAACCAGTCAAAATAGCTGTCTGACTAGCAAATACTGTATGTCATACAGTGCATGACAGGGAAAATATGGATGATTTTCATTTGGTGGGTGAGACTTCTTTTATTGTTGATGAAGTAAGCCTTATCATTAAAGAGGCAATAGAAAATACAATTGGTGGTAGTGCTTACCAACAGAATAGAGTAAATCATTGGAGTAGAGTATAGTAGAAGCAACTCTGAGTCAACTAGCAAAACTGGAATCAAGTATATTGTTACCTCTGTAATTATGCAAAAGAACGGTGCTGGGATGCATAAAGCAAGTGAATGCTTCTGGGACAACTCCACTGATGGAAGTTGCACTGTAAAATGGGAGAATAAGACCATGTACTGTATAGTCAGTGCCTTTGGACTTGGAATGTGACTTCTTTTGAATTACTGTATGTTTTGTTTATTTTCAGGTTCAGCATCTGTCTGCTTATTTATTATCAGTGCGTTTTTTCTAGCAAAAAAGGTGCCGGTACTCAAATGCTAGGCTACTCTTCAGGGGTGGGGTGATCACTGAGGGACTCATCTCACAATAGCCAGGCTCCCTGCAACCAGTCACAAAATCTATGAGAAGGCAGAATTGGTGTGTAGAGCCTGAGCTCTTTCATTAATACCTCAGCGGTCCTGGAGTACAGGAAAGCAGGTGACCTCCCCCCCCCCCCCCCCCCAGGAGAACAGTGTGAGACCTAAGTGCTCAGGCTTCCCCCTTACCCTAAGACCTCCAAGACAGGTGGACCCAGTGGGCGACCCACTGACACAACCTTCCTGGGAGCTGAAATGTGAGAACCGCTGAAATCGGGACATCCCCAGACTGTGCGCCTGAGCTGAACTGCGAGAAAGGCAAAAGAGGTCAGGGATGCGAACCGTGGAGGTACTAATTGATCACCAGCCAGACCCAGCGTTGGAGGGTAACTAAAATTATCACAGAGACAATTACCTTGCTGCTACGTGCCAGTTGCAGGCTAACTGATTAAATATGTTACTTTTCCAGTTAACGCTTTCCAGAACCATGTAGAGTATAATCGATGACTGACTCTATCATTATACTGTTTGTTATGGATAGACTGACCACTCAATGTGTACTAAGCAACACAGGGAATAGCTACCGGCTGAACGGATCACTGAGCCTCCTTTAAATGCTTAGATACTTTGCAGACTTTAAAAGCCTTATATATGCCTTACAACCTGTTGAAAGACTTCCCTCCTTTAAAATGCTTAAATGATCTATAGGCTTTAACTAATAAGGTTGATACTGATTGATGCTGACACTGTTTAATTGCTGATACAGCTTAGCGTTGACACTGCTTGACGTCGATAATGTGTGATGTTGACACTGCTTAACGTTGATACCGATTGATGTTAAGATTGTTTAGTGCAGATACTGCTTGAAACTGCAACGACTAACTGTTTAATGTTCACACTGCTTGATGCTGACACTGCCTAATGCTAACACTGCGTGATGTTCGTACAAATTCTCATTCAAAAATACCTTCAGGCATAACCAAACACCACGAACCATAGCCAACATGAACACCAACAAATTACCGTATTTTCGGACTATAAGACGCACTTTTTTCCCCCAAAATTTGGGAGGAAAATGGGGGGTGCGTCTTATAGTCCGAAGGTAGCGTTTTTGGACCTCCATTCCGTACTTACAGGATTCCATGTTCCCTGGTGGTCTAGTGACGTCGGGGCAGGAAAGAGCCCCCTCTTTCCTGCCCATCGCGCTGCTCTCCGTGCTTCTCAATGCTTTCTGATGGTGTCGGCGAAATTCAAAATGGCCACCGAGAGCATTTTGAATTTCGCCGAGACCATCAGAAAGCATTGAGAAGCACGGAGAGCAGCGCGATGGGCAGGAAAGAGGGGGCTCTTTCCTGCCCCGACGTCACTAGACCACCAGGGAACATGGAATCCTGTAAGTACGGGACGGAGGTCCAAAACCCGGACAAGACGCACCGGAGCACCTAGGTTTTAGAGGAGGGAAAGAGGAAACATTTTTTTTTCCTATTTCCCTCCTCTAAAACCTAGGTGCGTCTTATGGTCCGGTGCGTCTTATGGTCCGAAAAATACGGTACTCATGATAATTTACTTCCTCCTCCTAATCCATCACACATGGACCACTCCCAACATAAACAATAATCTACCCACAGCACACAAACCCTACAGACAACTCATTCACAACTCACCAGACCAAAGGAACGACAACCAACTAAGGAAAAACAAACACATACGGAAATAACCAACAGAAAGGGAAGAAAGGTCACAACAAAACCAGATACCAAGAAAACAGATAATTAATAAAAATTAACACATCTAAGTCCCAAACCGAACCTTACCATCCAATCCAAATGGGATACATAAACGCCAGATCAGTAGTAAACAAAATGGAGACTATAATAGATTGGATCACCACAGACAATCTTGACCTCCTATTCATCACTGAAACCTGGATCCATGACCTTAAAGACCACATAATCTTAGATGTATGCCCGCCAGGATACAAAATCATCCACTCAGCAAGAAACGGAAAAAGAGGAGGAGGAATAGCCATAATATACAAATCAGAGTTCACCATCACAACCACAGCTGAATCCATCCTGCCACAACTTGAAATCGCCTCGGTCAGAATCAATCACCCAAATTTGCAGGAACACCTCAACGCAGTCCTACAGACCACCAGGCAACTGGCAAGATGCCCAAACACATTTTATGGACTTTATCTCGAACACTTGTGTCTCCACCTCAAACCTAATCATAATCGGAGATATCAACCTACACCTTGAAGATTCTACCTCAACAAGCACCCAAGAATGCAAAGAGTTCCTACAATTGTGGGATCTACAAGGATCAAACACGCAACCAACTCACACTAAAGGTTACACACTAGATATTATCTCATACAAATTCGATCCCAACCCCAACCTTATACTAACAGATACAAAATGGACACCCGCACCAGGGTCAGACCACTATAAAGCATACATCTCCCTTCAATGGCGAACAAAAGGCCTACCTAACAAACAAGAACGAAAAACCTACACCACGAGAGGAAAAATAGACCTGGTAAGATTCTGGCAACAGATCTACCACAACCGATGGACAATAAAGACAGATACAAACCAATTCCCCCTAGAATGGGATGATAGATGCAGATCAATATTAGATAATATCGCCCCAACTCAAACCAGAACCTCACACAGAAAAAACTCAATACCATGGTTCAATGAAGAACTGAAAAAACATAAAACACAAGTTAGAAGACTAGAACAAGCGTGGAATAAAAAGAAAGACGACCCCACACTTAACGCCTGGAAGCAACTCCAAAGAAAATATAAATATACCATAAGACAAAGTAAAAGACTATATTACAAAACCATAATTGGACCAAACTACAAGGATACACATAAACTCTTCCAACTCGTGAATAAACTATTAGATATCACACCAGTCGCAACCAACAGCAAAGACACACCAGGAGCAGACAATCTCGCAAGATACTTCAATGAGAAAATTGTACAACTGCGACTTAAAATACCTGTCAGTACCATCAACTACGCAGAACTCCTTGATTGTCTAGATCCAGACCCTTGTATATACCCAGCAGACAGTTCCTGGACCAACTTTGAAATATTATCGGAGGATCTCATATCAAAAATGCTCAAAAGATTTGCCAAATCTCAGTGCAAATTAGACATATGCCCAAATAACATTATGACAAATGCCCCTCAGCAATTTATAACAGACCTAATGATTCACTTGAACTATATGTTACAAAATGGACTCTTCCCGAAGGAGAAAGGAAACATTCTACTCACCCCCATACCCAAAGACGCAAAGAAAAGT
The DNA here is from genome assembly GCF_901765095.1 of Microcaecilia unicolor. Taxonomy (NCBI): domain Eukaryota; kingdom Metazoa; phylum Chordata; class Amphibia; order Gymnophiona; family Siphonopidae; genus Microcaecilia; species Microcaecilia unicolor. The sequence continues at coordinate 296,997,860 of NC_044031.1, forward strand.
GCTAGTGAACTGACCAACTACAGACCAGTAGCATCCATTCCCTTAATAACCAAATTAATGGAAGGGATGGTGACCAAACAACGCACAAACTATTTAAACAAATTCTCAATACTACATGACTCCCAATCAGGATTTCGGTCGAACCACAGTACTGAAACTGTACTAGTCACTCTCATGAATAAATTCAAACAAATGATTGCAACTGGCAAGAATATGCTACTTCTACAATTTGACATGTCTAGCACCTTCGACATGGTTGATCATGGAATACTACTACATATCCTCGAGTACTTCGGAATTGGAGGCAACGTTCTCAATTGGTTCAAGGGGTTCCTAACCACATGATCTTACCAAGTGACATCTAATTCGACTATATCAGCCACATGGACACCTGAATGCGGAGTTTCACAAGGATCCCCCCTCTCACCGACCTTATTCAACTTAATGATGATACCCTTGGCCAAATTACTATCAAACCAAAACCTCAACCCATACATATACACAGATGATGTAACAATATACATCCCATTCAAACAAGATTTAAAAGAAATTTCCAAAGACATCAACCAAAGCCTACACATCATGCATACATGGGCGGATGCATTTCAGCTGAAACTCAATACAAAAAAACCCAATGCCTAATACTCACCTCTCAACACAACATGAACAAATTCACCACCATTAACACACCAAAACTGAATCTTCCAATTTCGGAGACCCTACAAATTCTTGGAGTTACCATTGATCGACACCTCACACTTGAGAATCACGCAAAAAAACACTACAAAGAAGATGTTCCACTCAATGTGGAAATTAAAACGAATAAGAACTTTCTTCCCAAGGAACGTCTTCCGAAACCTGGTACAATCAGTGGTACTCAGTCATTTAGACTATTGCAATGCACTCTACGCTGGCTGCAAAGAGAAAATAATCAAGAAACTTCAGACAGCACAGAACACTGCAGCTAGACTCATATTCGGTAAAGCAAAATATGAAAGTGCTAAACACCCCTACGGGAAAAGCTATTCTGGCTCCCTCTTAAAGAATGCATCACGTTCAAAATATGTACCCTAGTTCACAAAATCATTCATGGAGACGCCCAAGCCCAAGCCTACATGTCAGACCTAACAGTAATGCTAAAAAATCATCCCGCACATTCCTTAATCTTCACTTCCCCAACTGCAAAGGTCTAAAGTACAAACTAACGCATGCGTCAACCTTCTCCTACATGAGCACACAATTCTGGAACGCACTACCGTGCAACTTAAAAATGATCTATGACCTAACTAACTTCCGCAAACTACTGAAGACCCATCTCTTCAACAAGGCATACCACAAAGTTCAACAAATGTGACCTCCTCCACATAGATCCAGAATTGTCCTATAATATTTGCTTGTAATACTACTATCATGCTTTATCATTATCGTGTTACCCAAGATTCTTCTGTAATACTAAATATCTGTTTTTTATATATTTCCACTATCCATGATGTATTGTAAGCCACATTGAGCCTGCAAAGAGGTGGGAAAATATGGGATACAAATGCAATAAATAAATTAATTAATTAAAACTTGGGGTCCATGGGTCAATTTTTGCAGACAATGGAAAAGATGCTGGTATTCAGTACCCCCAATTACCCCCTCAAAAAAGCCCTGTTTATTATACACATTATACCTGCAGCAAACGTCTTTGTTTTAAAGGGATTTTTCAGCATCCATAAATTTAAACGTGTAAAATCAGATTACAGAGGTTACATGATATTAATTTTATCTAGTTAAATTTGTAGACTATTACATCAGAGGTTCACATTATTACTGTGTCTCAAAGCTCTGAACATGATGCTTTATTTTTCTCTGCGGCACTAAAATATATGTTCTTACTGTAAACTTTTATTTTCTGGTAAAAGCTGAATTTAAAAATAAATATACCCCTATTTACACTGTGAAAAAAAAAACATACAAAATATATCATAAAAATATATACACATTAAAACTTCTGCATAATACAACATGAAATGCATACCTTGTATGATGGACAGGATAAATAAAATTGGTTTGCACGTTCTAGTGGCAGAGGTAATCCAACCTTTAACTTATGATTAATTAGTTAGAGTTTAGTTAGAGTTGCCTATAAAATTTTGCTGATTGTCAGCCTGACCCTTGCAGAACATTTTATCACAGCTTGGTAATTCTAGTCCCTAATGTCTTTCAGCTTTATTAATTAAGGGAGGAAGTTATCAAGTTGAATTAGGGCAATATCCCATGTTACTAGCCCCTTACGTGACTTAAAGGGCAATATACTATATTATACTATACTATACTAAACTATACGTGGCTTGTGGTGTGCAGCAGTGTATATCACAAGTCGCAGAATAGCCTGTAAATTAATCCTAGCTAAAAGCTGGGGTTATATTACTACCTTGGAGCATCAGGCTGCCAAGCAAAGAAGCCCTTATATGACAACACAACCCTTAGCGGTAGTACCACGAGACTCCTGTTAGGGGGTCTCTGACTTCATTTTGGATCCTCACTGCCAACATTTTCCTTACTTCCAAAAAATCTAATCTGAGATAAGAACTGTCAGTACATTTTAAGTTTATAAAAATAATTTTAAACAATGGAGCTCTCAGTATAGCCCCCCACCCACATCTAATGAGCGGTAGCAATTGTATGGCATACTACAAATTTGTGGGCTTTATTTTTCAATAAACCGCCCTAAGAGTTATCATGCCACTATTTGTATACCATCATAGGGCCTCCATATCATATTAATAAATGTTCATCAAAGTGCATCAAATTAACCAAATCAAAAATATGTGTGCCAAACAAAACAAAACTATACTTAATAGGTCTTTATCTCATGAGCACTTACAATGAAGCATGATCACTCCCATTTGTCTAAGTCCAATCATACTGCCATGGAGTTCCAGACTCATACAGATTCTCATAGATTAGTTCTTATACAGTTCTTTTAAAGTCAATCAAAAAGGAGGCACTTATCTGAACAGGCCATAAATGTTGGTCAAAAAATTTGAGCTTCAATCAGTGAGTCATGGGGTCCAAAAAGTCTCATTTCAATCCTTCTTCAGGAACCCCAGCATAGATATATGTGCAGATACAATTTCAAAATGGCGATCTCCCCTACCCAGTACCAGCTCTAAGTCTGGCATTTAAAGTTTGGGTGCATGAATCAGTTCTAAGCATAGGAGCCAACTTTTCAAAATGATTGGGGGTGCTGAATTTTTTTTTTTTACAGGTGGTGCATTCCCCATTGCACCCACGCCCCCTCTCCTCCCCCCTCCCTCCGCATTCCAGCCCCCTCCCTCCCTCCCAGTTCCAGGCTCCCTCCTGAGAAAGCACTGCGATTTCCAGCCTCACCAGCACCACAGGGATATGGGTTCTGTGAAATTATTGGGTTCAAATGCTCACACTGGATTATGAATCAGCAAACATACTATTATTCTTTTATAATAAATTCACCAATAACCACCTTCATACAAGCTAATTAGACTAGGGGGCCCTTCTACTGAACTACATTAAGCTTTAGGCTTAACACACTGTAATGCAGATTTATATGTCTACACACCTAAATAAATAACCTTACCTACATCATCTGGGGCTGGGCTGGCACCTTTCCCTTTACCTCGTCCTCTCTGGCTCACTCTCAGTCTCTGCCCTGCAATCCGGACCAATGGTAAGCACACCACTGACCACACAGCAGCTGCCTTCATGCTCCTGAGCTCTCCCTCTGCTGCCTGCAGGCTGCTGCAGCATCCCGCGATTCCCGTCTATGCGGGACAGGAAACTGCTGCCCACAGGCCCGGAAGTTGAACAATGAAGCTGTGCAGTGCGGGCCATGGCAGGGTGCATCAGGGACTGGAGCGGGAGCCGGCCCAGGACTCAGAGGGGGGGACAGGACAGGAGGACTGAGGACATGATCACGCTGTCACACACGGTCCCACCGGCCCACCCCACCACTGCCTAAGTTCGGGCTTCTTCGGCATCGCGACGGCGGCTCCGCTCCGGGACCGGAAGCTCCTCTGTGCTCTGCCTCTCTGTTGCAGCATGATGATGATTGATTGATCATCCCGCCTATGCGGGACCGGAAACAGAGCAGAGCCAGAGGGAAAGCTTCCGATGGCGAACGAAGGCAGTGTCTGCACACGGAGAGTTAGTCCGGAGCATTGAAGGAAGGAGCCAGGTAGGAGGCAGAGCGAGTGGGTGGACGGACGGACAGCACAGACAGCGGTGCAGCCAGCAGGGCAAGGAGTCGGGAGTGGGACGGACGGTGCAGGGAGGGAGCTGTCACGTCGCCGTCGTCATGTGCCACTGCCAAATTATTGGGGGTGCTTGAGCACCCACAGCACCCACGGAGTCGGCGCCTATGGTTCTAAGTGTGATTCTATATATGGCACATGCCCTTTATAGAATTATGCTTAGCACTGATCTTTTCTGGCACCCATTTATGGTAATGGTAATGGTAAATTGATTTTCTATCCCACTATTACCTCGCAATTCTAAGCAGGTTGCAAGTTTTTAAGAAGCCAGTTTCATTTAACTGGGAAAAAGGGGCATAATAATAAATTTAGTAATTAAGAAAAAATAGGAAATCAGTAGTTAGCGTGGGATACATATTTCTGAAACAAAACTGTTTTCAAATGTTTCCTAAAAAGAATATAGGACTGAGAAGATTTAAATATAGGTGAAATCATAGTCCATAATCTTGCTGCTTGAAGTGCCAGCCCTAATTCAAAGAAATGTAACCTCTTTTTACTTTTTGATGATGGAAAAGAATAACCTACAGTACCAGTACGTCTTGTTCTCAAAGCATAAATGAATGTAAAATGTGGATATAGATAGTCTGGTGCCTATCTATGTAGAAGCTAAGGGCCCCTTTTACTAAACTGTATAGGCACCTATGATGTATGTCAAATTGGAGTTACCACCCAGTTACTGCATTGCCATTTATTTAGATTTTGCTCACACTTTTTTCACTAGTAGCTCAAGGTGAGTTACATTCAGGTACACTGGATATTTCTCTGTCCCAGGAGGGCTCACAATCTAAGCTTGTACATGAGGTAATGGAGGGTTAAGTGACTTGCCCAAGATCACAAGAAGGAGCAGTGGGATTTGAACCAGCCACCTCTGGATATCAAGACCAGTGCTCTAACCAGTAGGCCACTCCTCCACTCCTTGTAGTAATTTCAATTTTGGCACGTGTTCACTACACGCGACTGAAAAATATTTTTTATTTTCTGGCACGCATAGCGGACGTGCACCAAGTGGCATCTGATGCACATAGGTCATTACCACCCAAATTCTTTACTGCTAGGTCTATGGCTGGTGGTAAGGTCTCAGACCCAAAATGGACACACAGCAATTTTGATTTTGCCGCACGTCTAATTTCGGCAAAAAAAGAGAGGCATTTTTTGCAGGCGCGCTGAAAAATGGATCTGTATGTGCCCAGAACACATGCCTATGCTACTGCAAGCCATTTTTCACCGCGCCTTTGTAAAAGGACTTATTAAAGAGAAAACACACAAATTTGAAATAGATTCTAGCCTCAATAGGCAACCAGTGTAATGATAAATAACTGGGAGTTATCCTTTCAAATTTAGGCAATCCAAAAATCAGTTTAACTGCTTTTTTCTGTATCGTTTGCAATCTCCTCAACAAACTTTTATTACATCCTAAATATACCAGATTACAATAATCCTATTAGGAAGCTAAGAGAGACTGAACTAATATTCTAAAATGATCTTGTTCGAAATAGTTTCGCAAGTGATTTATAGAATAAGGTCTTTACTGGCTACTGGTCAGATTATAACTTCCTTTGAATATCAGCCTGTCATTTTATTTCTCCAGTTTTTGGCTTCATCCCTTTCCGTCTTGCCCAGCCCTTATAGAGATGGTTTTTAGTAAAAGATAATTAATGAAGCATCCCTGTGGAACCCACTAGGTACTAGATTCTATATATCACACCAAAAAAATCAGTTTACACCTAGGCATATTCTGTAAACCACACCTAAATTTAGGCACGGTTTATAGAATACACCTAAATGTAGGCATAGTTTATAGAATATGTCCAACACTTGTTTTCTGTGACTATATTTAGTCATGGCCATTTATGCCAATGAAAACCTGGTGTGAATTCCAATGCCTAAATAATACACAGAATGGACATATTCTTGTACCAACACTACTCATTTCCATAGCACTATTAGACATATGCAGCGCTGTACACATTATATACAGGTACATTTTCTGTCCCTAGAGGACTCACAATCTAAGTTTTTTGTACCTGGGGTAATAGAAGGTTAAGTGACTTGCCCAAGGTCACAAGGATCTGCAGTGGGAATCGAACCCAGGTTGCCAGGCACATAAATCCTAGGAACGCCCACAACCTACCCATGCCTCTCCCATGGCCATGCCCTCTTTTCAGATCCACGTCTTAGAATTTACGATCATCACTTTATAGAATACGCTTAGACATTTGTGTGTATAAAATCTAATTAATTTCAATGAGTATCAATAATTAAGTTTAATTATCTGCACTGATTGGCTTGTTAAACTAATTAAGCTGCCTGCACAAATCTAGAATTTGACCCGATATGCACATGCAACTCAAATTACACTATAAAGAATCTGGAGGTAGAAGTGGATTCTTGAGTTTGCTATAAGGTGTCACCCTTCAGTGGTGACTGAAACTTTGCTAGTATTTCTGGCTTACAGTATTATGTTTGTTATGTAAATACTTTAATCGACATATTTGAAGTGCACAGTAAATGAGACACTAGGCTGGTTTAATTTTCTCTTTTGACTGTTTATATGAGGGTTATTTTGCAGATGGAAGAATCCCCAACTGCGTAATATTGGTTGCATCTGCAGTTATATGATTATCACAAGTCTTGGCATTCATTCTACACACAATATATCAGAGATTCTTAGTAGGATATCAGACACGTTTGTCAGTACAGAGATTAAAAGAATTAAGAATGTTGCAAGCTAACTCCTTACCATTCACACTGCCATCTGGCAGCTATTCTTTTTTTTTTTTTTTTCATTTCCCTTTTTTACTGATGTTTTGTGCAGCTTCAAGGGAGAGTTTTTTTTTAAAGGAAAATGTGTTACACATTCTAAAGAAGTTGTTTCCTTTCTGCTATAACATGGATCTGAAATACAGCTGCTGATATAATTTAACTCCCCGACTCTATATAGGTCTTCCAAATTTGGCCCAGATTCATACACAAACTAATGAGCAATTAACAATTAATTGGTGTTAATTGGCACTCATTAGGAGTTATGCGTTGCTCTGTCTTGCACCCTATTTTATAACATGCGTGCCTACATTTTATGGTGCACAACTCAAAGGGGGCGTGGCCATGGGAGAGGGCAGATCAGGGGCATTCTCAGAATTTAGTCACTATGGGCCTTATTTTATAAAGGATATGCTCCTAAATTTACGCTCCTAAATTAGAAGCATATTCTATGCTCCAAAATAGATTATGCTCATAATTTAAGAGCATAAATTTAGGAGCATATATTATGCTCATAAATTAGGAGCATAATTTTTAGGAGTGCAAATTTAGGTGCATCACCTTTATAGAATAAGGCTCTATGTTACACCATAATGTCATTTCCACACCTAAGTTGGGCACCAGCATTACATCAGGTTTTAGCAAGGGTAAATCCAGTACCCAAAGCTAGGCATGAGATCCACACTATGCACAGAGCACTCTTTGCAGAATATTAGTTTAGCATGGATATTGTTGGTGCCTAATTTTGGGCACTGTTTACAGATTCTGGCCCTGTTTCCTAAAAAAATGCATGCCATTCAGCAACCTGACCAATCTATAATAGGCACTGTAATATGACTAGATAATGGAAAATACTGTACTAGAGTCCAGAACAACTGTAAATGAGAACAGAAGGGTCATTGACAAGTAGTCCTGTAGATAGAAAGATTTGGGAGGTGATTGCTGACAGATTTGCTTTCATGCAATCTTTTATCTTTGAGTGACTTTTCATTGCCATGCCATAGGGTGGTTTCACAGAAAGTATTTAGCAATTCAACAAGTAAACACAAGAAATGAGAAGTTCAACATGCAACCCCCATTTCTAAGATGAAGAAGATCTTAAATGAATTTAACATTAAGATAGTAGAAGAAAATTAAATTAATCCAAAATAGCACAGAAATATTCAACATTATGTAGAATAATGGCTGGGGCATTATCCTGCAAAACTTGACATTTTAGTTCTGTTCAATCCAGTGAAAGAGGAACTGGATTTCAGACTTATGCACTTTTTTGTTCCTTTTATTTTCTGTGGTCAAACTGGTCATAAACCATTTTTCAGGGAGAAATGAATTATACATGATGTGGAGGGGCATAATCGAATGGGGGCACCCATCTCTAAGGGCGCCCGTCTCCGGGGACGGCCCCTAGAAGGGGCGGAGCCAACCGTATTATTGAACAAGATGGGCGGCCATCTTTCGTTTCGATAATAAGGTCGGGGCCGGCCAAATCACAACATTTAGGTCAACCTTAGAGATGGTCGACCTAAATGTTGAGATCACCGGATTTAGAGATGGCTGGCCTCAGTTTTTGCCGATAATGTAAACCGAGGCCAGCCATCTCAAAACTGGCCAAATCCAAGCCATTTGGTCATGGGAGGAGCCAGCATCTGTAGTGCACTGGTCCCCCTCAAATGCCAGGACACCAACCGGGCAACCTATGGGGCACTGTAGTGGACTTCATTAATTGTTCCCAGGTACATAGCTCCCCTTCCCTTGGGTGCTGAGCCACCCAAATCCCCAACACCCACTCCCCACAACTGTACACCACTACCATAGCCCTTATGGGTGAAGGGGGCACCTACATGTGGGTACAGTGAGTTTCGGGGTGGGTTTTGGAGGGCTCACATTTACCACCACAAGTGTAACAGATGGGGGGGATAGGCCTGGGTCCGCCTACCTGAACTGCACTGCACCAACTAAAACTGCTCCAGGGACCTGCATACTGCTGTCATCGAGCTGGGTATGACATTTTAGGCTGGTATAGAGGCTGGCAAAAAATGTTTTTAATGTTTTTTTTAGGGTGGGAGGGGGTTGGTGACCACTGGGGGAGTACGGGGTGGCCATCCCCGATTCCCTCTGGTGGTCATCTGGTCAGTTTGGACACCTTTTTGAGGCTTGGTCCTGAAAATAAATGGACCAAGTAAAGTTAGCCAAATGCTTGTCAGGGCCGCCCTTCTTTTTTCCATTATCGGCCGAGGACGGCCATCTCTTAACCACGCCCCCGTCCTGCCTTCGCTACGCTTCCGACACGCCCCCTTAAACTTTCTCCACTCCTGCGACGGACTGCAGTCAAGGGCGGCCAAAATCGGCTTTCGATTATGCCGATTTGGCCGCACCTGAGAGAAGGGCGCCCATCTCCCGATTTGTGTCGGTAGATGGGCGCCCTTCTCTTTCGAAAATAAGCAGGATAGTGATCTGCTATGTTTCTTGTTGCCTTGGTGATAAATCATCAGGACATTTCCATTTTCTCTTTTGAGCAGGGACTGTCTCTTTATGTCAGGTGTTCAGCGCTGCGTGCGCCTGGTAGCGCTATACAAATGCTAATAATAATAATTTCCTGTCTTTTTTCATGCCTACCTGCTACTCCTACTTGTGCATAAAGCAACACTTTACATATTGACCTTAATCACTAGCAGCCTAGCCATGGTGGCTGTGTAAAATGGTCACTATTTCTATGGCAGAGAGGTAGTGCCATGGCATTGCAAAGAGATCTAACAAGTTAGAAGTTTCAAATCTATTGATAGGAAATGGACAGCTAGGCAGTTTATACAAGGGGTCAAAGGGAACAGAAAGGGGGATGATAATGAATACTAAATTGGAAGATAAATTAAGTACAGATGTCCTGATATTCAAATGAAATTATATGTTCATCAGTGGCTGGGGATGCATAGCACCAAGAAATAATATTTTGTACACGTCACTTAAATTTAGGCATCATTAACATAATAGAATTTATTGCCAGGAGACGTGAGTACATTTCGGTGTGATTATTTTACACCAATGAAACCTTGGCATAAATCCCCACACTTAAATTAGACATGGACCCCCTTTATTCTATAACAAAGCATGTAAATTAAAGGAAGGCCCCCTGATCCGTCCATGACCCTCTCATGGCTATGCCCCTTTTTTGGAACCGCAAGTAGAATTTACACGTGGATCCTGCACCATATTATTCAATTATATTGCACACCCAAATTGGGGGATAGTGTACAAATATATGGGGGCATATACATGGGTGGAGCATGGGCAGGGCTTCCATTTACAGGCATAACTTACTGTAAGTTACATGCATCCTTGATGCATTTATATGGCTGAAATTAAGTCAGGTCTTTGTCTGGTGTAAATGCGGGTGGGTAAATGTTAGATGTACTGATATCAGGTTATGCTAGTATTCTATAAAGAAATGTAGGTGCCTAGACGCCATTAGAAAATAGGTTCACACTCCACATCCTTAGGGTGCCTAAATAGAGGGGTCCATTTGTAGAATTGCCCCCAATCTATATAAACTTATGTACGTAAGTGTATACTTACTCCTGAAAGTGCCAGCACCTATGTGCTATTCTGTAACAGCATATATAAATGACATCGTACATAAACATGAGGAGCATGAGCAGGACATGGACAGAACTCCAACTTATTCACTAACTTATAGAATATTGTAACAACACATCCATGCTGCAATGACATGCCTGCCATTACACCAGGTCTACAGCTAGACTGGCTGAGGGTATATAAATGTTAGGCTTGCCAATACCTGGTTACAATTGTAGACTATAACATAATCTAGGTGCTGGGGTGTTGTTATGGATTGGGCTTTCACCGCACCTTCTCAGGGCACCTAAATGGAGGTGCCCATTTGGAGAACTGCCCTGAGTAAGCTTTTTGTAGCATAAACCACAAAAGGAAAATTTTCAGCTACAATAATCATAACAAACATAACCATGTCAGCACAGGCACTACACTTTCAATATATTCAGCCCTACTACCGATACATATACTGATGCTGAATACATGCATTAGTAAAAGCAGGGATAGCACTTAAATTGTTGATTGTCATAGCTGATCATTTTCTCCATCTATATGGTTCATACTGCAAGTTTGGTCTGAAGATAGGGGTCACAAAACCAAAACTGTGAGCTGGCCCTTAGATATCTGTGTCACTTTATTCCTCATATAAATCTTCTAATGTAACAGTCAACCTTAATTTTGACACAATCCTACCACTGATCCCACATCTTACATATACATTGCTAAGGTAATAGCTTTGTGGCTGGCTCAGGAGGGGTAAAGAAAATTGTGTATATTTTTGAAAATGATAGATAAAGATCAACAGTATGCATTTTTATCACCATTTACTATTTTATTATATTAAAAAGGGAAAAATAGTGCTTCCCACAGTAGTCAAACAGACGAAACAAAGGGTTTCAAGATTCAAGATGAATGTTCCAAGAAAAACAGAAGCCCAAAAGGTTTTATTCTCCAGTAAAACAATGTGAATTACATGAACAAATCATACCCAACATGGGCCATTTTTCGACAATAAAGCCTTCTTCAAGGGTCTTAACTGACAGTAAACGCAATCACAGCAAGGAGAAAAACCTCAGTGTTAAAAGTGGTGCAGTGTTTCCTACAGTAACAGAATGTTTGCTCTCAGTTATGACCCCTTAAGAACGCTTTATCGCCAAAACATGACCCGTGTTGGGTCTGATTTGTTCACACAACTCACATTGTTTTATTGGAGAATAAAACCTTTTATATTTTTGAAGATATTGGACTTTTGGTTTTCTTGGAACATTCATCTTGAATCCATCCATCTTGTTTCCGATGTTAATATGTTACCATGTTTTACTCCCTTGGCTTAAATTTACCAGAATAAATGCCTTTTTTTTTAAAGCTGGTTAAAAGTAGGTGGATTGTGGAAGCTTGTTCATACTTTTAATGGGGTAGAGGAAGGCATTTTTCAGACAGACCAATTTACACAAGAACTTAAAAAATTGTCTTTAGAAACCTAAGTGGAAATGGCCCAAGCCCTCCTTGATAACAGATCGATTATTGCATTGCTTATAGCACAGTGGGGATGTCACATTTCTAACACAGTTCTTTAATGGCTGCATATAATGAGCTGCATTTTACCTCTCATTTTTCTCTGTCAGAATCACATCATTCCTTAGTATGAAAATTTGACACTAGGCAGAGTGTTGCCAAGCTCCATTTGTTATATAATCACAGGATAGAATTTAAGGTGCACGTTGATCCTGTAGGTTTTCTGTCAATGTTTAAAATTCTCCCTACACTATTTTTATTCAGCACATTTCTTTCACGTAGTCTGAGATTCTTTGTGTATTGGTATAAATTGAATGACACTGCACCTCATTTTGTAGGCAATTAATTTTTATATGCAGATTATTAGTTAACATAGAATTGCAGTAGCTAGAAGTAGTACTTTCACTGCTCAAAATGTGTAAATGCTTTTCTAAGTTGTTATTTAAGCTAAGATCAGTATATTGGTGTCAGCTTGGACATGTGAATCTAGACTTTGAATAACATATGTAGGTCAGAAATAGGACAAGTCAAAATGTTTACAGTGTCCAGGCAATTTTACAAAAGACTCATTAAAAGCAGAGTCTATTGTAAAATATGCAGAGGTCCATCATAAATACACCTGTATTTCCCCTAAACATGGAGTGGGAGGAAATATTTTGTACATGCAACATACACATATAAGTACTGGTATGAAAACCTATGTGTCATATTTTAGAAAATTGCACATAGAGCTATAGCTCAAAATCACTAAGTATCACTCCTATGATGTTGGCCATATCAGTGGAGTCCTAATGCTAGGTTCCCTGGCAGGGCCGGTCTTAGCAAGTGCGGGGCCCTATGCAGACCAATTTGACGGGGCCCCACCCTAGCCCCACCTACCCTAGCCCCACCCCACCCTAGCTCCATCCCCACCCTAGCTCCAGAGCCGGCCACCCCTCCCTCCGAGCTCCAAGGCCCCCAGCTCCAGGACTTGTCGATCCTGCACAGTCAATGCCAACTGAAAACCATGTCTTTTTCACAAACACAGATACACCCTAATCCACTATAGAATAAGTAGTAATATTTAAACTTTCTATTTAGACAAAAATTAAACTGAACTCCCAAGATGCCAGACTCTGCATACAATACAACACCACAGAAACAGAAAATGTCCCCTAGTACTGTGCAAAATATAAAGACAACAGATGTAAATTTGAAAAAAAACTAACAAATACCAATCACCACTTTACAAATTAACAAATAGAAATAAAACAAATATAGAAAATAAAATAATACCATTTTATTGGACTAATACATTTAGCTTTCAGAGGCCAAAACCTCCGTCCTCAGGTCAATTCAGTGTAGAGCTGTTACAGTATCCTATTCTGACCTGAGGAAGGGGGCTTTGTTCGCCGAAAGTTTGTCAAAATGTATTAAAATTAGTCCAATAAAAAGATTACCTTATTGACATGTTCTATTATGAACATTTATTAACACAGCTACAATACTATATCCTAAAGCAAAAAAATAAAAATATATATTTTATTTACAGTTTGTCGTCTCTGGTTTCTGCTTTCCTCATCTTCTTTTCACTGTCTTCCTTCCATCCAGCATCTGTCTTCACTCTCTCTCTGCCATCCAGTGTCTGCCCTCTCTGCTATCCCCTCCATCCAATGTCTGCCCTCTCTCCCTGCCCCTTTTGTGCACATCTGCCCTCTATCTCTGCCCCTTCCATTCACTGTCTGCCCTTTCTATCCCTTCCATCCACTGTCTGCCCTTTCTCTCTGCCCCTTCAATCCACCATTTGCCCTCCCTCTCCCATCCATCCGGGTCTGCCCTCCCTCTCGCTCCCCCTTCTATCCAGGCTCTGCCCCTCTCTCTGCCCCTTTTTTTCAGCCCCCAGGTCCAGCCCCACTATCCCACCAGTCCCCCGTTTCAGCCCCAGCCCTTTTCTCCCACCAGTCCCGAGCTTCAGCCCCCAGCCACTCCTCCCTGTCCCCTTTTCAGCCCCCAGTTTCAACCCCAGTCCCCAGCCCTTTTCTCTCACCAGCCCCAAGCTTCAGCCCCAGCCACTTCTCCCTATCTCCTTTTCAGCCCCCAGTACCCACAGTTTCAGCCCCTGCCCCTTTTCAGCCTCCAGTCCCAGTACTAGCCCCCTTATCCCACCTACCCTCCTTTTCAGCCCCCAGTTCCAGCCCCCTTCATCCACATGCCTTGTATTAGAGCCCCCCTTTTCAGCCCCAGAACCATTCTCCCACCTGACCCACGCATGCCCTATTTTCCCACCAGCCCCATGCATGGCCCCCATTTCCCATATGGCCCCTTCTCAAACCCCAGTTCCAGCCCCCTTCTCCCATCTGAGAACCCCCATCCCACACCCTTCTCCCATCTGAGTCCCCCTTACCCCCTCCCCCCATCTGAGAACCCCCACCCTGCAACCTTCTCCCATCTGAGTCCCCCTTACCCCTCCCCCCATCTGAGAACCCCCACCCTGCAGCCTTCTCCCATCCGAGTCCCCCTTACCCCCTCCCCCCATCTGAGAACCCCCACCCTGCAACCTTCTCCCATCTGAGCCCCCCTTACCCCCTTCCCCCAACTGAGAACCCCCATCCCACACCCTTCTCCCATCTGAGTCCCCCTTACCCCTCCCCCCAACTGAGAACCCCCATCCCACACCCTTGTTTTTTTAATGGGTGTTTCTCTAAAAAATTGAGACTATACATATATGTGACAATTCATAAAATAGGTGTTAAAAATTGTGCATGTGTTATGTGCATAAATGTTTAGAATACTAACATAAAGGCACATGCACGGGCAACTGCATATGCACAAATATGAGTGTTTGTCAACATGCCACCTAAGCAATAATCAGCAGACACCTCTCCTGAGCCAATCCTTCCCTCATCTGTATAGGTTAAAAGGAGGCTGGGTGAACGAGAGAATTAGGGCTTGGGAACAGTATAGAATATTGGTTCTGATTGGTGCACGGGAGATGGCACTGAATCAGTCAGAGCCCAGCCCTGATGAGCTAAGCCAGGCATTTTGGTGTGTCAAGTATTATTTTGTGAGAGCCCCAGGTGGGTGGACGGTTTTCACTCTCTCACCCTCCCTGATGTCTTTTTTTTTTTTTTTAAGGGAGGAAGCATTGTTTTTATTTTTTACAAGCTTGTGGAGTTGGGGGATGAGGTGTTGTCACAGAAGAGCTGCAAGGGCCATTCCCATTTGGATAGTATCATTGGAGGTTTGTTTGGTTTTTTTTGGCAAGGGAAGATTTTACTAGGAAAGCAAGGGGGAAAGGATGGGGGTCCATGTACAATACCATCATGAACTCAGGAAATAGCAAGGTCTGGCGATACTTTGGACTATACCTTGTGGCTTGTTCAAGTGCTTGTCTGGATGAGATGCAGTTAGTTTGGTACCGACTGACAATTTTCTATTTTAAATGTTAATAATTTCAAGGATAAATTTTGCTGAGGTTATTAAGTTGTCAAGATTTTGGTCAGATAATTAATAAAGCTATGGCTAGCTATTGCCACATTCAAGTTGTTTTGTGTGTTTTTATTTTTTACATTGTTTTGAAAAGGAAGTAGAGGAAGGGGATTGTGAATGCTTATGTTATGCAAATACCCACTTAACTTACATAGCACACATTTGCAAGGGTGGTATACACAGGGGTGGAGCATGGGCAAGATCCAAACTTGCATATGTATCTTAGAAATACTGTAAACTAGGTGCATATCTGCAGTATTTAGGTGCTAATACACCAGCTGTATGGCTGGCATAAGTGTTTATGCATAAATGATAGGTAAGTTAACACCTGCTAGGCTAGTATTCTATAAAGCAAAATATGCAGCTGCATTCTTTTATAGAATAGGCTCTTAACAGATGACTTTTAGGTGTTCTGTTATAGAATTGCCCCTGTAATTTAATGGACTACCAAATCCATGCACAAGATATGCCCAATTTGAAGCTGTGCATTCCACATCATTTACACTTTTACAGGGGAATTCCATATATGATGCTACTAAACAAAGGTTGTTTAATGTTAAGTCACATATATGTAGTCATCATTTAGAAGAAAGGCTTAATTTACTTTCATATCACACACATATGAGTGTTCCCATATCTCGCTTTATAAGCTCGTTGGTACCAATGTTTGTTTCAGCATTTATATCAACACACATAATTTCATACTGATTGTCTCATTTTACTGACTGATAATATACAGTAGATTCCAGTTCATCAGGACACATCGGGATCACAGTACTTTGTCCCGATTAAGTGGCTGCCCCAAGTAAACAAGTCATCAGGTACCTTGAAAAAATGAGTACAGTACTAGCGTCAGGTAAAAGATAAAATTTATCATTTATTGTTAAGCACTAAAGTTGAAGAAAAGAAGAACCGTACAGTATGATTTAAAATGTTACATTTATTCTGTAATGCAAAAGTTGAAATAAAGGAAAGGTTGCTCATTGAATACAGCACAGTACTATGTTATCATTGGAGGTATCGATTGAGCTTACCTTGACAAGCACCCTTCATTGACTACAGCTGTACAAAATCGGCACTGGTCTCTAGAGCAGTTAAAGTACTGCCTTCATTGCCTTCCTGCATGAAATAAAGTTTTAATCCAGAAATAAATCTCCTGGCATCCTGGTTTGTCACTTGTTCAAACTCAGTTGTGTCATCCTCTTCAGTTTCCTGATGTTTTGAGATCTTCAAATGTCTGACTGAAATTTGCTCAACGATTTCATCCTCACAACCCTCTTTTTCATTGTAACACTGAAGATTATTGTCAATGGATGAAAACTCTTCATAATTTTCCACATGGTGTGCTTCAATAACATCATATTCATTTTCTATAACATTTTCAGTGTATCCTGGGTTTCCAATTCAGGGTGTTTAAACCCACAGTGAGCAAAACAATGCTGAATAGTTGTGATGCTAACATTTCACCAGCTATCAACAATAAACTGCACTACTTATAAAAGATTTCCTTTGCTGTTGAAGATGATGTGAGCAATTTTTCTTCAATAGCTTCAGTTGCACATGCACGCAAATGCAGCTGCCCATTTATACTTAATGGGAAAGTGATGAATCCATGACATTCCGTGGACGCTACTGGCCCAATTAAACGGCACATTGTCCCAAATAAGAGCAAATTTTCACCGTTATAAATGTGTTTTGTTTTTGTTCGTCCAGTTTTGGTCCAAATAAATGGCCGCTCCAATTAACCGGTGTCCCGATTATCTGGAATCTACTTTATTATAAGTGCTACATTTATCTTAGGTTCTATGCTTTGCTAGTGTATAGCTGGTATTTGATATGATGTCAATTTTTCCTAAGAGATTAAGTAAGATTTTCCCCATTTTTATGGTTTTACTTACATTATTCTGATTGCAGTACATATATACCCAGTATAGCGAAGTTTCATTTATACTTTATAGGTTAGACCAAGTACTACTATTACATGTGTTGCTTTCATTTTTTTTTTTTTTTGCATTGTCTTAATATTTAATAGGTCAAGTTATTATATTAAAATGAACTTCATTGTTTTTCTAGTGCAAGTAAATTCTGTAGGTTTTTTTTATCATGAATATCTTTTCCCTATAGATACGTGGAGGGGCATAATTGAATGAAAACGTCTATCTCCATGGGCGTTTATCTCCGAGAACGGGTCCGTGAAGGGGCGGACCGAACCGTATTTTCAAAAAAAATAGACGTCCATGTTTTATTTGACAATTTGTGAGCTGGGCGTTTTTGTTTTTCAGTGATAATGGAAAATGAAAGCGCCCAGCTCAAAAACGAATAAATCCAAGGCATTGGTTCGTGGGAGGGGCCAGGAGTCGTAGTGCACTGGTCCCCCTCACATGCCAGGACACCAACCGGGAACCCTAGGGGGCACTTTTACAAAAACAAAAAAAAGGTAAAAGAGCTCCCAGGTGCATAGCACCCTTCCCTTGGGTGTTGAGCCCCCCAAATCCCCCTCAAAACCCACCGCCCACAAGTCTACACCATTACTATAGCCCTAAGGGGTGAAGGGGGGCACCTACATGTGGGTATAGTGGGTTTGGGGGGTGGTTTGGAGGGCTCCCATTTACCAGCACAAGTGTAACAGGTGGGGGGGGATGGGCCTGGGTCCACCTGCCTGAAGTCCACTGCACCCCCTAATAACTGCTCCAGTGACCTGCATACTGCTGCCAGGGAGGTGGGTATGACATTTGAAGGTGAAAATAAAAAGTTGTGAAACGGCATATTTTGTGGTGGGAGGGGGTTTGTGACCACTGGGGGAGTCAGGGGAGGTCATCCCCGATTCCCTCCAGTGGTCATCTGGTCATTTAGGGCACTTTTTGGGGCCTTATTCGTGGAAAAACAGGGTCCAGGAAAAGTGCCCTAAATTCTCGCTAAAAACGCATGTTTTTCTTCCATTATCGGCGAAAGGCGCCCATCTCTGATCGCCCGATAACCACGCCCCAGTTCCGCCTTTACCACGCCTTCGACACGCCCCCATCAACTTTGTCCGCATATATATATATATATATATATATATATATATATATATATATATATATATACATACAGTGCACTCCATTTAAGTGCACGTCGGATAAGCGCATGCTCTGTTTAACTAAATGCCGTACTTCGGTCCCATTTTTGGCGCCATCAATTTCTATGGGGACAAACTTCGGTTTAGTGCACCACTGATAAGTGCAAGATTCGCTTATATGCATGGTTTAAGACCGCTCCTCTGCAGGAAAGACTCCACATAAGTTTGCACACAGAATATGGAAGCCGATTGGTGCCTGACAACCAATGAGATTTCAAATTTACCGTCTCCTTAACTGCTACAGGCAGAATAAGCAAAATAATGGTGTTAGAGT
Organism: Microcaecilia unicolor; assembly: GCF_901765095.1. Taxonomy (NCBI): domain Eukaryota; kingdom Metazoa; phylum Chordata; class Amphibia; order Gymnophiona; family Siphonopidae; genus Microcaecilia; species Microcaecilia unicolor. The sequence goes on from NC_044031.1 coordinate 297,016,839, forward strand.
GTACACTGCAGTTGTCATCGTCGCTCAACTGTAAGACTAACACTGGCTGAACAAATAGAAGTTCTTAAAAAATTAGAAAACAAAGTCAAGCATCTATTGCTAAAGAATATGGTGTCAATCCCAGTTAAATTTCACGTATCTTGAAGCAGAAAGACCAGCTTCTGGAAGACTGAAAAAACAGTACAAATCCACACCGGAAACAAAATCGGGCGGGAAAAGCTGAGGAGGTAGAAGATACTCTTCTTCGGTGGTTTTCTCAAGTCAGGAGCAGACAGTTTCCTGTCAGTGGTCCACTGCTTATGGAGAAAGCTAATCAGCTAGCTGAAAGTCTTGGACTAACAATTCAAATTTGTTGGATGGTTGAAAAGATGGAAGGAGAGGAACAACATAAAATTCAAGAAACAGCATGGTGAAAAACAAGACGCTGATGACTTTGGTGCTGAAAATTGGGTTGTTTCAGTTCTTCCTACCTCGTGACATTTTCAATCCTGACGAAAACGGTCTCTACTGGCGAGCGATTCCTGATGGAACACTTGCATTCAAATAAGCCAAAACTATAGGAGGTAAAACGTCGAAGGACTGACTGACGATCCTCCTTTGCTGCAATATGGATGGGAGTGAGAAGTTGGAACCACTCGTCATTGGAAAGAGGAAACAGCCCCGTTGCTTCAAGAATGTTAAGCGACTTACTGTGTCATACGAGGCTAATGCAAATTCATGGATGACTGGGGAAATTTGGAAGCAGTGGCTAAAAAAGTTAGACACTAGAATGCGAGCACAAAAGCGTCAGATTTTGTTGCTTTGTGATAATTGTGCTGCACACAGTGATGATGTCTGGTAGGTAGGATCGAGAGAAACTGGAACTGTTTCTGGGTGGTAGATCCACCAGATCTAACATGTATTTGAGAACTTCTCCGTAGATGATCCTATGAATCAAGGTACAGACCTTAAAGGCGATGCGTTCTTTAATGGGAAGCCAGTGTAATTTTTCACGAAGGGGCTTGGCAGATTTGAATTTTGATTTTCTAAAGATCAGTCTCGCCGCTGTGTTCTGGGCAGTCTGAAGTTTCTTGATTAAATGTTCTTTGCATCCTGCATAGATTTCGTTGCAGTAATCTAAGTGCCTTAATGCCATTGATTGTATTAGATTGAGAAAAACATCTCATGGAAAGAAAGGTTTTATACATTTAAGTCTCTACATCGAATAGAACATTTTCTTTGTAGTGCAGTTTACTTGAGCTTTTTTCACAAAGCCACTTTAGCGGTTTCCATGCGGTAAATGTGATGAAGCCCATAGGAATTGCATGGGTTTCATCGCATTTGCCATGCCAGAATAGCTAATATGGCTTTGTAAAAGGAGCTATTAGTATTTTAAATTTGTTAAAGCAGTCATGTGACCGTTCTCTTTAAGATCCTTTTACTAAGCCATGGTAGGGCTACTGCGTGGATAGCATGCGGCAAAACAGTAGTACCATGGGGTAGACACAGAGGGGCATAATCGAACATGAATGCCCATCTCCATGGGCGTCTATGTCCGGAAACGGGTACATAAGGGGCGGGAAGACCATATTTTCGAAAAAAAAAATGGGTGGCCATCTTTTTTTCGATAATTCGGTTTGTGCTGGGCAAATGCATCGGATATGTGCGGATTTTAGCTGGGCGGTTTCGTTTTTCAGCGATAATGGAAAACGAAGGCGCCCAGCTCAAAAATGAACAAATCCAAGGCATTGGGTCATGGGAGGGGCCAGGATTCATAGTGCACTGGTCCCCCTCACATGCCAGGACACCAACCAGGCACCCTAGGGGGCATTTGTAACAAGTAAAAAAAAAAAGTAAAATACCTCCCAAGTACATAGCTCCCTTCCTTTGGGTGCTGAGCCCCTCAAATCCCCCCAAAAAACCACTGCCCACAACTCTACACCATTACCATAGCCCTTATGGCTGAAGGGGGGCTACTAGATGTGGGTACAGTGGGTTTTGGGGGCGGTTTGGAGGGCTCCCATTTACCAGCACAAATGTAACAGGTAGGGGGGATGGGCCTGGGTCCACCTGGCTGATGTCCACTGCACCCACTAACAACTGCTCCAGGGACCTGCATACTGCTGTGATGGAGCTGGGTATGGCATTTGAGGCTGGCATACAGGCTGGAAAAAAATTCATTTAAAGTTTTTTTTTTTTTTTTGGTGGGAGGGGATCAGTGACCACTGGGGGAGTCAGGGGTGGTCATCCCCAATTCTCTCCGGTGGTCATCTAGTCATTTAGGGCACTTTTTTGGGACTTGTTCGTGAAAAAAAAGGGTAAAAAAAAGTGTCCTCATTTCGCGCCAAAAACGGCCATTTTTTTTCAATTATCGGGTGAAGGCACCCATCTCTGCTCGGCCGATAAACACACCCAGTCCCGCCTTCACCACGCTTCCGACATGCCCCCATCAACTTTGTTCATTCACCGCGACGGAGTGCAGTTGAAAATGCCCAAAATAGGCTTTCGATTATACTGATTTGGGCGCCTTCGCGAGATGGGCGCCTATCTCCCGATTTGGGTCGAAATCTGGGCACACTGCGGTAGTTTTGTGTTTGCCATGTGGCATTTCCCGTGCCTGCAAATATTTTTCTATTTCCTATTGGGGGGTGTGGTGTAGGCATTACAGGCGGTAATCAGCCATCCTAGCGTGCTGTCCCAAATCCCACCAAGTTAGCTCGTGAACCCTTACTGTATCCTAAATAGGTGACAGTAAGGACTCAGGCAGTAAATTGCCACATACCAATATTATTAGTGTATGGCCATTTACAACTTTCATTTAAAATTCTGGAAATTCTGGAGTGGTACATGGCAATTTCACATGCCCATACTACCGCAGGCCACTTTTTACTTTGGCTTCGTAAAACAACCCTTTCATTAATGTACACTGTATGAAAAAATGTACATGTACTATTGAGTCAAGCTTTGAGGTATCATTGCACAAGCTTGTGAATATTTAACATTTTATGATTACACTATTGCATATTGATTTATTGTTTCTATGTATGATTTATTATTTTTCTAATTATGATTTTATTATGTATTATGATTTGCTTGTATACTATTTATTGTGTATGTTTATTTTTATGTTACCCCTGATGCAGCCATATAGGCAAAATGTGGCCACATTGGGATCTGGATACATTTGTGCATTAACCCCTGGATTCTATATTGTGCAGATAATGTTGCGTGCAGAAATCCTGTCATATTCTGGATTTGTACATGCAATCTAATTAGCTAACAAGCCAATAAGCACTGATAATTGCCAATTAAAAAGCAATTATTGACACTGAATGGCATTGATTAGAATTTATGATACAACTGTCTAAGGGTCCATATTACTAAGTTGCAGTAGGGTTATTGCATGGGTAGCACATGCCAAATCAGCCTTACTGCTGGGTTAGCACAGGAGCCAGGTGGTAGTTCCAAATTTGGCATGCAGTCTCCCATGGCAGAAAATAATTTTCTATTTTCTACTGCAGGGGCATTCCCGATGGTAATCAAGAGTGCGGCCATATTGCCGCATGCTGCCTGATGACTGCATGAGTAGCATATGAGTTCCTACGATCTACTAAATAGGTTGCAGTAAGGGCTAAGGCAGTAAATAGCTGCAAAATAATTTTAATATTAGTGCATGACCATTTTCTGCCCCATTTTAAAAAATACCTCTTTCCCACTGTAGTAAAAAGTGACCCAGCGCATGCCAATTTCACGCACCAAAACTAGCGCAGGGCACTTTTTACTGTGGCTTTGTAAAAGGACCTCTAAGTTTATTCTGTAAAGTAATGCACATAAATTCTAAGGTGCATAGTTGGTAAAGGGGCATGGAATGGGCAGGTCGTGAGTGTTTCTAAAAACTATGTGCGCTGTTCAGTCCATGCCTAATTTAGGTATCAGCATTTACACCAAGGGCCCTGTTTACTAAGCCGCATTATAGGTGCGTTAGCATTTTTAACATGTGTTAACCATGTAAGCGTGTTAACTGCGCACATGCCCACAATATTCTATAGGCACGTACATGGTTAGCGCACATGCTAATTGTAGGCATGTTAAAAACGCTAACACACCTTAGTAAACAGGGCCCCAAGTTTTCCTTGGCGTGGAGGGACATAATAGAATGGCGCTGGCCAAATAGATGGTCGGCCATCTTCGGGGCTGGCTCCGCAAAGGGGCGTAGCCAACCGTATTATTAAAAAAGATGGCCGGCCATCTTTTCTTTCGATAATACGGTTCGGGCCGTCTAAATCTCAACATTTAGGTCAAATGATTACCTGTGAACAAGTGCTAAGCGTATTTTATTTTGGCGCCGTTTTTTTAGGTGTGATATATAGACTCTATCCCTAAAATGTTGAAATTTACCTCCACTGTCTATCTATTTGGTGATCTACTCTGTGTGTGAGTCGCTTATTTTTAACTATTTTAACAATGTGCAGAGTGGAGGAGTAGCCTAATGGTTAGTGCAGTGGGTTGGGAAACTGGGTTTGAGTCCCACTGCAGCTCCTTATGACTCTGGGCAAGTCACTGAATTCTCCATTGCCCCAGGTACAAAAATTTACATTTTGAGCCCACTAAGACAGAGAAAGTACCTGTGTATAATAAATGTAAACCATAGAAAGGCAGTGTAACAAAACCAAGACTCTTTACATGTGTTTAATAAATTATTTATGCAGATTAACATATAATAAGAAAAAAATACAAATCATTAATTGTTCAAGTTCGGTACAAAAGAAATATATGTAATGCTGCCTTGAAATCTAGGGTTGTTGTAAAATAGTACTTTTGAAAAATTAATGGTGATGTTCTCCCACAGTGACTGGAAGAATACATTTGAGATTAATGCAGACCACATTTTCTCAGAAAATTTCTCTATTTGAGAAGCCCAATGTATTACAGATCCACTATCTTCTTTTATAGTTTAAATGATCAGATTTTTAATGGTTCTGCTGGAGATTAGTAGGGAGCCTGGAGAACAATGTTAATAGACTAAAGCAGCAGCAACACGGGGGGGGGGGGGGGATTCTATAATTATGTACCTATATTTAGGCACAGCATATGTGTGGCAGCTATTCTATAAAGTAAAGTAAGTACCTACTTTCCTAGTGTAACAGATAAAATATGTGCCTATAACAGAGGTGCACACACTTATGGCAACCATAAACCTGGTTAAAACCCTATGCCATCATTACCGCTCCGGCAGTTGCTAGCGGCTTTCTAAAAGGGGAGGGAGTATTTGCACCTAAAAGCAAGGAACTGAACTGTATTTTGAAAGCCTGGCTAAATTGAGCTGTGTTTTGGAAAGCTTGGCTAAAATTGAACTGTGTTTTGAAAGCCTAGCTGGACTGAGCTGTGTTTTGAAGCTTGGCTAAAATTGAACTGTGTTTTGAAAGCCTAGTTTTTTTCTTTTCCTGCTACTCTCCAGGGGACCGGGAGAGAAAGCAGCGGTTGAAGCCTGCATGGTGTAGCAGTGTTTGTTGTTTTGGAGAAGCAATTGGGAGAAGGAGGGACGTTCCTCCTATTCAATAAAAAGCTTCCTTATATTTGTTTTTTGAGACAAAGGGGAGTCATACCGGAGTGTGTTTTTTCTTGTTTGGGTTTTTTCTTGGAAGAGCTGCAACCCAGGAGGAAAGAGGATCCCCTTTACAATTGGTGTCAGGAGTGGGATCGCTTCGCGGACCTGTCGCTCGAGGAGGCCAAGACCAGCAGGACAGAAAAGCCCGATGGAGGGGCCAACGCTGAGAAAGGCGCAGACCCATCTGGGGTTCCGGTAAGCGGGGCCTAGATTGGGGGAAATAAAGGGATCCTAGAAAAAGAGGAAATATAAGTAGTGAAACCGCACTTGGAGGTGTCCTCTGTTTTTTTTTCACCAGGAGTCGCTGTTCCGGAGCAAGGATGGACCCCAAGGAGATCTTCGCTTGGATGACGATGCAGTTCCAGAAACAGCAAGAACTGACGAGGAAGATGGTGGAAGACTTCTTGACGGCGGCACGAGAGCAGCAACAACTGGTGCTGAATATGCTCCAGGACTTTTTTCAGCGAGGGATCGAGGCTCCCAGGGGCGGTGGAGCCGGAGCAACTGGACAGGGGCCAGGAGGAAGCAGTGCGGTAGGACCTTTATCCCTGAACTCACTTACTTGGGGAAAGTTGTCTGAGCAGGATAATGTAGATGATTTCCTGACCGCCTTCGAGAGGGTGGCGGTGGCCGCAGGGTGGCCACAAGAGCAGTGGGCCATGCGATTAGTGCCTTCATTATCTGGGGAGGCTCTAAGAGCCTTTAGAGACTTGGCTCCTGGGGACGCTGCCAACTATGGGAGGTTGAGAGAGGCCCTTGAAGACCGGTATGGACTGAGTACCCAGGCTTATAGGCGTAAGTTTCGGTCTACTAAATGGGAAAAGGGGGAAACCCCTAAAGCGCTGGCCACTAGACTGATGGACTTGATAAAAAAATGGTTGGAACCTGATCGCCACACCACGGGAGAGATTCTTCAAGAATTAGTAGTGGAGCAGTTCCTGCAGGGCCTTCCTAGGGAGATTAGGGCAGGATTGGTCCAAAGGGGCTGTAAGACGGTGGAGGCCGTGACAGTCGGGTTGGAGTGTTATTTGGAAGCCCAACATTGGGGAGAACCCGACCTGGAGGGGGGTAAGCCCCGACCTGTGGGAGGCTGGGGTTCCAAAAGTTCCGTCTTTAAGACAGATCCCCAGGGGGGGAAACCCGATTACGGAAGGGGTGGTAAAAAGCCCGTAGTGCCCTCGGGCCCTGGAAAAAAGGCCCCCTCGTATGAAGGAAAATTCTGTTATAAGTGTGGGAAGGCGGGGCACTTCAGGAGGGATTGCCCAGGTCGAGAGGGATAGACCTCGCAGGTTGCCCAAGGGTTTAGACCTCGGTATACTGCTAAGGTGGAGGTTGAGGGTTTACCGATAGTAGCCATATTAGACTCCGGGGCAGACCAGTCCATGATCTCCAGGAGGTTATGGGAACAAATAAGAAAGAGGAGGACAGGAGGTAAGGATACCTATGAGGGAGCAGTGGCTATTCAATGTATACATGGGGCCAGTACTCGTTATACCCTCCATAGGGTTCACGTGCAGGGGCCCACAGGGGAGATAGAGATAGCCGTTGCCGTTCTGCCCAGACTGCCACAGGAGATGATTTTGGGAAGGGACTGGCCCCCCTTTACCGAGTGTATTAGTGAAAAAAGAGTGTTGGTCACTACCCGCTCTCAGGCTCGGCGAGACCCTGAGGCTGAGGAAGAGGGAATAGGAGGTATTTTTCCTTTTCAATGCGGGGGTAGAAATTTAAGGGGGGGGGGGGTATGTAAAGAGTATGTAGGACAGGCCCCAAAGGAACCTTGGGATAGGCCAGAATACCCCCGTTATAGGCAGGCCTTCCCCAGGAAAAAACTAGAAATAAAGAACTACAACTCCCAGCATGCCCCAAGGGAGACCGGGGATAAGAGAAACTATGTGCATTCCCAGGAGTCTCCAGAGGAGGGCCGCAGGGGAAGGAATAAGGCTGATTCTCCAACCTGGTGGAAGAGGTGGTGGAACAGGTGGGTGGAGAAAGAAGAGACACCAAAGAGCTTTAATGAAAGAAAGGGTGAGCAGCTGGGAGAAGGGCGGGGTGAAGAGAATATGGATTGGGCTCCTGAGGAGAGAGAGGCAGAGAGTGAGCCTTGCCCTATGGAGTTGACTGAACCGGAGAACACCCTGGAGGAGCCGATGGACTTTTCAGCTCTGGCTCAGCGAAAGCCAAGGAAGTAGCGGGGCCAAGCCGGGTCAAGCGGGAGGAGGTCAGGTAGGAGTATGACTGACCAAGAGGGTGGGACCCTAGGCTTTGAGCCCGCGCAAAGCCATTACTGTGTGTTTTGGAAAGCTGGGCTAGAACTGAACTGTATTTTGAAAGCCTGGCTAAATTGAGCTGTGTTTTGGAAAGCTTGGCTAAAATTGAACTGTGTTTTGAAAGCCTAGCTGGACTGAGCTGTGTTTTGAAGCTTGGCTAAAATTGAACTGTGTTTTGAAAGCCTAGTTTTTTTCTTTTCCTGCTACTCTCCAGGGGACCGGGAGAGAAAGCAGCGGTTGAAGCCTGCATGGTGTAGCAGTGTTTGTTGTTTTGGAGAAGCAATTGGGAGAAGGAGGGACGTTCTTCCTATTCAATAAAAAGCTTCCTTATATTTGTTTTTTGAGACAAAGGGGAGTCATACCGGAGTGTGTTTTTTTTTGTTTGGATTTTTTCTTGGAAGAGCTGCAACCCAGGAGGAAAGAGGATCCCCTTTACAATATATACCACTAATTCTAATCATGTAAGAACATTCTCAGCATATAAATGTTAAAGTACATTTTATAGAATTATCCTCACAATGAAGCCTGGCTTTGCATGAAGTATCTGCACAGCCAGAGGCAAAGCTCCTCTTCACCACTGTTAGTTGTATTGAAGCCATCATAAGGCTATCCCACCCCATCCATGCACAAACTAAAAATGCAAAGAGAAGTACCCCTTGCAACCAGCCCAGCTTCTTTGTAAGCCTACTGTCCAGTAACAAAATGGTACCCATATGCCTTTTGGGCCTTCTTCCACTCTTTACCTCACAACGATTAACCCAGAGGTTGTGTGGTCAGTATGGGGCATGAATCATCATGTTTTGCTCCTATCCCACCAATTCTTTCTTGAAAAAGGATACTGGCTGACCCACATTGAGAAGTAAAGGAGCACATGGGAAAATGTGGGATACAAATGCAACAAATAAATCATCATTTTTGTAAGATGGAACTAATGGGGCGAATGATTATAAATAGAGATCCTGCTTCCTACTGACAATATAACCTTTGAGGTAAGCTTAAGGAGGCAGTCGATAGCATGAGGAACCACAGAAAACCTCTTTGAAAGGAATGGAGTTCTGACATAGAAATAACATAGAAGAGGCTTACAACAGTACACTCTTTGGGTCATTTTTGGTCCATAAATGAGATAAAAGGGAAATCTCATTTGCTTGACAACCACCACAAATTTTGCACCCTGTGATCACTGTTACTGGGCCAAATGATTGCTTTAAAACAGGGCTTCATGTGCACCTCTGCTCCCAGTCTGACAACACTTAGATAATTACAGCTTATTAAGGTGCAGTTATCTTATTTGCAAAAACATCTTGCAAAATGTTTTCAAGTTCATCTTTTTTGCAAAAATCATTATTAATGAGCTGCTTTACAGGATTTTGTATCAAAGCAACTCATTAATAATGATTAAAAAAAAAATAATCTTTCACTTTTTATGGTGCACGTCCATGAGCATATTATTAAACAAGAAAGATTTTTCTAACTTTTTTTTTGCTCAAAATGAACTTTCCATGATAAAATACACAGTGCCACATATTGTAAGTATTTATATGTTTAGAATCTGCCACTAAAATGTATAACTCCCCTATCCACAAATTTTCAGTAGCACTATACAGAGGGGGTAATTCTCTAAAGAACTGGCTAGCTTTAAGCAGCAGAAGATAAATGGCATATTCTAGTCATTTATGCATGTAAATAATCTCATAAAATATCAACTAGAAGAAAATTTCATGGTATGTTCTTTACTGGTGGACATGAGCATGCGTGGATTGCACCTATACCTGTGTAAGTTATAGAATACTTTGGGACCCTTTTAGCAAACTGTGGGCTAAAAGTGGCCCTAGCATGTGCTTATGCAGGTCATTTCTGTGTGCTAAGGCCATTTTTACCCTTCGCGGCGCCGTCCTTGGAGATGGGCGTCCTTAGAGATGGGCGTCCCTGGTCAAAAATGCCCCTCCACATGACATTAAAAAAAAAGGTTCTGCATTCAGAATTACACCAATGTTTCTAAGATGAGTTTTCAGGGGTACAAGTTTACCTAGCAAGAGAGGTTGTAGGGAGGGGGATCACAGATGACCCTATTATCCAAAGGGCAGGATTTGAAGTTAAGGAGGTCAAAATATGAATTAACTTTTTGTTTGGAATATGACAGGATGCACACTTGGTTTATGCTTGATCTTCCTCTTCCTCATGATAACAAAAAAGCCTACAATGAAAAAGATGTAATGCCTTCACAACAGTTCTGCACACTTCCTTATGTCCATCATATCTTCTCCGCATCTATACCGGATCTCGTCTATGTCTCGTGGCTGTACAGCACAAATCAGCCAAACTTTAAAGGTAGAAAAACTACTACTACTACTTAGCATTTCTATAGCGCTGCCAGGGTTACGCAGCGCTGTACAATTTTAGCATGGGGAAGGACAGTCCCTTGCTCAAGAGAGCTTACAATCTAAAGGAAGGTCTTCTGCCGATGTTATGTGATTGTCTAGAACACTGCCCATGTCCCTCAGGACCTTGGTCTTCTGGCACAAGCGGCCCAATATTCTGGCACTATTTTTTGATTGCACTTAATATTTGATTTGTATTTCTGATAGCTGAAGATCCTGGAAGACCTTATGCATTTTTGAGGTTTTCCAGACTGTGTTGCCATGGGGTCTCTCAGTAGTAGTAATTTTCTTTTTTGGGTTTTTTTTTTCAGTGCCTAGGGTGTTGTGATTGTGTTAAGGGTCTCTTCATCTCTGAGGTTCTCTTCATTTTGGATTATATTTCAAGAGTATCATAATTTTCCAAAACAGCAGAAGCATTTGTACCGGTATCATTTTGGTAAATGGATGTCTCTGTGTTATAGGTCATAAATAAACCAGACTTCACTGTAATCCTTCTATTTGGGGGTTGTTTATTCGTTCTAAGAATAAGAGTATCAGAATACTGCATTGTCAGGGGGCTTCCTTTAATTGAAGCTATTGATTTATGTATTTATTTATTTTGATTGGAGAAAGCTGGGCTAGGGCATCACAAATATTGCACTGAACAAAGGTCTTTTTACTAGCTTGTACTAATGTTGTCTAATATCAATCAAGTGTTTCACAATTTTTAATTGATTAATGTTGGTTATTTGTTAATATGTCCCAAAAAGAAAACCAGACACTAGGGTGGATGAACAAGGGGTAGGCTGGAAAGGCATTTAGGGGTCCTTTTATGAAAGAGTTGTCGCATGGCAAGCTGGAAATACCGTTAGCCCAACCCGGCCGCCGGAGGTAGTTCCTGCTCAAGTGCATGCCGGAAAGTATTATTAGAATTTTTACTGTGGCACTAACCCGGCAGTAATCGCTGCCCAGTTACTGACGGGTTACCGCAGGAGCCCTCACTGCCACCTCAATGGGTTGTGGTAAGTGCTCCCTGCCGCATGGCCACACGGTAAGAGTAATCTTACCGCATGGCCATTTTTTTGGGGGGGGGGGGGGGGATTTTATCCGCTGCGTTAAAAAAGGGCCCTGGCACACGGGAAAAACGGCCCCCACCACAACTGCAGGGCCCCTTTTACTGCAGCTTAGTAAAAGGACCCTTTAAGTAGCAATTTAAAGTAGTATAAAAAAGCAACAAAAAGACATATTGGTTCAATACAAAAGTAACCATTTATACTGAACAGCTTAAACAAACAGAGATTAAGGTAAAATAAGCAAAATATTTAGTGAATAAAATTTGAACGATAAGAGCAGAGATAGAAATACAGCTTAATATGTAACAGGCTGGGCTAGCAAAAAAGGTATATAAATATATAACATCAAGAAGGCTTAGCTATTTGTAGTGTTCTGCTGAATTTTCCTAAAAGATTCTGTCCTGTGCAACTCATGTCAAAAATCTCCTATTGCTTCAGAGTAAGGCCATTTCCTCTTAGGCTGTAGGCTAAGATTTCTGAAGCCTACCCAGGAACTCATAGCAGTAGGTTTTCAGAATATCCGTAGTGCTTATGCATACAATGGAGGCAGATTTCTCTCACATATATTCGTTGACGTTATTCTGAAAACCTGACTGGTTGTGGAATCCCCAGATTAGATTTGGGAACCTATGTTGTAGGATTTCTGGGTCAGAAACATAATACAGTGTACTGTATATGTATGTAATTTGCTATAGAACACCCTAATATGCAGATATATCAATGTAGTGTGTTCTCAAAGAGCAACCAGTACCTTACCAAGATTTAACTGTGCTCCCTTTTCTATCATATGATTTTATTAAACTTAGATTAACTGTAGAACTAATACATAACAGTTCTATTATAGCAATATTGAAAATATACTTCCATATTTGCATAATGTACTGAATATGTCACATCAATTTCCTTCTATTTATTCAACAACATATATTTTAAAATGGTAAGCATATCTCATGTTAAAGTAACTCCGCCAGATTGACCACCCGCAGCAGTATGTGGCTTCTGAGCTGCCCCTGGATATTCAATAGCAGGGCAAGTGCAATTCCCAGCACTGAATATCTGGGTCTCAGAAGTCACCCAGAAGTTAACCGGGTGCCGACTGATATTCAGACCAGTGCCCGGTTAATCTGAGCACATAAGTTAGGAGAGCTATTTTATGTCCTAACTTTGAGCTCCCTTTACAAGCAGTGGTAAAAAGGGCCCTGTGGTGGCATTGGCAAGTGGGTTTGCCATGCACCGAGGCCACATTTTACCACCAGGGGTAAAAGTCTTCTTTTTTGAAGGGGAAGGAAATGGCCTTACTCTAAGAAAAGGCATTGGTGAGTGGCCATTTGCCGGTGGAGCCATTACCGTCTCCAATTTAGGAGGTGCTAAGGGCTAAGGCTGTAGCCCAGAGGTAAACGGGCAGTGTATGGTGCTGCTCAATTACTGCTAGCATGCCCTTGGTGCTGGAAAATACAAAACTATTTCCCAGCACAGGAAAAGGCACGTGGTGGGAGCCGGAACTATCAGGGGTGCCCGGCAGCAGAGCTGAATCACTGTGCAGGCAGTAAGCCCGCTGCTCTTTTGTAAAAAGGAACCTTTATACAATTACTTAGTTTATTTATTTATTGCATTTCTATCCCACATTATCCCACCTCTTTGCAGGCTCAATGTGGCTTACAATTCATCATGGATACTGGAAGTAGAAGAGAATATACATTTGGTTTTACAGAGGGTTTTGGGTTACATGGTAACGAAATACATGATAGTGTTAAATCACTGCTAACTGGCTAAGTAGGCCCTCCACCCACACTCCATCCCCTAACTTAACTGGTTAGGAGATGGTCAGTTAGTGGAGACATTCGGCAGCACTAACCCAACTGAATATTGTGTGCCGGGTCATTCAACAAGGTTTAACTGGGCAGAAGCATCTCTTGCATGGTTAAACCCTGTTGAATATTGAACCAACTCTTTATAATACATGTTTTCAATGCATGGAATCTTTCAGTGACCTTCATATATTTGAAACAGAGTAGTAGTCAGTGATGTTTTGTATCTGAGAGGGTACCTTAATCATCTGATACCTATTTCTAAATATGAAAAATTTATTGTGATGTAAGAATACAAAAGAGTGCCAAGTTTCCCGAATTTAGAATTTTCATGTTTTTGTGTCTTACCTTACTAACAAAGTTGTTTTGCACTGTAGTTCAGGAAAGTTGGTTTAGAATGAATTTTTATTTATTTACTTCTTGTACATATATTTCGCCAATCTAGTGAATCTTTCTTTTATTTATTTATCAACATTTGTATCCCACATTTTCCCACTGATTGCAGGCTCAAAGTGGCTTACAATAAATATATTTCGCCTTTACTTCAAATTTAGGGAAGCTCAATTTTTTGGCTCAAAGATACAGATTTTTCCTGACGTCAGCAAACCTACACAAAAGAAAAGGTGAGAATTTTTGGGGCTTAGGCCTCGAACTCTCTCCCTGGGAGGATCATTTAAGCTGAAATTTGCGTGCAGATGTCTTGTTTCTTTTGGTAATGTTCATTATGTTTTTTTTTTATCCAGAAAAATTGAAGCTCCTATTAATAAGTAAAGAAAGCAGGGATCTTCAAGCCTAGGAGGCACCAGTAGGGAGTTGAAACCGCAGGCAAACTTGTGATTCTGTCCTCCTTATGTTTATTGTAAGAGTTTCTTTACTCTTTTTGTTTCCTATGATCAATACCTTGTATCTTGATCGTTTATAGTGGACTAAGTAAGAAAGATATTCTTTTGAAAATCCATGAAAATGTAATGGATGGTTCTTTAATCTTTTGGATGTATTTCCTGATTTCTATACATTTATTATTGTGAATGTATTATTTTGAAATTTAATAAAAAAAAAAAAAAGTGGCTTACAATAATACTGTAGTAAAGTTGCAGTGCAAATAAGTACAGTTTTGCAAATTAAGAGCAGGGTAGGAATAACAATTGAACAGCAATAGTTATTAAGTAAGATAGAATTAACAATTTATCAATAATAAAATGAAGAAGATAATAATGTGTAATTAGTGTCCATTGGATCATATGATGGTAAGGTATAATTCTGATTATGTTGAACCTGGGGAATAAGCCTTTTTAAACAATACTGATTTCAATAATTTCCTAAAATTTAGGTAGTTCTGGGTAGATTTTACTGGTTTGGGTAAAAAACATACTGAAAATCACTCTTAAAAACAATAAGAACATACCCCACTATATTCAGCCAGCAGCAGGCAATGATTTTGCTGTGCAATGCCGACGTTAAATCCGGATATTCAATGCTTAGGCGACTGGCATTGAATATCCGGTTTCATGTTTGACCATGGCAACGTAACCAGTTAAGCCAATATTCAGTGCTGACTGGTTAAGTACTTAACAGTTAAAGACAGGCCTGCTATTTATGTGGCCTATTTTAACCACTAAACATAACTGTTTTTGTGCTGAATATCCTCACCTAACCAGCTATGTCACATGATATAGCCAGTTAGTGGCTAGCTGCTAACCATGGATATTTATTAGGATTTATTTACTGCCTTTTTGAAGGAATTCACTCAAGGCGGTGTACAACAAGAATAAATCCAACATGAGCAATAGACAATTACAGCAGTAAAAACATTCAAATAACAATACAAAGTATGGCATAGTATACTATACTACTTACGATGCCAACCGGTTATTTCCCACTGAATATCTGCGGTTAGGCACTAAAACGCTATTCAAGCAGCCAGAAGCCATTCCTGGCCGGTTAAATAGTTTTTGGATATCAGGCCCATAAGAACATAAGATTTGCCACACTGGGTCAGACCGAGGTTCCATCTAGCCTAGGAGTCCTTTTACTAAGCCGTGGTAAAAAGTGGCCTACAGTAGTTTAGGCGTGTGTATTGGGCGCGTGCTGGGCCAGTTTCTACCGCATCCTCACATTTTTTTTTTAAATGGGACGGGAAAAGGGCCTGTGGTAAAAATGAAACCAACGTGCCCAAAACCAGCCTGAGCTCTTAATGCCACCAATTGATCTAGCGGTAAAGGTTCACACGCTACACGTGTGGTGACAGGTTGGCGCACACCAAGTGCCGATTACTGCCGTAGGAGGAAATAAATAATTTATCCAGGTGTTATGGGCGAGCGCCAAATCTGAAATTACCACCAGGAGGGTGTGATGGCCTGGCGGTAGTCTCATTTTGGCACATGCCGCATGCGTGTAGAGCCTATCGCAGCTTAGTAAAAGTGCTCCTTAGTGTCCTGTTTCTTACAATGGCCAGTCCAGATCATAAGCACCTGTCAGAATCCCAAAAAGTAGCAAGATTCCATTCTACTTAACCTCAGAGATAAGCAGTAGCTTTCCTCAGGTCTACCTTAATAATGATTTATAGACTACTCCTCCAGGAATGTATCTTTTTTTTTTTTTTAACCCAGCTACATTAACTGTTTTTACCATCTGCTCCAGCAATGAATTTCAAAGCTTAACTATATGTAAAGTGAAAAAAATCTTTTTTTCCTATTTGTGTTAAAGCTGATACTATGTAACTTTATGTAGTGTCCCCTAGACTTTGTACTATTTGAAAGAATAAACAATCAATTTGCATGTACCTATTCCATTCAAGATTTTATTGATCCCAGTCAAATCTCCCTTCAGCAGTCTCTTCTCCAAGCTGAAGATCCTTAACTTCTTTAGCCTTGTTTTCATATGATATTCATGCTATTCCCTTAATCACCCCTTTTTGAACCTTTTTCAGTTCTATTACATCTTTTTTGAGCTGCGGCAACAGAATTGGACACTGTTCAATATGTAGTCTCACCATGGAACGGTACAGATGAATTATGATATTCTCTGTTTTATTCTCTGTTCCTTTCCTAATAATTCTTAACATTCTGTTTGCTTCTTTTCCTCTGCATCATTTCCCTTAAATACCATTTCTGGCACAGGGAGCTCCCTTCCTTCTCAGTAATAGCTAAAAGTAAAAAAAAAAACCCTAATGGTGGAGTGAGGAATTGCAACATATAAATAAATGAACAGAAAGGTCACAGTTTCTGTATTTCCACAAAAAAAAAAAAAAAAAAAATCCACACAGCCAAGAGATTTGACAAGAAAATGAATTGGTATTTTATTAAATAATAAGGCTCTGACACAGCCAGGACCTTTCTTGCTGCTGCCACCCTACTAAAATAAGTCTCTGACAGCTCAGGAACAAGTCCTGCTGCTATGGAGCACCTATAATCATGGCAGGACCACTGACCAATGCAGCCCTCACCCGGAGGTAAAAAAAAAAAACAAAAAAAAACCATCAACCCCCAGGTTACACAAAGCAAAGAGTTCATCTGATCTCTCCACTAAAGCATTGTTTTCCTTGAGTGCTCTTCAAGTTGTCTTTTAGCTTTGTTCTCAATGACTTGCATCTAACTTGTCAGTGCTTATGCTGGGTTTTTTTTTTCCATTCAGATTCAAATCATTTTCCATTTTTTGAAAGATGTTCTTTTGGCTCCAATAGCCTTTTTCACTTCACCTTTTATCTATGTTAGCTGTCCTTTTGCCTTCCTACCATCTCTTTTGATATGTGGAATACAACTGGTCTAGGCTTCTAAGATGGTATTTTTAAACCACTTCCATGCTGATTAAAACTCTTGTTTACTAAGCCTCATTGTAGGCCCACTAATGTTTTTAGCACACGCTAAAAATTAGCATGCGCTAGCACTAGAGATACCCATAGGAATATATGGATGTCTCTAGCATTAGCATGTGCTAAAAATGCTAGTGTGCCTTAGTAAACAGAGCCCTTCACCCATTCAGCTGCTTCTTTTAGCTTTTTGTTTAAAATTATGTCTTCATTTTATCAAAGTAGCCCATTCGAAAGTTAAAGACTGGTACAGTAAATTTCATTAGTGTCTTCACTTTGGTTATTATTTCAAATTTGATCAAGTTATGATCACTATTGCCAAGCAGCCCCAAAGCCAGTACCTCTCACACCATTTCCTGCATTCCACTAAGGATCAGATCTATTGTAGCCCTTCCTTTTGATTGTTCTTGAAGCAGCTGCTCCATAAAGTAGTCATTTATTTCATCTAGGTACTTTATCTCCCCTGACGTGACATTGAAATCAGCTCTTTTTAGAATGTTGCCAAATTTGCTAGCTTCACTAATTTCTCCTAACATTTCATTATCTGAATGTTTTTTTTCTGGCCTGGTGGATAGTAGCATAATCCCACCGTTATTCTCTTTCCCTTCACACATGGAATGTTTATTCATAAGGATTCCACATTACTATCAGTTTCTTTGATGAATTGTTATTGTTAGACTCAATTCCATCTTTAACATATAGTGCCAACCCACCTCCAATTTGATTCACTCTAGAATTACAATATAATTTAAACTCTGGTAGCACAGTGTCCCATTGATTATCCTCCTTCCACCATGTCTATGAAATGCCTATTATACCTAGCTCTTAATTTAGTGCTATATATTCTAACTCTCTCATTATATTTTTTAGGCTTATAGCATTTGTATACAGATATTGCAAAGTGTGTTTATTGTTTGCATTGACATACTGTTTAGCAATTGACAGGGATAATTTGAAATCTTTACTCTGCTCTCCCTTTAGAAGCTTCTGACTTACTTTTGCCTTTTTTTGTAACCCCTCTATTGGAATGCTCTAACTTCCTTGTTTTGATAATATCCTTCAAAGATACCTTACTCTGAAGCATATGCTCCTGAGCACTGTTGGTTTTCCACTAGATTTTAATTTACAAACTGTTCTATGTCTTCTTTAGATGTTAGCACCAGTGGCCTTATTCCATCCTGGTTAAAACAGAGCCCATATTTTTAGAATAGGCTCTCTCTGCACCAATATGCTGCACAGTTCCTAACAAATCAAAACCCCTCATCAATGCAACATTATCTCAGCCATGCTTTGAGAACCTAGAGTGCAGCCTGCCTGTTGGGTCCTGCATGTAGAATAAAAGAACATTTCCAAAAATACTACCATTGAGGTTCTGGGTTTCAACTCTTTACTTAAGAGCGTAAAGTTGGCTTCCAGAACCTCCTTACCACATTTAACTAAGTCAATGGTACCCACGTGTACCAAAATAGCCAGCTTCCCCCCAAACACTGTCTATAATTTTATCTAAGTGACGTGTCATGTCCACCACCTTTGTACCAGAAAGGCAAAATGATCATATATGTATTATTATAGAATACAATTTGATTTCCATGTGGAAATTAAGGCATGTAGGGGTCAAAGTTTGAATTGTAGATATATGATCTATTCTCACTGTTTCCTCATGTAGGGGATAGTTTTCAGTACTTCATCTGTAGGTAATGTGCTGCATAAAATGGAGTAGTGTTTCCTATGGTAAATGCATATGGATAGTGGTAGTACTATAAGGGATGGTATGATGTCCAAATAGTTACAGTTCACAAAATCATCAGATAATCTTATGATTTGCTTGGAAAACAATTATAAGCATGTAGAAGGAGGTTTCTTTATGAGTAAAGTGTGTTTATATCAATAGATAGATAGATAGATAGATAGATAGATAGATAGATAGATAGATAGATGAGAAGATCCAAGATGGTGCTGTGAGGAGAACCGTACCTGCTCTATGTCTTTGGGCCTTCCTGTTCAATCATGCTCAGTTTGAGTGGAATGGGAAAGAGGAGAGGGAAAATCTGTGAGTTCCTCCCAGCTCCTTCCTCTATACCTTTGATGAGGCAGGCAACTCTGGAGCATTTTCAAGTGCTGCCAGTTCCTTCTCCTGCTACCTCTTCTCCTCTGCCTGAGGCAGGAGCCTCAGGTGGCAGTTTGAGTGGGGCATCTTTGAACCCTGAGGAACGTGCAAGCTCCCCCGCAACCTGGAAGTAGTCTCGCAGTTGCAGTTGAAATAGCTATGGTGACCCAGTCTGGGGATATTCCTGTTGTTTCTGGGGGACTCCAACTGTGAGTGTGATTTCAACTTTGAGTTTGGAATATCAATATGCTAACAAGATCCTTGGTGAAGGTACTGTTAGCTCTTTAACTCAAGTTGTTACTCAAACTGCTTCTGATTCAAGTTGGGTATTGGTGAGACCAGCCGTAGTGACATTGGAGTCACTTTGGGATGCCATTGGTAATATGCAAACTTCTCTTCTGGATATTACAAGACAAAATACTAAGGATTTAATTTCTGTTTCCGATGCAGTTTTGGTGCATGCTCAGTCGACAGGCCAATTAGCCCTTGAAGTTGATTCTCTAAACATTAAAGTACAGACAGTGCAAAGTCTAGAAATGGCCTCAATTAAGAAAAAGAATGTTGTTGCAAGACATTTGGAATACTTATAGAACCAGTCTAAAAGACTTAATTTGAGACTTCTGAACTTTCCAAGGTCTCCATTATTAACTGCATTGGAAATATTTAAGAAATATATAAGGTGGCTGATGTAAACAGATGGGAGTGACATCTCTCTTGAAAATATTTATTCTTTTTTGCCCTTTCTATTTTTTTATTGGATCTTATTACTTCTTATAGTGGATGAATGATTAGAAGTTATTCTAGAAATATTGATTACTTGTATTTTTCTGAGTTGTCTTTTGAATCCTGGTAATGTGATACTATTTAGCTATTGTATGTTATTTCAAAAAAATAAATTAAAAAGAAAAAGATAGATATATCTTGGGTTGATATTCAGTGAGAGTTAACTGCTGGATTCTATATATCGTGCCTTAATTTCCATGGAGAATTCATAGTGTATTCTATAACAATGCGTGTAACATAATTTTTTTTTGTTACATTTGTACCCCACGCTTTCCCACTCATGGCAGGCTCAATGCGGCAGGCAATGGAGGGTTAAGTGACTTGCCCAGAGTCACAAGGAGCTGCTTGTGCCAGGAATTGAACTCAGTTCCTCAGGACCAAAGTCCACCACCCTAACCACTAGGCCACACCTCCACTAGCTAATCAGTGCTTTCAATTAGATGTTAACAAGCAATTATCAGCACTAATTTGCATTAATTACGCATATTCTGTAATATGGTACACATAAATTCTAAGTTGCATAGCTGAAAAGTGGGCATGGCTATAGTTGGGGCACGGGCATTTCTAAAATCTGTGTGTTTTGTTATAGAATATACCCACTCTCCACCTAATTTAGGCATCAGGATTTATGCCAAGTAAAACATGGCGTAAATGGCCAGAACTAAATTTGGTCGCATGGAGAGGCGTTTGGCATATTCTATATAATGCACAGAAATGTAAGCCTATTCTATAAAACTTAGGCATATTTTAGAGAATACACCTAGGCATATTTTTTTCCATGTGGAATTTTCAGACGCCATATACAGAATCTAGCCCTATATGTGCAGGCGCAGCTCCTGCCCAGCTAACTCCTGCTGACATGCTCCCCACATGATATTCAGCGGCACCTAACTGGATATGGCTGGATATCATGGATAAGTGCCATAGCACTTTGCAATTAATTCTAGGATAGGCTGGAAGAGAGTCAGTGCTGGAAGTTATCTGGACACTGCTTTATGCAGTGCCAATTCCTGGGTAACAGTCAAGCAAGTAGGACCGCATACATAGCACTCCTAATTTGCCCAGATAGCTATCCAGGTACCAGCACTCAATATCTGTCATATCCAGATAACTTCCAGGAGCTGCTGATGTCTCAAATATTCAGTGCTTGTACACAGATACAGGCTGCTGTGAGTGAACATGGCCTATATATCATTTCCTTTAGTATTCCATAGAATGGAGACCTATGATGCTACCTAGAGCAGCGAAGGACAAACTATGGCTCAGAGGCCCTTTCCAGCCTTAATCAGCAGGTCTTAAAGCCAAGAGTGAGTTGGGGTCAAGACCGTGGTAGACAGCAGAATTTCAAGTAGGCACCATAAGATAAAGACTTACATTATATAGATTACACAAAGTTGGGCATCAGAATTTGCATGCTGATCTTGGATCTGTGTACAACTTAATTAGGAAATGGGCACCCATTGGCCACTTAATTGGTGCTGGAGTGAAGTTGCACGCAGATCTCCCCTGCTTGATGTTCTATAACTTGGTGCCTAATTTTTCCCATGCACAACCCAAAAGGGGCATAGGCAGATCAAGAGCATTCCCAAAAGTTAGGTACCAAGTTATGGAATAGTGCCAACCTACACCTAACTTTGGGCACTGGACTTAGAACTGTTTCTATCAGGTGTATGTCTGGCACGCAAAGTTAGGTGTGATCTGCATTCTATAAAGATTAAAGTGCTATAAATAAAATTCCCTCCTTACAGTCATCATGATAAGAAAAATGACTATTTTAGCAGCAAGATGCCAGGAATGTAGTAGAGATGTGCAATATTGCAAAAGTGAAATCAGGTCAGTTTTGCCCAAATATAGAATACAAAAAGCTCGGTTCAGGAAGGACACTACAGTTATCAACAGAAAAGGCAAATGCAAGAGCACACTCAAATGGAGAGAGACTGAAAGCATGGTGTTGCTTTGAGGTAGATTTTCTTACCTAAGAAGATGATGTGTGCATTGGAGAAATTTAGTTGTTTCATACTAAGTAGATCCTGAAGTCATTGTATTCAAAGTAGGAACAGAGAGGAAAGGGGCAAAGTCACTGTGTAAAAAAAGAGACACAATTAAACGATGGCTGAATAAAGGTGACAATAAATATTGAAATTAGCACTTATAAATCCAATGGAAATGAACATATTTAATCCTAATAATAATATTGGACCTGATATTCAGCCTATAGTGGCTGAGAATTTAAAGGTGCTGACTGCCGAGGTCTGAATTTGATCTGGATATTAAATGGCGGGTCTAATTCTCGCATCAGCATTCATTATCTGTGTCTGGTCGGCTACTGGAAGTCATACAACAGCCGGCCAATATTCAGACCAGTGTCTGGATAACAGTTGACATAAAGTCAGGGCAGCCTTTTTGCTGTTCTAACTTTATCTTGGCACTTAACTGGCTAGCAGACTGAACATTGCATCTAACCAGGTAAGCTGTGGCTCTGCCCTGACTCTGTCTCTTGGATGACCCGGCACTAATTGATAGTGTCTCAGGGGTCTGTGCTAAAACTCAGTGGCACTAGCTCTGGGACCGGAGCAAGAATCATAGAACTGTCACCTAAGTAGTTCCAAGTAGGGTAGTGTTTTGCAAAATCTGTGGTGCCTAGTCCAGTAGGTTTAAAATCTCATTATTATCACTATTATACTTCCATTATTCTTAGGTCGTTAGTTGGAACCTGAATCACAGAAAGGTAGTAAATAAATCCTAATAACTAAGAGGCCTCTTACAAAGGTGCACTGAAAAATGGCCTGCAGTAGTGTAGACACGTGTTTTGGGCGCGTGCAGAATCATTTTTCAGTGCACTTGTAAAAATGCCTTTTTATAATTTTTGCTGAAAATGGACATGCGGCAAAATGAAAATTGCCACGAGTCCATTTTGGGTCTGAGACCTTACTGCCAGCCATTGACCTAGAGATAAGGTCACACGCGGTAACCGGGCAATAATGGTCTATACATGTAAAATGCCGATTACTGCCTGATTACCGCCAGCATGCCAGAAAATAAAAATATTTTCCGGCATGTGTAGCGGACGCACGTCAAAAATGAAATTACTGCAAGGGCCACACGGTAGCAAGGCAGTAACTCAAAATTAACAGTGCCTATGTGGCTTAGTAAAAGGATCCCCTAAATACATAAATAAATACAAACAAAACTAATCTAAGACTATGCCATTCAACTGAAGAATGATCTGAATAACAGTAATAAAATTCAGATCTGTTACTTCATGGGTTGCAAATATCTCTCAGTAAAATGTCTAGCTCTCACATCCAGAGAAATGAGTATTCTTTTTTATGATCACATTTCCATATCAAAGTGCAATTCAGTATTCACAATAGGGCTGTACCGAATATTCGATTCGGCCCCAAATATATTATTCGTATTTGGCAGAACAGTGGTTTAATTTGTATATAAATAATCTGGGGCTCTTCTGTGCTAAATTCTACTGAAAAAACCCCCACAATATCTGATTTCACGTTGCTTCTTTTATTATTTGATATGTTAAAGCTCAATGCCCATTATTTGTATTGGTATTCTCTTCTCTCAGGCTTTTTCTTTTCTCACTCCAGGTGAATCTGGCCTATCTGTCCATCCTGGAATACCCCACAACCCCACTCCTCCTTCGACTCTGTTCTGTGCTATCCTTTATTTGACCATGTATAGTTCCTTTCCATTGATTGCTTTGTTTTGTAAACTGCTCTGATTTTCGCTGAAGGGTGGTATATCAAGCTCCAGTAAACTAAACTAATATATTTCATTATTCATATTCGACCAAATAGTAAAACATGCTATCCAATACAGCTCAAATTTCCATGCGGAAATTAAGGCATAATATAGGTTCCCAGGGTAATGGGGGAATTCTATAAATGTGCCTTAAGTTAGGTGCTAATTCTGCGCCCACATATCAGTGTGGAACTGTGTTCCAATGGATGCAAGGCACTGAAATGAAGTTGAAATGCCAGATCAGCATGGAAATGTACTTACAGGCCCAGTTATAGGATAGTGCCTAAGTGTATCCATGCGTAACTGTAAAGGGGCATTGCAGAAAATTTCACACAGTATTACAGAATATCGCAGATGCACAACCAACTTGCATCCCAGGATTTATACCTGGTTTCAGCTGATGTAAGTCCACATTTCCAAATTTGGTCATGGAATTTGGCAACCAATGGTATTCTATAAAGTCTGTTCATCCAGGAGTGCCTTTTATAGAACAGCGCTGGGCGCTGAGTTTTTTTAGCGCTCCTATTTGTGCACCATTTACTGAGTGTGGCCCAAAGTGTGAGTTAATGAATTTTTGAAATTAACTATTGGAAGGGGGTGTGTCATGTGTGCAGAATGGGTGTGTCCATGTTAACCAGCTACTACGTTCTGATTAGCGCATGTGACTTAACGCAGGAGCACTTAGTGTCTCCTAAATAGGAGGCAGTGAGTACGTCTGCATTAATTTTTTTTTCTAATGGAAAAATTAGAGTGGGACCTGAAAAATGTAAAAAGAAAAAAGCTCAATTTTAGGGCAGCTTTCAAGAATGGGATTAGCATCTGGGAAAGACCTGCATTAAAATGCTCCAAGCCCATTTTTAACACATTTTAGTAAAAGGGCCCCTTAATCCTTCAATGCCTCAGGTGCAAACGTAGGGCCTCTTTTATCAAGTTACACTAGCAGTTCCCATGCTGCAATGCCAACGGAGTCCATTCGAAGTGAATGGGCTTTGTCGGCATTACAGCACCAGGAGCCACTAGCACGGCTTGATGAAAGAGGCCCTAAGATTGTAAGCCTTCTAGGGAAAGGAAAATATTAATTGTACCTGAATGCAATTCACTTTGAGTTAGCACTGAATATGGCATGAGATTTAAAAAAAATCCCTTCCCTGACCACCCAGCTGCTTAGTAGTGAATGACACAGAAACCCCTGGATTCAATATATAGTGCTCAAAATTGTGAATGGGAATTTGAGTGCATGCCTATTTTTCACGCACAATTTAATTGAATAAGGAACCAATAAGCACTTATAATTGGGCAATAATAATCAATTATCAGCACTAATTGGCAACAATTAGAATGTATACATGCATCTTGCTAGGCGTATTCTATAAAGATGCACACATAAATTCTAGGGTGTGGATCTGAAAAGATGGTGTGCCCATTGGAGGGGCAGATCATGGGCATTCCAATAATTTGCGTGCACAGTTACAGAATATTGATTTCTCTGTCTATTTCTTTATTTAAATTATTAGGATTTGTTTACTGCCTTTTTGAAAGAATTCACTCAAGCAGTGTACAGTAAGAATAAATCAAACAACCATAAGCAATCGACAACAATTATGCCCGATTCGTGCCTAATTTCAGTTGGTATAAATCCTTACACCTAAAAGGTAGGTGCAGATCCCGGCACTAGGCACTATTCTACAAATAGCCCCCAAATTTGAGCGCCATTTATAGAGTAGCACTTGGCACTATTTTTTATTGGCAATGATTTTTCGGTACTGTATATAAAATTTTGTCCAAAATAGGTTATAGTCATCATGTTATCTCTCTTTTGCATGACCAACATTGGCTTCCCATCGATTTTACAGTCCTTAACCCTAGAACGCATGACGTTAAAAATATACATATTAACGTCATGGGGGCCTTTTAGGCCCCCATGCACATAATGTAGAAAAACACACTTAAATAACTTTCACAAGTTTATTTCAAAATTGCTCAATAAAATATGAATAGTGGACAACATTTTAATTATAATTTTTCACAGAAAACACCAAAAAATCTTTTTTTTTCCCAAATTTCACGCAAAGACATGAAAACACACAAAAATGCATAGAAATCTATAGCAAACTAGCTGCAGCTACATTTTTATTCTAACTTTCTTTTCTTCCAAACAATTCTGTATTAGTCTTCCAAACAATTCTGACATGTTATTTTTTCAGAAGAGTGTTCTTTGCAAACAGTTTCCTTACAAGTGGAACAATATCGCTCAGTTTTCCTCTCTATGTTTCTTGGACACATGAAACAACGCTTTCGTTTTCTTTCTCCTGGCTCTGGAGTAATCTGAAACTGTACGCCACACCGTTTCATTGCTTCTTTAGTTTTCTTTGGCAAGCATTTCAAGTCGCTTCGCTCTATCATGTGAGGTATTACAAGTTCATGACAAAGGTCCTTCAAGAATAAGCGTCTCCTGTCCTTCCTCTGTGCATGAAATTCAGGATGAGTTTCTGTATAAATAATGAATGAATTTAGGGCTGCTACATCAAGCATATTTGAAAATAGTACTACAGGCCATCGTTTTGTTTGCCTCTTACACGAATATTCTCCCACCATCTCATCCATTTTATCTACACCTCCTTTTGTTGCATTGTAATGCAGGATGATTTCTGGTTTCAATTTTTGGTTATTGCTGTCAACACTGCAATCGTGATGCATGGTACTGAGTAAAATTACAGATTTCTCCTTCTTTGCCTTGTAAGATACCAAAGTCGCTTTGTTATTGAATCCAAAGACACTCTCATAAAGTGCTCGCTGACAATTGTGTTTGAGTGCTGCTGGAATTTCTCGTCTGTTTTGCTTTATAGTACCAACAAGTGTAATAGCTTTTGCAAGCAGAAAATTGCCTAGTTCAACATTGGTGAAATAATTGTCCATGGTGATGTTTCTACCTGAATTGAATATTGGAACAGCAAGAGTTTTGACTATTTCAGACCCCAGATCCTTCTGTACTGGTGCACCAACCTCTTTGCCACAGTAGATTACGCCATTTATGCCATAATAATTTGCAGAATCACACATCCAGAAGATTTTTATACCGTACTTGGCTGGCTTGCTGGGCATGTATTGTATGAATTTGCAGCGTCCTCTGAACGGTACAAGTTGCTCATCTACAGTAACATTAGTACTAGGATTGTAAAGTTTTGTGCAATTTTTGATAAATATGTTCCAGATATAACTGATAGGGGCTAATTTGTCTGTTTCAAACCTCGCTGCACGAGTTCGCTTATCATCAAAGCGAATGATCCTTCTAATTTCCTCATATCTGCCCACTGACATTGTCGCCTTATAGTGTGGATCAGAAAGTGGGTCCAGAAATAATTCTCGTATTGGGACATCATACGATTTTTTGACTCCCTGCCAGCAGGAAAAGTCCAATATATGCATAAAGTTCCTCTTTTGAGATATTTTTCCAGGACTTATTTTTTGCTGAAGCGATACGTCTTCCTTCTAGGTTTGAACATAATAGGACCTCTTCTGCAATATTGTCAGAAAAATAAGTACAGAATACATCTTTAGGGGTAAAGTAACTGGGACTTCCCACAGCTCCTTGAGCCTGTCTCACAATATTGTGTATTGGAGTACGTCCAACTAATGTAGGATTACTGTCCCAAAAAACATTCGTTTTGGATGTTCTACTTATCACTTCTTGAGGATCCACTAGATTCACTTCTTCATCATCAGAAGAATCACTGGATGAGGATGTTTGATTAGCTGGTGGCAGATATTCTTCATCAGACAAAGATAGTTCACTTTCATCATCGCTTTGAAACATAATCGCTTCAATCTCTTGGTCAGTCAGACACTTGGAGGAAGACTGTGCCATTGCTGACTAGATGTTAGAAAATGAAACAGATTTCCTCTCAACAGCTTATCTTATCACAGGTACTTCAGCAATTAGCTCACAGTCAAGCTCATTTTCAAAGCACTTAGCCTCCCAAAGTTCCATAGAAACCTATGGAACTTAGCCTCCCAAAGTGCTTTGAAAATATGCCTCAGTGTATACTGTCCTCAGTGTTCAGAGGACCTGAGGTGATGTCATGGCCTTATCACTCCCTCCAAAAATCACATGACATCCTCACATGTTATTATCCACACCCTGGCCCCTCCACCAGCATTACTGAGTACAAAT
The DNA here is from genome assembly GCF_901765095.1 of Microcaecilia unicolor. Classification (NCBI taxonomy): domain Eukaryota; kingdom Metazoa; phylum Chordata; class Amphibia; order Gymnophiona; family Siphonopidae; genus Microcaecilia; species Microcaecilia unicolor. The sequence continues at coordinate 297,044,562 of NC_044031.1, forward strand.
AAAGTAACTTGAGACACAAACACTTCTGAGAACATGATAAAAACAGCGGGGGCCTAAAAGGCCCCCAATTCGTACAGATGTAGTTTTCACCAAACAAGCATTGTTACACCATAATGCCTATGAAAAAAAATTATATGAACAACTGGATATTATCAACAATGACATACTTGAGTAATACCTTGAGTTTCAAAATTCTAACTAAAGTAATTTTGCAGATAATAGCAAAAATGTAAGCATGGGGGCCTAAAAGGCCCCCAATATGCGTTCTAGGGTTAAGATTATTTTTTCAACACATCATGGGGTCAGTTCAAGAAGTGTTGCTACGCATCAATTCTATAATGATGATTATTGGATAATTGCCATGACAGAATACACAACAGCAATTAGGTGCAACCACATAAGCCTTATTTGTGGCACCTTGTGCGTGTAGCTGAAAGTATTCTATAAAGTATTGACTAGAATAATTGGCATTCCCAAGACCCACCCATGTGAAAGGCCCCTTGTGGACTTAAGCACTAGACAATTGCAGGCACACTTTATAAAATAGGATCATAACTCATATTGATAGTTATCACCAATTAAGTGTCATGGATTTGATGTGCCGCTTTTCAGTGGTACAACCAAAGCAGTTCACATATATATTATAGGCAGGTGCTTTCTGTGTTCTAGTGGGCTCGGAATCTGTTTTTGTACCTGGGGCAATGGAGGGTTGAGTGACTTGCTCAGGGTCACAAGGAGCTATAATGGGAATCAAACCCAGTCTCCCAGGTTCTCAACCCACTGCATGAACCATTAGGCTACTCTTCCAGTCCAATCAAGGGCTAATTAAGTAATTAAGTTTTATGTGTAAGTGATACTATTCTATAACTATGCACACAATCACACACATAACTGTACATGCCTTTTATTTTCCTTAGCTCCCCTACTGACACCAATACCCCTTTGCTCTCTCAGAGGTGTTCACAGCTTTTCCTATTATAATTACTCTCTCCAGGGATATTAGGTTTTTGTTTTCACTTGTCTTTCCTCCCTTACATTCTCAGCTTTACTATTCTAGAATAAACTATCCCCCAAACTTAGAGAGGAATCCAATTGTTAAATATTCATGCCTTCTCTCGCAGCACCTAGTCCCTTCCATTAGCAATGTCTTTTAGAACTGGCACAGCTCTTGCTGCCTACGTCTCCTTCCACATTTCTTCTCTGATGTGTTGTTTTATTATTTTAGAGCACACATTGTATTAAGATTGTCTACCATATCTGCTTCCTTCTGTCTCATGTCTTGTCTTGCCTCTCTATAATTGGTTAGATTTCATCATCTGTACCCTTATTAACCCATTTATACACTGTTTTGCTGTCTGTTTAATGAAGAGCAGTTAATCAAATTAATAAGGCTTAATTGTTATCACTGTAGACAGCGCACATGCACTCCCCATATCCTCAGTCATATGTAAATCATCAAACTCTTTGTTAATGTCAAATATAAAGGATGAATAAAGGGAATTAAACAAAAAGAAAGCATTTTGCTGGGGAAAATATGTTATACAAAAGACTACAAAAAATACTGAAATTAAATGAGCCCCTAATTCTGTGCTGCCAAAGAAAACTCTTGGCATTGTCTCTGATAGCTGTCTTGAAGGCCAAGAAAGCTTTCAGATCTTCAATACCAAGTTATGTAACATAAAGATGAGGGAAAAAAATCAACAAAACTAATTGCTATGTCAATTTCTTTAACAGAATTAAATGCTTTCTTGATATTAGCATCCTTGATTAAAAACAGATTCTGATTTTTGCCACAGCAATATCATTTGATTCATCTGCATGTCTCAGAGTTAGTTTCATAGAAACCTTTTAGTGGGAGGTGAATGGTATTTTCATGATTGATTACTATTCACCTCTGACCTTTGTTACAGGATGGTTCTATTTCGCATTAATTTGATAACTAAGGGGTCGTTTTACTAAGCTGCAGTAGAAAGTGACCTTAGGCACTTTTCTGCAGGTTTTCCTGTGTGCTAAGGACATTGGTACTGCAGCAGTAAAATTGTCAGTTTTCTATTTTTTTTGTATTAATGACCATGTGCTGCTAATCCTGTAGTAATCATGCGTTAATCAGTTAGTGCACAATAATGTAGATGCGTTAACTAATTAGTGCAGACATGCCCACTCTCCACCCCAGACATGCCCCCTCTGTGAAACTTTTTTTTAAATTAGTGCTGGTAGCACACGCAAATTTAGAATTTACTGCAGGACATGAGCACGTCCCATGGTAATCCCATTTAAGTTGTGGTGAGTACACGTTAGCACTTACCGCAGCTTAGTAAAAGGGCCCCTAAGTTTGCAAGAAGTAGGGAGCAAGAACAGAATATAAAATGTGCTGAAAAATGGCATGCGCTGGTGTGGACACATGTATTGGACACACGCAGGTCTGTTTTTTAATGCATCTGCAAAACAGGTCTTTTTTATTTGGCTGCGGTAAAGTCTCACGTGTTAACTGGGTGGTAATGGTCTACGTACATACAATGCTGATTACCGCCCGGTTAGCGCCGTGCACAGAAATTTTCCAGTGTGCCTAGTGGATGTGCGTAAAAAATGAAATTACCACCCATGCCTTGTGGTAGCTGGGTGGTAGTTCAAAATTGATGCGCATAGGACGTGTGGACACACCTGTGTGGCTTAGTAAAAGGGCCCCTACATTTCCTGCTGAGAAAGGTAATAAATAGAATTAATTCAATTCAATTCAACGCTAATACCCTCTTTCCAGGGTTCAGTGCAGTTTACATTCTATGTGAGACAAAAGCAGTAAACAAGCGATTCACATCTATCCGTTCCACTCAACTCATTATTTTATAGACCACATATCTCCCCTTAGCTGTCTTTTTTCCAAGCTAAAGAGCTCTAGCCGCTTTAGCTTTTCCTCATAGGGATGTCGTCCCATCCCCTTTATCACTTTCATCGCCCTTCTCTGTACCTTTTCTAATACCACTATATTTGTTTTGAGATGCAGCGACCAGAATTGCATACAATATTCGAGGTGCAACCGCACAATGGACCAATACAAAGGCATTATGTTGTGCTCATTTTTGTTATCTATTCCATTCCTAATAATACCTAACATTTTATTTGCTTTCTTAGCCTCCACCGCACACTGAGTAGAGGGTTTCAATATATCATCAATGACACCTAGATCCCTTTCCTGGTCGGTGACTCCTAATGTGGAGCCATGCATTACGTAGCTATAGTTCGGGTTTTTCTTTCCCACATGCATCACTTTGCACTTGCTCACATTAAATGTCATCTGCTAGTCTCATGAGGTCCTCTTGTAATTTTTCACAACCCTCTTGTGATTTAACAACTTTGAATAACTTTGTGTTGCCAGCAAATTTAGGGCTCCGTTTACTAAGGTGTGCTAATGTTTTTATTGCACGCTGAAATTAGCGAGCACTAATGCTAAAGACAGCCATATATTCCTGTGAGTATCCTGTGAGTATCCGCCATCTTAGAAATTTGCCCACCAGACTACAAAATCACCCACTGGACAAGAAATGGAAAAAGAGGGGGCGGAATAGCCATAATTTACAAATCTGAATTCACCATCACAACCACGGGTGCATCTACCTCACCACAACTTGAAATTGCCTCAACAAGAATTAATCATCCAAACCTAATAGGACACCTCAACACAATTCTATTCTACAGACCACCAGGAAAATGGCAAGACTCCCAAACACAACTCATGGACTTCATATCGAACACATGTGTATCTGCCTCAAACATCCTCATAATAGGAGACATCAACCTACACCTTGAAGACGACACCTCAACAGGCACACGAGAATGCAAAGAATTCTTAAAACTCTGGGACCTGCATGCACCCAACAAGCAGCCAACACACAAAAAAGGACATACATTAGACATCATAACACACAAATTTGACCCGAACTCAACTATCATACTCACTGACACAAGATGGACACCTACATTATGGTCAGACCACCATAAAGCAAATGCCTCTCTCTACTGGCGAAAAACACACATAAACACAATCAATAAACATGAGCGAACAACATACACCACGAGAGGAAAAATAGACCCCACAACATTCTGGCAACAGATCTACCAGAACGAATGGTCAAAAAATGCTGATACCATCCAATTCCTCCAAGAATGGGACGAGTTATGTACAACAACACTAGACAAAATCGCCCCAATCCAAACCAGAATATCACACAGGAAAAAACCAAACCCATGGTTCACCGAAGAGCTAAAAAAGCTTAAAACACAAGTCAGGAAACTAGAACGCGCTTGGAACAAAAAGAAAGACGAACAAACACTAAATGCCTGGAAGCAACTTCGAAGGAAATACAAATATACCATAAAACAGACCAAAAGATTACATTACAAAACAATAATAGGACCAAACTACAAAGACACACATAAACTCTTCTTCCTTGTGAACAAACTGTTAGACACCACACCAGTTACAAACAACAACAAAGACATTCCAGATGTTGGCAACCTTGCGAAATACTTCAAGGAAAACATTATACAACTACGAACTAAAATACCCGCCAGCCCTATTGACTACGCCACACTTCTAGACTGTCTAGACCCAGAAGACGGAACATACCCAGCAGACAGAACTTGGACAGAATTCGAACTACTATCAGAAAACCTCATCTCTGGAACACTTAAAGGATTTGCCAAATCCCACTGCAAATTAGACACATGCCCAAACAACCTCATGAAATCAGCTCCTCAACAATTCATAATAGACCTAACGAACCACGTTAACTTCATGCTACAAAACGGACTTTTCCCAAAAGAAAAAGGAAAAATTTTACTCACCCCAATACCCAAAGATACAAAGAAAAGCGCAAGCGAAATAACCAATTAGAGACCAGTAGCATCCATACCACTAATAACCAAAATAACCGAAGGAATGGTAACTAAACAACTCACAAACTATTTAAACAAACACACAATACTGCATGATGCCCAATCAGGATTCCGGTTGAACCACAGCACAGAAACAGTATTAATTACCCTTATGACTAAGTTTAAACAAATGATTGCAACCGGCAACAATATACTCCTCCTACAATTTGACATGTCAAGTGCCTTCGACATGGTTGACCACGAAATCCTATTACACATACTTGAATATTTTGGCATCGGAGGAAATGTCCTAAACTGGTTCAAGGGATTCCTAACCCAGCGGTCATATCAAGTCACATCAAATTCAACCACGTCTGCTGCATGGACACCTGAATGTGGAGTACCACAAGGATCACCCCTCTCACCAACCATCTTCAACCTAATGATGATCCCCTTGGCAAAACTCCTATCAAATCATAACCTCAACCCATATACATACGCCGATGATGTAACAATATACATCCCTTTCAAAGAAGACATTAAAGAGATCCTCAATGAAATTAACCAAAGTCTACACATCATGAACACCTGGGCAGATGCATTTCGCTTGAAACTAAATGCAGAAAAAAACTCAATGCCTGATACTCACTTCCCAGTACAACACGAATGAATTCACCACTATAAACACACCAAAACTAAACCTTCCAATCTCAGAAACATTAAAAATCCTTGGAATCACTATCGACCGCCACCTAACACTCGAAACCCATGCAAACAATACAACCAAAAAGATGTTCTTCTGCATGTGGAAATTGAAAAGAATAAGACCATTCTTCCCAAGATCCGTCTTTCGCAGCCTAGTGCAATCCCTCGTACTCAGCCATCTGGACTACTGCAACTCACTATACGCAGGTTGCAAAGAGCAAATACTGAGGAAACTCCAAATACCCCAGAACACAGCAGCCAGACTCATCTTCGGAAAACCAAAATATGAAAGTGCAAAACCCTTACGAGAGAAGCTACACTGGCTCCCACTTAAAGAATGCATTACTTTTAAAGCATACACATTAGTCCACAAAATCATTCACGGTGAAGCCCCAGTCTACATGTCTGATCTAATAGATCTACCACCCAGAAATGCTAAAAGATCATCCCGAACTTTCCTCAACCTCCACTTCCCTAATTGCAAATGCTTGAAATACAAGGCGCTGCACGCGTCAACCTTTTCTTACATGAGCACGCAATTCTGGAACTCACTGCCGCGCAACCTGAAAACGACCTATGAGCAAGCCACCTTCCGCAAACTATTGAAGACCCATCTTATTGAGAATACTTACGGAAAGAACCAAAACACATAAAGCCCACACCCACGGTTCAATAATGCTTCAATACAGCCACTCTGAATTCTTATCCCCTGTAATCTCACCACACTCATACTTCTCACAGAAAATGTATGCCATATGCTTTCTTGTTGTTATGCACTGCCCCTTTTAGTTTCCCGTTGTTCCCCCAATGTTTAACTGCTCTTTTCCATTGTTATATTCCTTAATGATACTCTGAGTTGTCTCGCTTAACTCCTCACAATGTAATCCATAACCGAGTAGTAACAAATTGTATTTCTATCACTCACAACTTATTGTAAGCCACACTGAGCCCTCAAAAAGGTGGGAAAATGTGGGATACAAATGCAATAAAATAAATAAATAATGTTAGTGCGTGTTAATTTTTAGCATGCGCTAAAAATGTTAGCGTGCCTATAGCATGACTTAGTAAACAGGGCCCTTAATTACCTTACTAGTTACTCCCATCTCTAGATCATTTATAAATATGTTAAAAAGCAGAGGTCTCAGCATAGACTCCAGGGAAACTCCACTATCTACCCTTCTCCATTAAGAATACTGACCATTTAACTCTATTTTCTATCTTTTAACCAATTTTTAGAAGACAATAGAATACTACCTCTTATCCCATGACACTCCAATTTACTCTGGAGTCTTTCATAAGGTACTTTGTTAAATAAAACATTTCTAAATCACACTATCCATTAGTCCTAGGTGGTGTACATTATGAATATACATAATAAAAGACACAAAGAGCAGTTAGGTGCGTAACTGCAAGTAACTGCTAGGCACATCCCTTGAACCACCCGTTCCCCTCCCAGGTTCATACCTATGTTTGATTATTGCTGCTCCTTTGATCACTTTTGGGCTCATTTTTGAAAGAGAAGGACGTCCATCTTTCGACATAAATCGGAAGATGGACATCCTTCTCCCAGAGACGTCCAAATCAGTATAATTGAATCCCGATTTTGGACATCTCCAACTGAAGTCCATCACAAGGATGTCCAAATTTGAAGGGGGCATGTCGGATGGCACATCGAAGGTAGAACTTGGGCGTGCCTAACACTTGGACGCCTTTGACCCATAATCGAAAAAAGCAAGGACGCCCCTGACAAACACTTGGACGTTTTCACCCAGATGAGTTTTTCTTACAAATAAGGCACAAAAAGGTGTCCAAAATGACCAGATGACCAACAGAGAGAATCAGGGTTGACCTCCCATTACTCCCCCAGTGGTCACTAACCCCCTCCCACACTCAAAAAACATCTTTAATAATATTTCATGCCAACCTTTATGCCAGCCTCAGATGTCATACTCAAGTCCATGACAGCACATGAAGGTCCCTGGAGCTGTTTTAGTGGGTACTGCAGTGCACTTCAGACAGGCTGACCCAGGCCAATAACCCCCCTACCTGTTACATTTGTAGAAGAAACAGCGAGCTCTCCAAAACCCACCACAAACCCACTGTGCCCATATATAGATGCCCCCTTCACCCATAAGGGCTATGGTAGTGGTGTACAGTTGTGGGTAGTGGGATTTGGGGGGGTTGCGGGGCTCAGCACACAAGGTAAGGAGCTATATTCCTGGGAGCATTTTATGAAGTCCACTGCAGTGCCCTCTAGGGTGCTGGTGTCCTGGTATGTCAGGGGGACCAGTGCACTAGAAATGCTGGCTCCTCCCACGCCCAAATGGCTTGCATTGGGACATTTTTGACATGGACGTCTTTGGTTTTGAAAATCGCCAAAAGTCAGAAACATCCATTTCTAGGGACGTCCAAATCTAGAGACGTCCAAATTTAAGGATTTAGATATCTCTGACAGTATTTTCAAAACGAAAGATGGGTGTCCATTTTTTTTTCAAAAATGCGGGTTTCCCAGCCCATGGATTTTGCCATTTTGCAAGAACGTCAAAATTGTAATTTGGACGTTTCTTTCTAAAATGCCCCTCCACGTAATATATTGTAGCAGGCTGCTGTTCAATATGCTTGGCATGTCTTTATTTGTTTGTTTGCTTATGTTTGGTACCTATATACAGTATATATTTTTGACCACTTTTCATGTATATTTAGGGGTCCTTTTACTAAGCTGTGGGGAAAAGGGTCCTGCACTAGTGGTGGGGGCCATTTTTGCAGCACACTATGGTTCTTTTTACCGCAGAGAATAAAAATCCCTGAAAATAACAAAGGTTGTGAGGAGGACCACTTACTGACACCCATTGAGGTGGCAGTAAGTGCTCCTGCTCTAACCTGGCAGTAATTGGGTAGCATGCAGTGCTACCCAATTACCACCAGGTTAGCGATGCACTAGAAAATAGCCAGTTATTTTCCATAGCATAGCAAATAGAACATGCTGGAGCTGGAACGACCGCCAGAGCCCACTTTAGGCCAACGGTAGTTCCAGATTAGCATATGGTAAGCCCACATTGGGCTTACCATTGCTTTGTAAAAGGGCCCCTTAGATTGCACATTTTATAATATGATCTGTTTTATTTGCATGTTTTGTGCATGTTGGAATTTATTTGCATGTAATTACTTGTGATTTTATTTTAATGTATTCATTTTGTATGTCTGACTTAACAGCGTAAAACCACTAATGCAGTCTTTGGGTGAAACGTAGATACTTCAGGTATATGTTTAATAACTTATATATCTCCAAATCTGTAGGTCTGCTTCTTGCTCTCCACCAATCCAGGTACATGACAGGATCCCAAAGAACAGATAGATTCAACATGGGTTGTCTCTTTCCTCTCTATTTAGAAACTTTTTAAAGTGTGTCATCATATATGAAAGGACCATTTCAAAAACTGTATAAGCGTAATTAGGCATCAGATTATTGAATAATATACCATCCACATCTATAGAAAATAAAATTGAATTTAAAGCCGATAGAATGTACAATAATTTAGCTTCAAATGACATATGTTACTAAAATTATAAGTAACAACATTAATCTATCAAGGAAACCAATTGTGCTCTTGTGAATAACTGTACAGATGTAGAGGAAAATAAATTTTAAAACAATGTAAAAACATAATGCACCAAAATAAATTAGTTTTCTCATTTCTATCCTTTGTCTTAGATATACCAGATGATTTTAGGAGAAAGAAAAAGCCTCAAAGGAACAAACAAAGCACATGAATGATGATGAAGCATTTGACAAGAGGGAGGAGATGGCAACAAGATGTCTGTGTGGTGATGGATGAAATTTGGCTTTAAGCTTGGGGACATTATTTTAATTCAGAAATCCTTAATTATTTTGATGGAGTGAAAAGGATGCATTTGGATGCCAATGCATGTGCATTAAAGACCATTCAACATGCCTGCCATTCACTAGGAATTCTGTTTCATTTGACATTTCTTAGACAATACTACCGCAGAGATTACAATAAACCTCATTAACTGAGTGACTGAATATTAGAAAGATGTGACAAAGTAACTCCTTCCTGGCACTGAAAAAAGGGACACATGCTCTCTATTGATTAGAACACGGATACACTACAAAGATAATTGACAACATGTCTTCTGTTGACATCAATCCCCATGGGATGGATTACATGCTAAACTCATAAAATGAATATTGGACCCTAGGTAGTAATCATCAAAGTTCAATCAAAGCAATAGCACGTTCAATTCACTTATCAATGTAGTTAATTTTTTTTGTTTTTTTTGTTTTTAGTGTATATCGTAGAGTAGCTCTACAAAATGTTAATTATATTAAGTTGGCATTTTAATTAGATTGCTATTATTAGTTGTTTATTTTAATGTCCCATTAAACGAAGGATTTTCAGATAAAACTCTTTTGCAAAAGTGCACCATATGACGCACCACCACATGCCCAAAGTTCATTTACATTGATTTTGAATTTTTGCACGGCATACCCAGATAGAATTAGTTCCAACTAAAGCATTTTCATCATTTCAAATGAACAAGCTCTGGTGGTGAACGTATTCATTATAGAATAAAACTTAAATTAAGGTAGCAGTTGGAGGTTCTTGAATTAGGCATTTTCCCCCAAGAACACATAGTATTTGTACATGGAAATCTGAAACACTGTGATTTAGGTTGGATTTATGATTTATGTTAATGCAATTTGCTTTCAAAAGTAATTGAGCTATCAGGAGCATTGAATGCTATATCATCATCATCGCTTACTTTTCTGAAACCATGTCTCATTATAATATATAAAATATTGCTGGCAGTATTGTTAAGATGCATTAACATTTTATTTGCATTTTTGATATGTTCATATAACACATATGTTTATGTGAAATTTTTGTGACACAGAGTATGTTCTCAGTTCTGGTCACATCCAAGATTTCATAAAATCAGATAAAACTAGTCACCTTCAATTCTGGTCGCTGCATCTCAAAAAAGATGTAGTGGAATTAGAAAAGGTGCAGAGAAGGGCAGCAAAAATGATAAAGGGGATGGGACAACTTCCCTATGAGGAAAGATTAAAGCGGCTGAGGCTCTTCAAATTGGAAAAAAGACAGCTGAGGGGAAATATGATAGAGGTCTATAAAATAATGAGTGGAGTGGAACAGGTAGACGTGAAGCGACTGTTTACGCTTTCCACAAATACTAAACCTAGGGGGCATGCAATAAAGCTACAAAGTAGTAAATTTAAAACGAATCTGAGAAACTTTTCTTCACTCAACGTGTAATTCAACTCTGGAATTCATTGCCAGAGATTGTGGTAAAAGTGATTAGTTTAGCAGAGTTTAAAAAAGGATTGAACGGCTTCCTAAAGGAAAAGTCCATAGACCATTATTAAATTGGACTTAGGGAAAATCCACTATTTCTGGGATAAGCAGCATAAAATGTTTTGTACTTTTTGGGGGATTTTGCCGGTATTTGTGACCTGGATTGGCCACTGTTGGAAGCAGGATGCTGGACTTGATGGACCTTTGGTCTGTCCCATTATGGCAATACTTAGGTACTTATGTACCTTTTGAAGTCATCTAACTTGCCCTGCTTCCTCCAGATATGATCCACTTTTCCTACGCCATCCCAAACAGATATTGATCTAAACCTAACAATACATATTTTAGTTTCCCTCTAGAAAACTCCATGCAGTACACAATTAACAATAAATTTAAAAATGTCCTCCCAAGGTTTATCCTATTACCTGGCATTGGTGTGCCCAGCCCTGAATTAACAATTAAGCAAAATAAGCAGGTGCTTAGGGCACCAAGGGAAGGGAGGCACCACAGAGCCCCCCCCCCCCCCCACAGCTATCATTCCTTTAACTCTTTCACTGCCATCTACCACATCTATTATCCAACATGAATTTTAGTGTTTTTCTAATTATTATAAATATATATGATGTTTTGTTTCATACAATAATAATATTTCTTAGCACTTACTGAGTTATTTCAGTTAAATAATGAGGGGGGGGGGGCATTGTTTCTCTAGACTTTGATAAATTTGTTCAATTTGCTGATTTATTGATCCATCAGCATTAAACATACTAATTCACTCCTTTGTCATCAGTAAACTTGAGTACTGTAATTCATTATACTTAGCCCTTAAAACAACTGATATCAGGTGCCTACAAATAGTTCAAAATACCACTATTAAACTCATTACTGGCAAAAAGAAATTCGATCATGTTACTCCCTTCCTGAAATTAGCTCATTGGCTTCCTGTGCCTCTTTGTATTATCTACAAAATTCTACTGTTAGTTTATAAAACCCATCAGTCTGGTGAACCATCATATCTCTCTTTCATATGTTAATCCCATATTTAAATTCAAGAACATTAAGATCATCATTCTAAAACCTACTAATAGTGCCATCGTCTCGAGAAATAATCCATCAACATACTAGGAAGGCAATTTTCTCATTTCAGAGTCCTGACCACTGGAAAATATTACCTCAGATTCTTCGGGATAAAAAAATTATATAACATTTTAAAACTGAACTTAAACATATCTTTTTCCTGATGCATTTCCGAAGTTTATCCTTTGCAATCCATGGAAGTTTAGCCTGTCAGACCCTACAGACCTGATAATAACAACCCCCCCCCCCTTTTCCATCTCCTCTTCTTCTATCCTATTGAAATTGTAGCTGTTCCTCGTCCTTCCTCCTTTATGGTTTACCACTATTCCTTCCTTTATATACTTTTAAAATGTAATCCGCCCAGACATGTTCTATGATGGGTGGGATAGAAATTCTGAATAAGCCATTTTGGGCTTGTTTAGGGCATTAGACACATGTTGCAACAATTGAAGCCTATATTGACTGAAAATTATCTGAAAAAAAATTAATATATACATTTTTCACAAATAGGCTTGATTATTGCAATTCTTTGTTGATTGGACTGAGTAAATCTGATCTCCAACATTTGCAATTGGTGCAAAATACGGCTGCACACTTGATAACTGGGTCTATGAGATCTGATCATATTATTCCTATACATTATCAATTGCTTTGGTTGCCTGTTGCAGTACAAATATTAGTTTTAAACTGTTGTGTTTGGTATACTAATTGGTTTATTTGACATGTCCAGTTTATCTTTGCAGTAAGTTGCAGAAATATACTTCTCAGCGGGAACTTCACTCATCACAGAAAAATCTCTTGCAACTTCCCAGTCTTAGGGGTCCTTTTACTAAGGTGCACTGAAAAATGGCCTGCGGTAGTGTAGGCACAAGTTTTGGGTGCACGCAGAACTATTTTTCAGCACACCTGTAAAAAAGGCTTTTTTTATTTTTGGTGAAAATGGATGTGTGCCAAAATCAAAATTGTCGCGCGCCTATTTTGGGTCTGAGACCGAGTGGTAATGACCTATGCATGCCAAATACCACTTGGCATGTATCCGATATGCGCACGCCAAAAATGAAATTACCACAAGAGCCATGCGGTAACTCCATTTTGGCATGTGTTGGGTATGTGTAGACACTTATGTGGCTTAGTAAAAGGGCCCCTTAATGTTATGAAATTCTCATCCATTAGGAAGCATGCAGTTTCTTAAGCCTGCAAGGAGGCCATGACCCAATATTCAAAGCCAGAACAACAGCCAGAGATAGCTCCCAGTGCGACCTCCAGTGAGAAGGCTAGGCTCGCCCACCAGAGATGGAGCAAGGCGCAACAGCCAAAACCGGATCCATACAAGAAAGGCAGAGACGGAGCTTTGCTCTACCTCCAGAGAAGGAGCTAGGCTAGAACAACAGAGACAAAGCCTGGCTAAACAGTCAGAAACGGAACAAGGCCCGACCTCCAAACACGGGGAAGGACTGAGAACTAGAGGCAGAGCAAAGTTCAACCCCCAGGAAACAGAGCAAGGCGCAAACTGCCGAAATGTGCCAGGCACCACCTGGGACAGCTAAGCAAGGCTCGAACCACAGAAATGAGTAAAGCTTGGCATCTAGAGACAGAACTCCGGTCGACCTCTGGGAACACAGCATGACTTGAACCCATGAGATGGAGACAGAGCCAACTTCCAAGACAGAGCCAGTCTCAACATACTGGCTTTACACGTCAGAAACAGATGAGTGATCTGTTTTGCTACCATATGTGACACACACATATGGCAGCAAAACAGATTGCTTTTCTGTTTTTGGCATGTAAAGCTGGCATGCATGGAAGCTGTGTAGCAGTGGAGGCTGTTCTGGGCATGCATATAGAGTTTTTGACATCAAAATGGCTTTCAGATATCCCTGTATATAAAGCTTCCTGCTGTGAACAGATTTTTTAGGTTTTGACACTCACCATGTCAGGATTTTAAGGGCCTTGTTTACTAAGCCATGCTGTATGTACACTAATGCTTTTGAGCGCATGCTAAAAATTAGCATGCACTAACACTAGAGACACCCATAGGAATACATGGGTGCCTCTAGCATTAGCGCGTGCTAAAAAAACACTAGTGAGCCTTAGTAAACAGGGCCCCAAATTTGGGATTACCTATAATGTAATTTCTTCGGATAGGTTTGTTATATACTGGTGCATAAAAATGTAAACATCTGAACTATGAGTTAGCTGAAACTTATTTACAATGAAGGTACCCTTAACATATCAGGGTAATTGGTTTGTCCTACAAGAATTTTTTTCTTCTTTATTTTTATGTTTAAACATTGCCCAGTGCTCACTTTGGGCCTTACTAAACCACGCTAGCGATTACTGTGTGGCAAATGTGACGTAGCCCGATGAAACTGAATGGGCTGAAGCAAATTTGCCTCGCCAGGAATTGCCAGCACGGTTTAGAAAAAGAGGCCCTTATTTTGTTCCTTTTTTTTCTTTCATTGCCACAATTCTCCTTTTCTTGCGCTCTGCCATGATTGCCAATTAAGGAAGCATTTTTTTTTAAATTGCAACAGAAAAAGTAAAAATGATATGAAACAGGTAATGGATAGACACAAGCACGTTTGTATGTTTTCCCCAAGTAGAGCCCATTTATTCATGATTGGTATCTGGTCTTGTTTTGGCTTTAAAACTCCTGATCCAAATAGATTTTTCAGTGCTATGTTCTTTCTTAGTATGAATGAGGTGATTAAGAAATTATAGATATTATCCTCCAGTGCTACATTAGCCCTAGCATTAGTTGATGTTGTTGTAACACTTCCTTGAAAAATGGGGCTTGTGATCCTGGATTCTAAACAAATTCAGGCATAGTTAATATCTGATAGGGGACCACCAGGAAAGCCTCTGTACTGTGAGCTGCAGAAAACAATAGAAAATCTTTGCAATATTCTGCAAGAAAATGTTACAGTCACAACAGCATAGCTGTAATCACCTAAATCATAAACTCCAGTAATGGGTTTAAACAGGATAGGAAAAGCAAACAAACCTTTGTAAGTACTGAAGGCTTTCTAAAGATAAGAACAATGTTTACCTATTGATTAGAAAGCAATGTTTCATGGCCTTTTGTTTACCAAAAGTTATTATAAATTTTCCACTGTGTATTTTTATGTAGAAGATGAATTTCATAGTGAAAATGTCCTTTTCTGTTTGGCAGAAAAATACGTATGTTGTGGATGGGTGTCAGGGGCCAAGTACCGAGTTGCTCAGGATAATGCTTGCACTCAGCTGCTTTCATGGCATGAAGATGGCGTTACAAGTGGGGGGGGGGGGGAGCATACATTGCTCTTCTATAGATTCAAAACATGTGGGTCAGTTCCCCACATGCATTTGGCCAATTCAAGAGAAGCAAGGTACCTTGAGCTCTAGTGCATGGGTAAAGTAACATACAGAGCTACTGCCTCCTGCATCTTGCTGCCCATACACTAAACTCCCTTCCTCCCACTGCTCTCCTAATGGTTATGGTGTTGAACTTGTTTCCTCATATTGTCATAGCTCAAATGGGTATGTATGTGTGTAGTGGGGGGGGGGGGGGCAGTACAATACTCCAGTTATAGGCTCCCTGCTGATATACAGTGGATGCATAGAGCTTCCAGTTTGGTGCTTCAGGAGGTCAGCCTGACAGTGAGGTGTCATGCTGGAAGACAGCAGTTAACGCTAATGGGATAATATGAGTTATATCCTCTTTGCTGGATCAGGTCTCTGAGTTTGTTCTACTTTAAACAAAACTGTTTCCTTTGATTCCTATACTTGTGTACTTGATTCATTAATTGGGCATGGATCATATACTGTAACTGAGGTGGGTTTTTGGAGTAAGGTGAAGTCCATGCTGCATGTGCTATCAAAATAAACTACTAGACAAGCTATGGCCTATGAGACCTCTTTACCACTGCTTTTGACTCCTAACTTACTTACCTATCCTTTATCCTCACCTCTTTATTCCCTTACCCTTAATTGTTCTGTCTATTTATCTGTCATATCTAGATTGTAAGCTCTTTGAGCAGGGACTGTCTTCTGTGTATGGTGTACAGTGCTGCGTATGCCTTGTAGCGCTATAGAAATGATAGATAGATAGATAGATAGATAGATAGATAGATAGATGTCCCCATTATATACTTATTTTATAACAGCAACTAAGGACCTATGTGCCTTTTATACAATGAGCACATACAAACACATGAATTTAAACCTCCTTTGAAACAGACATATCATAGTAGCATAATAGATGACAGCGGATAAAGACCTGCACACTCCATCCAGTTTGTCCAACAAGACAAACTCTTATGATGTGATACCATATCATCCTTGATCTATCCTTGTCATTTTCAGGACACAAGCCATAGAAGTCTGTCCTGAACTGGCCTCAATTCTCAACTACTGAAATTGTCATCAAAGCCAACTCCAGCCCAACTAGATTTGTCTAGCCATAATTGGGACACAGACCGTAGAAGTCTGCCTGGTACTTGCCTTATTTCCCAACTATTGGATTTGCTGTCTAAGCACTGATACATTTTGTTTTGATTCCATTCCTTGCCATATAGAAATCCTTTATGTCTATCCTACACATTCTTGAATTACATCACTATTTTTGCCTCTACCACTTCCCGCAGGAGGGCATTCCAGGTATCCACCACCCTCTCCATGAAAATATACTTCCTGATATCACTCCTTAGTTGACTCCACTGCAACCTCAATTCATACCCTCTAGTACTACCGCTTCCTCGTCTCTGGAAAAGATGTGCTTGTGTATTAATACCTTTCAAATCTTTAAATATCTGCATCATATCACCCCTATCTCTCCTTTCTTCTAGGGTATGCATATTCAGGTCTTTAAGGCTCTTTTTGGTGCAAACATATACCATTTTTGTTGCTTTTCTCACTCTTCATGTCTTTTTACATCCTGAGCCTCCAAAACTGAACATAATACTCCAAGTGGGGCTTCACCAATGTCCTTTCTACTTCTGGTTATACTTTTCTCTATATAGCCTGGTATGCTTCTGGCTATGGCCACCATTTTGTCACATTGTTTTGCCACCTTGAGATCCTGAGACACTATCACCCCAAGGACCCTCTCCTGAACTGTGCTTATTCTCTAGCCTCTTATCTCTTATCTCGTACATCTCCTTTGGATTTTTGCATCCCAAGTGCACCACTTCGCATGTCTTCAGACTACATTTTAACTGTCAAACCTTACACCATTCTTCTAATTTTTGGAGCTCTCATATTTTTTACTCCCCTGGGATGTCCATTCTGTTGGCAATCTTCATGTCACAAAAAAGGCAGGCTTTTTTTCTTTTTACCTACAGCAATGTACCTCACAAATATATGAAATGAAATGACCCCAATACCAATCCTTGAGGCACTACGCACCTTTCTTTGCTCCGAGCAGATTCCATTTACCACTACCCTCCGTCATCATTCAGTCAACCTGTTTCCAATCCAGTTCACCAGTTTGGGTCCTAACCAGCTTGCTCCGCCTATTCAGGAGCATCCTATGTGGGACTGCATCAATGGCTTTGCTGAAATCCAAGTAGATTCCATCTAGCATATGTCTTTTGTCCAGTTATTTGGTCAACCCAGTCAAAGAAATCAATTAGATTCATTTGACAGAATTTTTCTGGGGTAAAACCATGTTGCCTCAGATCATGTAACCCATTAGATTCTAGAAAGTTCACTATCCTTTCCTTCAGCAGCATCCCCATTATGTTTTTAACCAGAGTATATAGGTGTATGTGTATATTTTATAAAGTACATGCATACATTACAACTGTACCCCCAACTCCTCCTTAAGGACTGCCTACTTGCAGAATTTGTTTAATTACATATGCTATTATAAGCACCCATACCTATATGCACAATTTTAGAAAAGCCCTTTTTCCATGTATAAAAGACACTTCACATGTAGAAAAGCAGCTCTAAAATGACCTCCTATATGCATTTACATTATGGTATTGGTCCTTTGTGCTGCTGCTGCTTACTGGCTTATTAAGTATAATCTTATCAACTGTTTATTTATTGATCACCTATGATGTCTTATTGTATTTCTTATTTTTAAAGGCCAGTTTTGCTTTGGGTGTCTAGATCAGAAATTCTTCACATTGGAGGATTAACAATTTCATAACTGTTTAATAAAAAGCATGTTGAACACAGGTTTTTGTGGATTATATATTGGTAATAAGAAATTGATGTATATATCTCTAAATGTACAATGGGAGCAACATATGCATTCAAGTATAAATGCTGTATTTCAGAAAACTGCACATATGCAGTAGCCAGTTAAGGAGCCAATCTCGTAAAGTCCATATTTACACTTTTAAGATCATTTTAAATACCAAACTCTTAAGCACAGTTGCCCTTGATCACCACCATGAATCCCTACTTGAAAGAGTACTTACTTGATACCTATGCATGATTCAGATGATGTTCAAAAACCCAGCGGACACTGTTTTTTACAACTTACATTCCTGTGCAAAATCAAAAGTACATGTCTAATATTATGGATTGTCCATAACACTTCCCCTTGGAATCATTGCACCCCAGAGCATTTACACATGTAAATAGTGGCATTGTAAAATCAGCATTTGGACATGTTTGCTTTTGAAAAGTGTAAATGCCTTGCAAGTCTTCTAAATTGACCTTCTTACTGTGTTCCACTTTGCGCTCTGAAAGCATGGATTATAAGCTTGAATAAATGAAAAGACGTAGACTAGACTGGTCTTTTGGCCTTTATCCATCATCACGTCATGCTTGTGCTTCTAATTTTACAACAATAACAGAAACAGCCTAGAAAGCAGAAATATGCTTTTTCCTCACCATCAAGAATTTTATGAGCATAAGCAATACTAGGACTGTCTTCGTTAACACCTTTCATATTATCATTGCTGCTTTTCTTTTCACTGACACCTGTTTTCCTAACTTCCATAGATTATTTCGAGATGACGGCACAGCTGCTATTGATGGACATATTTCTCTAAGCTATTGCAGAGCAGATGCATGTGATGCTTGCTAAATATTCTTTTGGAGTAAATGATGGTTGAAAGAAGAACTTTGGCTATTTCAATGCAGTAAAGTTTTGCAGTTACTGTGGATTAGTCACTGGATTCTATATAGGTCGTCAAGTAGAGAGGTGTGGTAGCCGTGTTAGTCCACTCTTAAAGGTTATCAATAGAAATCAAACAAAATAAAACATGGAAAAGAAAATAAGATGATACCTTTTTTATTGGACATAACTTAATACATTTCTTGATTAGCTTTCGAAGGTTGACAAAGAAGGGCAACCTTCGAAAGCTAATCAAGAAATGTATTAAGTTATGTCCAATAAAAAGGTATCATCTTATTTTCTTTTCCATGTTTTATTTTGTTTGATTTCTATTGATAACCTTATATAGGTCGTCCAAAGTTGGGTGCACAAATTTGGGCATGGATCACAGATCCACGTGTAAACTAATTAACTAATCAGTCAATAAAAATTAATTATTGATGTTAACAATTCTCATCTGAAGTCTTTCCTACCATCATATTCACGGCCCATTTTGGACTCTCTCACCCTTCCTTTTTGTTTCTTTTTATCTAATCTATTTTCTGTTTTCATTGTACCCTTACCCCCTCTGACCTGACCACAGCCTCTCAGTGCATTTTCCCCTTCTCTTCTCCCTCTGATTCTTCTGCCCTTTTTATTGTCATTGTACTTGATTTACAGTTCATTGTAAGCCACTTTGAGGCTGCTTTAAGTGGTATAAAGTGGGGTATAAATGTTCGGAAATATTTAAACAAGCAATTGTTTGTAATTAGGAGTTATGCGCAGATCTGCCCTATTCTATAACATGCACACCTAAATTTCATAGCGCACAACTCCAAAGGGGGTGTGGCCATGAGAGAGTCATGGACAAGTCAGGGGCATTTCCAGAAATTAGGCGTGGAGGGGCATAATCGGAAGGGGCGCCCAAGTTTTACTGAGGACGTCCTCGCAGGACAGCCATGCAAAGGGGCAGGGAAACCCGTATTATCGAAACAAGATGGGCGTCCATCTTTCATTTCGATAATACGGTTGGGGATGCCCAAATCTTAACATTTAGGTCGTCCCTAGCGATGGTCGTCCTTAGACTTGGCCATTTCTGATTTTCGACGATAATGGAAACTACGGACGCCTATCTCATAAACGACCAAATGCAAGCATTTGTAATGCACTGGTCCCCCTGACATGCCAGGACACCAACCGGGCACCCTAGGGGGCACTGCAGTAGACTTCAGAAAAAGCTCCCAGGTATATAGCTCCCTGACCTTGTGTGCTGAGCCCCCCAAACCCCAATCCCCACAACTGTACACCACTACCATAGCCCTTATGGGTGAGGGGGCACCTACAGGTGGGTACAGTGGGTTTCTGGTGGGGTTTGAAGGGCTCACATTTACCACCACAAGTGCAACAGGTAGGGGGGGATGGGCCTGGGTTCGCCTGTCTGAAGTGCAGTGCACCCACTAAAACTGCTATAGGGACCTGCATACTGCTGTCATGGAGCTGGGTATGATATTTGAGGCTGGCATAGAGGCTGGCAAAAAAGTTTTGAGGGTAGAATGGGGTTAGTGACCACTGGGGGAGTATGGGGAGGTCATCCACGATTCCCTCCTATGGTCATCTGGTCAGTTCGAGCACCTTTTTGTGGCTTAGTCGTAAGAAAAAAAAAGGACCAGGTAAATTCATCCAAGTGTTCGTCAGGGACGCCCTTTTTTCCATTATGGGTCGAGGATGCCCATGTGTTAGGCACGCCCAAGTCCTGCCTTCACTACACCTCCGACAAGCCCCTGGGAACTTTGGTCGTCCCCACGATGGAAAGCAGTTGGGGATGTCCAAAATCGGCTTTTGATTATACCGATTTAGACAACCCTGTGAGAAGGATGTCCATCTTCCGATTTATGTCGAAAGATGGGCGTCCTTCTCTTTCGAAAATGAGCCCAATAATGTGGACTTGAGTATAATGTGTAATGTTATTTTTTTCCTTTTTTTTCTTATTGTTATTACTGCTGGGGATCTGACTTTTCTGTACAAGTGGGTTTTTTTGTTTGGTTGTACAAATGAAATATTGATAAATAAAAAGTATTTAAAAAAATCGGTGGATAGCTGTTTGTAGCGCACAACATAACCGGCTAACCACTAACCAGAGATATTCAGTGAGAGAAAGCTAGTTATACCCGAGTTGGCTAAGCACTATTTAACTGCTCGGCAGCCATTCTGTCCAGTTAAAAGTGCTGAATATTAGGGGGGGGGGGGGGGTTAAACTTCTTAATATCCTGGTCACCTTATAGACTTTCTGACTGAAGCAAAGAGTCCAAAGGAACAGCTGTGAGTGAGTTCAAATACTTCTCCATTACTGAACATAAGAATATAACAGTAGCTCAGACCAATGGTTCATCTAGTCCAGTAACCTGTTTTCCAAACAGTGATCAAGCCAGGTCACAAGTACATAGCAGAAACCCAAATCGTGACAACACTCTATAGTACAAATCCCAGGGCAAGCAGTTACTTCCCATGTCTGTCACAATAGAAGACTATGGACTTTTCCTCTAGGATTTTGTCCAAACCTTTTTTAAACCCAGATACACTAACCGCTGTTACCACATTCTCCGGCAAAGAGATCCAGAGCTTAACTATTTGTTGAGTGAAAAAAATATTTCATCCTATTTGTTTTAAAGTATTTCCATGTAACTTCCTTGTGTCCCCTAGTCTTTATACTTTTGGAAAGAGTTAAAAAATGGATTTACTTCTACTCGTTCTACACCCCTCAGGATTTTGTAGACCTCAATCATATCTCCCCTCATTCGTCTCTTTTCCAAACTGAAAAGCCCTGACCTCTTTAGCCTTTCCTTACTCGAGAGGAGTTCCAATCCCCTTTATCATTTGGTCACTGTTCCTTTAACCTTTTCTAATTCTGCTATATATTTTTGAGATATGGTGACCAGAACTGAACGCAATACTCAAGGTGTGGATGCATCATGGAGCGATACAAAGGCATTATAGTATTTTCAGTTTTATTCATGATCCCTTTTCTAATAATTCCTAGCATCCTGTTTGTTTTTTAGGCCACCACCTCACACTGAGCAGAAGATTTCAGTGTATTATCTACAACAACACCCAGATCTTTTTCTTGAGTGCTGACCCCCAAGGTGCACCCTAACATCACCTTTCATTTGTCCACATTAAATTCCATCTGCCATTTGGATGCCCAGTCTTCCAATTTCCTAAGGTCTTCCTGCAATATTTCACAGTCCGCACTTGTTTTAACAACCTTGAATAGTTTTGTATCATCTGCAAATTTAATCCCTCACTCATTGTTCCAATTTCCATATCATTTATAAATATGCTAAATAGCACCTGTCCCAGTACAGATCCCTGTGGCACTCCATACTCCTCCATTGAGAAAAATTACCATTTAACCCTACCCTCTGTTTTCTGTCCAATAACCAATTCCTAATCCACACCAGAACCTTGCCTCTTATCTCCATGACTCTTAAATTTTCTCAGGAGTCTCTCATGAGGAAATTTATCAAAAGCTTTCTGAACATCTAGGTATACTACATCAAGTAGCTGACTTTTATCCACATGTTTATTCATGCCTTCAAAGAAATTAAGTAAATTGGTGAGGCAAGACCTCCCTCGGCTGAACCCATGCTGACTCTGTCCCATTAAACCATGTTTGTCTACATGTTCTATAATTTTATTCTTTATAATGGTTTCCACTATTTTGCTGGCACCGATGTCAGGCTTACTGGTCTATAAGTTCCCGGATCACCCCTAGAACCCTTTTTAAAAATCAACATCACATTGGCCACCCTCCAATCTTCAGGTACTATGGACAATTTTAACAACAGGTTACATATTACTAACAGCAGATCAGCAATTTCACGCTCAAGTTATTTGAGTACCTTTGGATGTATGCCATCCGGTCCAGGTGATTTACTACTCTTTATTTTGTTAATTTGGCCCAGTACATCTTCCAGGTTCACTGAGATTTCTTTCAGTTCCTCCACATCATCACCCTTGAAAACTTTTTCCGGTACAGGCAGATCTCTTACATGTTCTTCCGAAAAGAGAGAAGCAAAGAATTCAATCAGTTTCTACACTATGGCCTTGTCCTCCCTGAGCACCCTTTTTGTTCCTTTGTGATCTAAGGGTCCCATGGATTCCATCGCAGGTTTTCTGCTTCTAATGTACCCGAAAAAGTTGTTACTGTGAGTTTTAGCCTCTGTAGCAGGTTTCTCTCCATATTCTCTTTTTGCCTTCTTTATTAATACTTTGCATCTGAAAGTTCTTAAGCTGCTTCTTATTTTCTTCATTTGGCTAGATCTAACTCAAGATTCAATAGTATATCAAATTGAAATAAACAAATATTAACAACACCTTGAAAGTTAGTTTTTGGTGGTGCTACAATAAATATGCCTGCGAGAAGTTTGGATATCTGAGAGACCCATTCCAGCTGATTTTCAGTGTTATAACTGATCAGAAATGGCTCCTGGCTGGTTTATTTTTGCATAGCTGGCTAAGCACTAATATTGAACGTGAGATAGCCTGTTATCTCTGCTGAATATTAGTGATTAGCAGCTAGCTGCTAACTGATTATGTCACTTGTCTTAGCTGGCTAAGTGTGAATATTCAGTGTTAAATTGGCTAAGTTGTACTGTTAAGAAAAGCCACTTAAGTAGCAGGCTTATCTTTAACCACTATTAACTAGCTAGCGCTGAATATTAATTTAACTGGTTAAGTTGCTGCAACTAAAAATTGGACATTCAATGCTAGTCACTAGATACGCCCAGCATTGAATATCCGGGGTCAGTGCCGTTGGCTGCAGGTAACCACGCTGCCTGCACCATCTGAATATCAGGGGGATTGTATCTAAGTATCTCTCATATTCATTGTGGTAGTCCTGAAAACCTGACTGGCTAGGTCTGCTTCCAGGACAGGGCTGGGAAGCAACATATTAATGGTTAATTATAATGGTCACACACCATATTTCCATAGTGCCTTAATCACTTTCCCCATGCAGACTTGAACAGTCTAAAAAAAGAGGAAAAACGTCTGAGGAATGGAATCAGCTAAGAGACTGTTGCCATCTGCTGAGATATAGATGAGGGGCTTGAAGTTAAAGCTACCAGATCAGTACTTACGTGATAAGACTGCATTGTATCAGGCTATGATAATAGGCAGTGCTCTTTTCTAATGACTGGGGGAGAGTTGGCTGCTTTTGATGAAGACACTAGGAGTAGAATAACCCCTACACTAAGAATCTAAATAGGGCTTTTGTTTACTAGGGTGGAAAACAGAACAAAAAATTCAGTCATAGAAGAAGTGAATGTTGACTTCCATTGTGATAGCAATCTGGTGGACTGACTTATTGCACTCTATTTGTGGGCTACTGATTAAAAGGAAGATTATAAGTATTGCAGCTGTTATGCTTTATTGTAATGGTAACACTAACACTGTCATTTCTTAAGAAATAATTAGGGAGTATTTTAGTAACGTAGAGGGTAATATCTATCACTAGAGACAAATTCTATTCAATGACACAAAACTTGATATTGTCAAAGCAATGCTGGTTGGAATCTTGCCAGTGATCCCCACCAACCATAGCATACTGATTCACTGCATTTCTTGGATCAATGATAAGAATCCAGCAACTATTGAAGGAAACTTTCTAGTTCATTTCCCTGATTAATTATTGAAGGATTTCATTCTTGTCTATCTCTTATACTTCATAGCTGTGACGGGTAGTTCTGCCTATTGACACAGGGGTGTCATCATTATACAAACTGTTATCAGTACAGGTCTATAAAACAGAAGTTTAAACTATCATTTCGTGTACTTTTTGAACAAATGGCCTGCTCCTAGATGTGTTTGCTTCTATAACTTGGTCTTAAAGATGTATATGGAGAGAAAATAGAATATGTTTTCAGATTTTGGCCTTATTTCCTGTTTTTGGATTTTTTTTTTAGTTTGCTTTTTTTTTTTTTGTTTCATACTTTTATGTTAATAAAAATGTTTAAATGTGGGCAGCTTAGTGTGAAATAGTGGCATATTAGAAGAGAGAGTCTCCTCTGAACACAAAAGGAAGCTTCTCACTCCTCACTAAGGATAAGCTTCCAATTTTTGGATTATGTTGAGAAGAGGAGGAGTGGCCTAGTGGTTAGGGTGGTGGACTTTGGTCCTGGGGAACTGAGGAACTGAATTCAATTCCCAGCACAGGCAGCTCCTTGTGACTCTGGGCAAATCACTTAATCCTCCATTGCCTGCCACATTGAGCCTGCCATGAGTGGGAAAGCACGGGGTACAAATGTAACAAAAATAAAATAAGAGAGCTTGTGCATAAAAAGGCAGAATAAGGTATGCTGGCATTGGGCTGGTGCAATGGAGACAGATTAAAATCTGGAAAATATGGGTAAGTGTTCTTATGTGGAGATGATTTGCATTTTTGAGACAAAAGTGTTGTCAATGTTCTTTACTGTGCCTTGGTATTTATTTTTATTCATAAAAAAATAAAACAATTTAAAAAAATACAGGGGCTCTTTTACAAAGCTGTGGTAAGAAATTGGCTTAGAGTGCCAATACATTGGACTTTCCCCCGCACTAATCCCGTTTCTCAAGCGATGATACATTCAGCCTTTTTCTATTTCCAGAATACATGGCCACGCATAAATATTAACATCAGTATGCAGCTATTTAAAAATATCACCACAGGAGACCTTACTGTCTCCTATTTAGGAGGAGCTAAAGGGCTTCCACATTATGGATGTGCTAATCAATTAGTGTGTCAGTGCACTGGCTGAATAGTGCATCCATGCTCATTCTTTGTCCCTGACATGCTCCCCCCCCCCCCTTCTAAAATAAATAAATAAATAAATATTGCACTGGCATCTGCAGATGGTAAAATTTAATGCAGAATGCTTCAGCGTGTCCTTCCTTAGGCTATTGTGCTACATACAAAGCAGATGCAATAATGAAAAGAGAAGCGATTTATTGGAACAGTAACCTGACGTGGACACATTTTGCCACAGGCTGCACAGGGGTAAAAACCATAAATAAAAACATACAGTAATAAATCACAATGAACATCAATTCATAAAATAATAAATAACAATCATATTAAAAAACAAACAAACTGGCAAGTAAAATGCTTACATATAGAGAACAGTTATAAGCAATATGTACTTTCAATGTGGATATGTGTGCATTGAAAAGATAAAATAGGTGAGTAACAGCTATTATAATTACATGCATTAGTGATCATAACATTACATGCATAGTGCCTTGAGGTGATATTGAACAGCATAAGTGACAATATCAATTCTTGTGGTACCCCACAGGTCAGTGCCCATGATAGTGATGAGGTGCTGCCAAACTATGGATAGTTGCCTGACTGATAGATAGGATCTGAACCAAGCAAGTACTGCTCCATTGATACCTGTTTCTGCCAGTCATGCTAGCATGATATCATGATCTATAGTGTCAAAAGCTGCTGAGAAATGTAGCAGTACTAACACAGAGGCAAATCTTCTGTCTCGGTTTCTGTGAAGATCATCTAGTAGGGATACAAGAACCGTTTCTGTTCCATAACCGGGTCTGAATCCAGATTGACATGGATCTAGCCAGTTTCTCTCTTCTAGCCAATCACTGAGTTGAACACAGACTGTTTGTTTTATAATTATAAAAAACAATTATAAAATTGTAACTTTTGTAGCCTATTCCATTTCCCTTTATAAATGTATATATTTGGGTTAAAGTTTTGTTAAATTTCTTTTTAGAAACCCAAATCATAGCAATGCTCCATACTACAAATCCCAGGGCAAGCAGCTACTTCTCATGTCTGTCTCAATAGCAGACTATGGACTTTTCCTCCAGGAATTTGTCCAAACCTTTTTTTAAACCATGGTATTGGAAGGTGGGGGAGATAGCAAGTGTGGCTTCAGATGACATACCTGTATGGACAGAAACATCAATCAGGCTCACAGACTTTCTCTCAGTCAGCACCAATGCAAACAGTCACAGGGACATGAAGCAGCAGCACATATTCATGATTTAAAGGTGGATTAAGTCCCAGTGTTCATGTGGCATCAGACGTACGTTGGCATACTATCTGGAATCAGTGACAGACATCACTGATACAGCGCCAACCTTGAAACTCCACTGTACTGCACCCAACATGTCTCCGCCACCCCTAAACTTTCTAGTGGCTTAAACATATTGTCCGGCCCTTTTGTAAAATACTGGCTATATATTTTGGCTGCAAAAACATACAAGAGTCAGAACTGAGAACATAGTGAAGGCGGTTAGCTTGGCAGAGTTTAAAAAGGGGTTGGCCGTTTTCCTAAAGGACAAGTCCATAGACCGCTACTAAATGGACTTGGGAAAAATCCACAATTTTGGGAATAACTTGTATAAAATGTTTGTACATTTGGGTAGCTTGCCAGGTGCCCTTGACCTGGATTGGCCGCTGTCGGGGACAGGATGCTGGGCTCGATGGACCTTTGGTCTTTTCCCAGTATGGCATTACTTATGTACTTATGTACCGTGGTTTATATACCAGGACTGTGATGTAAAAACAATAGTATTAATATTTTACATTTACATTTTACATTTACAATTGGTACTTGTATAGCACGCTGTCCTTGAAAGTTCAGCACGGTTTACAAAAAGCAAAGAGACCAGTCAGTAACTGGGGGAGTCCTTTACCAAGCTGCAGTAAAAAGGGCCCTGCACTAGTGGCAGGGGATCTTTTTACCACACACTGCAGCCCTTTTAACTGCAGTGGGTAAAAAAGCCAAAAAATGACTTGGCCATGTGGTAAGATTTCACTAACCGCATGGCCATGCAGGGGGAGAGCACTTAACGCCACCCATTGAGGTGGCGTTAAGGGCTTCTACACTAACCTGGCAGGAACCGGGTAGTATGTGGTGCTGTGTGATTACCACTGGGTTAGCACCGTGCTGAAAAATAGCTAGCTATTTTCTTTAGTGTGGCAAATGGTGAGCGCCGGGGCTGGAACTACCGCTGGAACCCATTTCGGCTGGAGGTAGATCCAGATTAGCGAGAAGTAAGCCCACATTGTGCTTACTGGCACTTTGTAAAAAGGCCCCTAGGAGAAAAACAATAAAAACTAAAATTAACAATTCATGAATTTATGAAATAAGAACATCTTAAGGGATTTCCGAAACTTCACCTAATTAGTCATTGACCTGAGCTGTCTTGAGGAGAATGTTCAACCATTTGGAAGCCTGACATGGAATTGTCATTGACTAAAGAGGTTTAGAAACCACCTTATGAACAGTAGAGAAGTGGAGAATCAAAGTGTGTTTTAGAACTGATATCACAGGTTCTCACAGACAGATCCACAGGATCTATCATATAGCTTGGGCAAGTGCCACTAAGAATAAAAAAGACCAAGGTGCATAGCTTAAAAACCACCTGCACCTCTATAGGAAGCCAATGCATTTTCACATACAATGGACTAATTTTCTCAGGGGCCCTTTTACTAAGCCACGTAAGCGCCTACGTGCGCCCAATACGTGCCAAATTAGAGTTACCGCCCGGTTACTGTGTGGCCCTTGCGGTAATTTCAATTTTGGCCTGCGTCCACAAAATATATTTTTATTTTCTGACGCGCGTTGTACCCAGGTACCTCTAGGTGCAGCCAAGGATAGAACAATCTCCTCCAGCCACAGGCTCCTGGTACAGTCAAGAAATGAATGTCCACCTGCAACTTCAATCTTAAAGACTTTATTCCATGCAGGTTTCTAGTAGACCTGATACACAGTTCCAATGGCAGCATTCACCTTCAATCTTAAGCACATATAAGCCCCTGAAAGTGTGTGGCAAATAGTCCCCTTTAAGCAGTAGGCTATCAGCACATACCAGGATTCAATACAGGCTCACAGTCAGCTCCAGTCTAGGCTTTTTAT
Source organism: Microcaecilia unicolor (assembly GCF_901765095.1). Classification (NCBI taxonomy): domain Eukaryota; kingdom Metazoa; phylum Chordata; class Amphibia; order Gymnophiona; family Siphonopidae; genus Microcaecilia; species Microcaecilia unicolor. The sequence continues at coordinate 297,073,508 of NC_044031.1, forward strand.
CCAGTGCACAATAAGCAGTAGTTCAATTTCAAATAGAAGCAGTTCATTCAATTCATCATCACAGTTAAATCACCAAGTAGCAGTTTCTACCTTCTACTCTCTTTACCTTCAGGAGAGTTCAATACTTTAGGGACTCCTCATACCCAAGGGATTTCACCCTGCATCAGCTTCACTGGTAAATTCAATACTTTAGGGACCTCTCTTACCCAAGGATTTTCAGCCTGCAAATACGTTTGGGACTTTCTCACACCCAAGAGATTTTAGCCTGCTTCAGTACTTTAGAGACCTCTCTTACCCAAGGGTTTTCAGCCTGCAACTGCTTCTCTCTCCTCTGGGACTCCTTCCTACCTGCCTAATCAATCCCTGGCTTCTGCTCTCACAACCAATCATTCTCCTTCCATTAGCTTCCCCCACACCCATACCAGCTGAGTTAAGCATTAGGCTAATGATGAGCTCCTGCACACAGGGTTTCCTAACTCTCTTCCCCCCTAGCGGCAGCCAATCTACACATCCTGCCAGTTTACACCCATGTCTTCCCCTATTGCAGCTAGGAGTCCAGTCTGGGTTCTTCATCTCACCCCCTGGCTCCTTGCTTGCAATGCCTTCTGGGACTTGTATTTCAGACTGAAACTGCCTTAACCCAACTATCCTGGATGTGACTTTACCACAGCGTATACCATTACTGCCCGGCTACCACGTGAGACCTTACTGCTAGGTCAATGGCTTGCGGTAAAGTCTCAGACCCAAAATGGACGCACGGAAATTTTCATTTTGCCGCATATCCGTTTTGGGGAAAAAAGGCATTTTTTGTAAGTGCACTAAAAAATAATTCTATGTGCACCCCAAACACGTGTCTACACTACCATAGGCCATTTTTCAATGCACCTTAATAAAAGGACCCCAAAGTGTTTCTAGAATTGATATCACAGGTTGTCACAGACAGGTCTACAAGATCTATCATACACCTGGGGCAAGTGCCACTTAGAATAAAAAAGACCAAGGCGCGTAGATTAAAAACTGCTCGCACCTCTATAGGAAGCCAATGCATTTTCCCATACAATGGACTAATTTTCTCAAATTTTAGTTTACCAAAAAGTAAGTAATGTGCTGTTTGCAACTTAGCTCCACTCCACAATAACAGTTGTATTTTTACATGAAAGACACAGCACCATTCAGTGCACACAATGTTTCTTTTAACATTACCTTTGATTAATGACCTGCGTTCCTGCCTCATAGACGACATGAGCCATATGTTGTGAACGAGCACATCTGTAAACTACAACCACATTGCCCTCACAGGTTGTTCCATACTGATATTATAAAACAGATGCAATGTAATTTGCGACGATCAGAAAAAAAATCTCTCACCATGACTGGCTCCAGATGCCGCAAACCAATATTTAAGTAAAAAAAAATTGTGGGTCTTTCTGTTTCCTCATGGGAAAATAAAGAACAGCAAATTACCTGGCCAGAATATCAAGACAGTACAGATTGCTACTGCGCTGTCATGATCACATGATGATTAAGAGTATTTTCTTATTATAGCTTATGGAAAAGAATTATCCTTCATCCCACCTTTCACTTTCTTTTGTAGCACACATCAGGGTTTTTGCCTCACTAACTGCTACTAAATATAAAAAGCTTCAAAGTTAAGCTCTTTTACAGATGAATAAGGGGATTTGTTTCCTGTGGGTTATTCTGTGGAGCGTTGGTGCTTTTATGTCTCCTTAATGTAAGATCTGTGTTAAAATGTAATTGATTTTATTGGCTATGTTCTAGAAGGTGGAAATTAGATTATAACAAATGTAACTGTATCAAGGCTATAAATGAGCATATAACATTTGTCTGATTGTACTTTGGTGTTGAAGCAGGATGCAAAGAGAAATAATCTGTGTGAATGCAACTCATCCTGTTTGGACATGTTACTATGGCCATGCTTGCTGTATGCATCTCTGCCACTGCTCTGGAAGAGAAGGAACTGCATTTTCTTTGAAACTGCTTTCTCTTGGAGTATTAATCATTCAAGTACTCGATATACCTTTGGAAGACTCTTGAAGAAGGCGCTATGGCGCCGAAACATAGCTGTGTTGAGTCAACCTGTTACAATAAATATTATACTTTTTTTCAAATATATGTCTCCCCTATTGATTGGAAAGAGCCTATCTTCCCCCACTCTTCTGCTTTCCCCCTGATAGCATTAGGGTCAACCTCAGGGCTCAATGGTAATAGACACAAGAGGAATCCCTGCCATCATATAACAGCAGCATAGATTGTCTGATTGGAGGATATATTTCTGTGAGTAGCCAGGAGAAACTTGGGAGGTCCTTTTACCAAGCTGCAGGAAAAGGGGCCCTGCTCTAGCAGTGGGGGCCTTTTTTCCTGTGCACCAGGAACCTTTTTACCGCAGTGGGTAAAAAAGCCCCCAGCACACGTGGCCATGCAGTGAGAGAACTCTTACCGCATGGCCATGTGGCATGGAGCCCTTACTGCCACCCACTGAGGTGGCAATAAGGGCTCCTGCACTAACTCAGTGGTAACCAGGCAGCGCGTGATTACCGCTGGGTTATCGCAGCGCAAGCTGTGTCCAACGGTTTTCTTTTGTTACCAGAAAAATATTTTTTGAACACCAACTTATTGTGTGCTGATTATGTGCAATAAAACATATTTATTATTTGTGTCAGAACTTGCATAGTCCAGTCATTTCATCCTGATTCCGGAGGAATTGTGTGGTGGTTGCTCCTGCAGAGTGATTTTTCTACTCCTTTGTGTTATCGCTTCAGTTCCAGGAAAAGTACAATGATGCTGCTGCTTGTACATAGTAATGAGTTGCTTTACATGCATTTTACATGTTAAATATTATACATGAATTCTCAGCAGTGATGCTCATCTGTTTTACGCAATAGAAAATATGTATAATTATAAACTGAAAAATTATCCCTTTTAAATTATATGGTGGCCCCATTGATGAAATTTTACCTTCATAAATTCAATTTAATTTGTAACTAAGTACATTTTCTAAGATAATATATATTACTAAAGATACTCATTTATTTTAAACAGAATGTAGTCGATATTCAAAAACATGGCCACCATGTAAAGATAAACTGAAGATTTATCAGCTTTAGCCAAGTATTTAATTGTCCTGTCTGCTTTTTATAGCAGCTGCTAAATTAATAAATTTCTTTGAGGGGTCCTTTTACAAAGGCACACTAGCGTTTTTAGCGTGTGCTAAAAATAAGCATGCGCTAAATGCTAGAGACACCTATATATTCCTATGGGCATCTCTAGTATTTAGCAAGCAGTAATCATTAGCATACGCTAAAAGTGCTACAGGTCCTTTGTAAAAGACCCCCTGAGTATTGACCAGAGTAGGGCAAATGAATAATAAGGATGTCTTTTTACTAAGCTGTAGTAAAAACTGGCCTTAATGGCAGACCACATGTTAAGGTCATTGCTAATGTTTCATAAGTACATAAGTATTGCCATACTGGGAAAGACCAAAGGTCCATCGAGCCCAGCATCCTGTTTCCAACAGTGGCCAATCCAGGTCACAAATACCCGGCAAGATCCCAAAAATATACAAAACATTTTATACTGCTTTTCCCAGAAATAGTGGATTTTCCCCAAGTTCATTTAATAACGGTCTATGGACTTTTCCTTTAGGAAGCCATCCAAACCTTTTTTTAAACTCCGCTGTATCTAGTAGTTTATTCAAGAGTTGGTATAGTTTCTTCGTATTTTTGTAATCCGGCCCTATTTTAGTTTTGTAGTATGACCTTTTGGTCTGTCTTATTGCGTATTTGTATTTCCTTTATATCTATTTCCATGTGTTGAGTGTGTGTTCGTCTATTTTTTTCCATGCACGTTCCAGTCTCCTGGATTGTGTTTTTTAATTTTTTCAGTTCTTCATTGAATCAAGGTATTGAGTTGTGTCTGCGTGAAGTTCTTGTTTGTAAGGGTGCTAATTCATCTAATATGTGTCTGCATCTTTTGTCCCATTCTGAGAGGTAGTATATGGAGTCCTTTTGTGCTGTCCAACTGTTGTTGTATATCTGTTGCCAGAATATATTCAAGTCTATTTGGCCTCTCGTGGTGTAGGTTGTGTGTTCTCGTATGTGGAGAGAACCCCTTTTCCGCCATTTTAGGGATAGGTTTAGTTTGTAATGGTCGGTCCATGGCGTTTCTGTCCAATAGTTTCTGTTATTATTAGGTTCTGGTCAGTGGACAATTTGTGTGAGATAAGGTCAAGTATGTGCCCTTTCTCATGGGTTGTTTGCATGTGTGACCATGTAAGATCACATAAAAAAAACTAGCACAGGCTACTTTTACCACAGCTTAGTAAAAGGATCCCTTAGTCATTAGAAACCTTAACAGTAATTGAGCTATTAATGAGTAAAGAAGGGTTTGAGGGTTTTTTTTTCCTTGATGGAGAATTATCCTCAATAATCACTGCCCAAGAAATTATAATTCTGTGATAAGGGACAATCAGTTATTCATAGTGGAAATGTCTTGACAGATTTCTCTCTAAGGCTGTAATTACATTTTCTAAAAACAGAATCACAGTGTGATAGCTTATTTCTTTCTACTTATTTATTTATTTTGGAAACTGTACATTTTGAATTTCTATTTCTAAAAGAATAGAGTGGGAAAAAGTGGAAATTGATAAAACATGGTCCAGCATAGTTGGCAGAAACCATGTTTTTTGAAATGGAAAAAAAGTGATTTATAACAGAGCCCTATAAATAAGACCTGAGATAAACACTGTTTTATTAACCTTGACTTTTTTTTTCTAATTTGGCTACATGCAGACTTTATGAAAGAGAACAGTGAAAGGACTAGCACATCCAATAAGAGACCTGATGTTAATAGGCTGGCAATAAGTTTTACAGGGACCCTTTTACAAAGGCGCGCTGAAAAATGGCCTGCGGTAGTCTAGACACATGTTTTGGGAGTGCACAAAATTATTTTTCAGCGCACCTGTAAAAAATGCCTTTTTTTATTTTTGCAGAAAATGGACGTGCGACAAAATGAAATTGATATGCATCCATTTTGGGTCTAAGACCTTACCACCAGCCATTGACCTTGTGGTAAGGTATCATGCGGTAACCGGTGGTCTATACATCTAAAATGCCGATTACCGCCTAATTACCACCTGTGTGCCAGAAAATAAAAATATTTTCCAGCACACATAGTGGACGCACATCAAAAATGAAATTACCGCAAGGCCCACGCAGTAGCCAAGCAGTAACTCAAATTGACACACGTTGGGCGCACGTAGGCGCCTACGCGGCTTAGTAAAAGGGTCCCACAGTGCTTTTGCTTTTCAAGAGATCCAGACAGTAGGCTTTACAAGAGGGCAAATGTAGGACAATGGTACCTTTTTAAAACAGGGGTATTTAAATCCATATTTACTAATGATTTTAATTAAAATTCCAAAGGATGGATTTCACCATGTAGATAAAAATAAGGCTAGCATATGGGCTGACAGGAGCAGTACTAACATGGCCGATGCTCCCATCCAGACATAGTCCACTTTTGCCTTGATTCAGGGGTGGGTAGAGAGAGGTCTCCCCGGACATTTCTCTAACATTTTGGGAAGAGAGGGAAGTTAGTGAGAACAGGTGGGGTTAGAGTGCTTGTGATGAGAGTACCTGGCTAATTGCATCATGAGAATGACATCCAAGGCAGCAACAGGTTTGTTGCAATTGTCTTGCTGACAGCGGCTCTCTGTCCCACCTTTTTCACTGAGTGGTGCATGGTACTAAAGCTTAGAAGGTTTTAGAGGGACAGATGCCAACATTTTTGTTGCTGCTTGAAAGGAATGCTGTACTTTTATCTATTCAAGATTGATCATCAATTTTACAGCCTTGCTTACAATACTCCAGAGGAGCTTTAGTTTTGACAAGCACCACTGTGGACCAAAAGGGATAATGAGGACTTTGTCTGCATGGCTCCTGTTTGGCAACACTACAAGCTGGCATTTCACCTGTTAATTCAATCTCTACTCTAGCTACTGTCACTGCAGACTGTGGTGTATTGATGGGGAATCCACAGAGTATAGCTACTTCATCATGGCCAGATTGATATTGAATAACTGGGTGACTGAATATGTCAGCAGATCCTTGTCTTGGGTTTAGTAGCCTAAGGTGTTGTTTTAGAAGCCATATCCAGGCTTTAGACGTTCATAAACTAGCATTTAAATGTTTATCTTGCATAAATATCTAAATCCAATATTTTTAAAACTGGGATATACACACTAAAATTGAAAAATATGCATATGGCAAGTGGGCAAGTTTTCAGTGGGATAAGGCAAGCCTAAAACATAAATGTGTATTCCCCATTTCAGAAAGAGAATTTCCAAAAAGACATCTGGTTTTACATCTGCTACTTGGGATATCTAGGTTTCAGGAAACTGCTCCTATTGAGCAGCACTCCACCGGCGAGATGAGGGGAGATAAGAACATAAGCATAAGAGCATAAGGGGTCCTTTTACAAAGGTGTGCTGAAAAATGGCCTGTGGTAGTGTAGATGCAGGTTTTGGGTGCGCGCAGAATCATTTTTCAAAGCACCTACAAAAAATGCCTTTTTAATATTTTTGACAAAAATGGACGTGCGGCAAACTGAAAATTGCCACGTGTCCATTGTGGATCTGAGACATTACCGCTAGCCATTGACCTAGTGGTAAAGTCTCACTCAGTAACCGGGCGGTAATGACCTGTACACGTCCGATACATGTTGCCAAAAATAAAAATTATTTTCCAGACGCGTATTGGACGTGTACCGAAAATGAAATTTCCACAAGGGCCACGCGGTAGCTGGGCAGTAACTACATTTTGGCATGCGTTGGGCGAGCATAGATGCTTAAGCAGCTTAGTAAAAGGGGCCCTAAGTTTTGCTGTACTGGGACAGACCAAAGGTCCATCAGGCCCAGTATCCTGTTTCCAACAGTGGCCAATCCAGTAACAGATACCTGGCAAGATCCCAAAAAAAGTAAAACAGATTTTATGCTGCTTATCCTAGAAATAAGCAGTAGATTTTCCCAAGTCCATCATAATAAGGGCTTATGGACATTTCTTTTAGGAAATTATCCAAATCTTTTTAAAACCCTGCTAAGTGAACTGCTTTTAACACATTTGTTGTCAACAAATTCCAGAGTTTAATTACACATTGAGTGAAAAAAATATTTTCTCTAGTTTCATTTTAAATTTACCACCTAGTAGCTTCATTGCATGCCCCCTAGTCCTAGTATTTTTAGAAAGAGTAAACAAGTATTTTATAGTCCTCTATCATATCTCCAGGGCCGTACCAACACGGTAAGCGGGGTAAGCACCACAGGGGGGTGCCTGCCTTCAAGGGCGCCGCATGTGCCTCCTTCCTGCGGCCTGCCCAGCTGTTCAACGATGGCCTTCCCGCTTCCAGTTCCCGTCCACAGCGCTGCTCGCTCATCTCCTTCCAGCCTGCCTGGCCAGCGGCTCCTCCTCCGCTCTCGACATCACGAGATGATGCCATCTCGGCAGCGCATGCGCTTTACACCTCCGCGGTGCTGTTCATCTCCTTCCAGCCTGGCCAGCAGCTCCTCCGCTCTCGACATCACAACGCCTCCTCCCCCTGCGGCACCCTGCGTGCACGCCAAGTGAGTCTCGTGTTCTCTGGCCAGACCAGCTCATTCCTCTGTCCCAGGCGCTGAGGCCAGGGCCGGTCCAACCCAGTAAGCTGAGGCTCCCAGCTGACTCCCTCACTGTGACTGCCAGTCGGGACTCGCTCGGCAGAGCAGAAGAGAAGAGAAGAAGTATCTTCTCAAGTACTTCTTTTAGCCAGGTAATGGCCCCCGCGGCCGGACAGATCTATTATTTATTAATTTCTGTTGCTGCTGCTGGGGTACCACAGGGCTACCCTTCTTTTTTAATTCCCATCTTAGCCTGCTTACTGTTCTTATTAGGATCTTGGTATTAAAAGCATACTATTATATCTCTGTCGCCTGTTATAACTAGTTTCCCAATTCAAATACCTGGGCAGCCCTGACAAGATCTTGTTTTATGACTTTGAGGCAATTCCACTCTGTTTGATTTGTTCTTGTTAAAAAATCACAAATAACACTACTTTATGCCACTCATCTATCCTAACTAGACTATTGCAATGCCATTTAGTCTAGCATTTCACAGACACTTCTCCAGCGATAATAATCAGTGCAAAACATTGCTTTGAGAGTATCCCCCCATGCTAAGAAATATGATCACATCACTCCTCTGTTTATGCAAAATCATTTGCTACCAATAAAGTACTGTATACACACTAAATCGTGACCTTAAACTCTAAAATGTGTTCTATCAAACAGCCTCCCATTCCCAAATGTGAGCATCATTCTAAGAATATTACTGACAATTCCTGTCAGTGTGGCAAGTGGTGAGCGATCATTTTCATGGTTAAAAATCATAAAAAATTATTTGCGATCAAGTATTTTGCAAGAAAGGCTTGTAAGCCTTGCCATGATTGCTATTGAGAATGATATATGTGCCCAGTTAGATATCAATGATTTCATTGCTAATTTTGTGAACATGAAAGCACGAAAAGCTAATTATAAGCAACAGTATCAAAGACACTGGATAGATCAAATTGAAGTATCAATATTTTGTTGCCAAAAACTTAATTCTCTCCCAATGTTAGCTAAGAGGGTGGTAAACACAGTTCTGTACTGTAAGAGGGCCTAAAACCAGATTGTGAACTATGCAAAATGGCACTAAGGTACAGATACTCCATAAGTTGTCGTATGACAAGTCCTTCATTTGTAATCCCGTCCCTTGCCCCTTTGGAAGGGAACACCCTTCAGCCCTCAGAGATAACCTCCTTGACTGGAATAAGAGAGACAAATCTGATTCAGATTTAGCGCAACCAAGTGAAATCTTTATTGGTATTTCTTAAAGCCAATACAAAATGATTGCTCACTCTGGAGCAGTTTCTCACCCAGAAAGACCATTTTTTTGTCGCCATAAATGGGCCACATAGCTTTGGTTCCTTATGTGTTTCTACTTGTCATGTGATTTACAAGAAATATATAACAATATTTGCTATTTACTGATAATCAAGGCTCATGCACTCTGTATACAGGCAGCAGTAGGGAGAAACAAAACTTATGCTGATGACAGCAGATCTGAGTGCTTGCAGACCAATCAGAGGAAGGAATATACATATTACTTTGAAAAGAAGAAGAATTGAGGCTATAGTTGGAAATTAAACTTAGACTAGTTTGGGTATTTGGGGGTATAGGAGTCAAAATAATATTGCTATTGTAAGAGGGAAAGAAACCTTGAGACAACATCAAAGTAAGATTCAAGTGATGTAAGAATAAATGAGGAGCTGACTTGAGGACCATGTAAATAGAGGAAAAAGTCTATAGATGAAGGGGTATTTTAAAGTTCTAGTCTGATTTTAGCTATTATCTGTTTAAAATAAGTAGCCAAGTAGTCAGCAGTAGGTGTGGGATTGGTTGAATTGGTTATTAGGAGGACAATATATTATTAGAAGGCAGATAGGTTTAAATAAAGAATTGCAAGGTGCAGAACAAGTAGCAATTTCCAGGTTAAAAAACGGACATTCACAGATCATTTTTACCTCAAATAAAGATTTATACATGATAGCTAAACCACCCCCCTTTGTTTAGCTCTAGAGAAATGAAGAACGGAATAACTGGGTGGGTATACATCTAGGATAATAGGATCATCTTTTGCATGTAACCAAGTTTCAGAGATTATAACAAAATCAAATTGAGCATCAATGATCTAATCTTTAATAATTATAGCTTTGTTAACAACCGCTTGAGCATTGACATAACCTACAGACAGAGTAAAATAAGAAAAAGTAAAGTTGCTTGACAGTGGGACTTTAATCAAGTGGTGTTTACTACAAAACGTTTTGGAGCCTTTTTTTAGTATGATGTTTAGTAGAAGGCACAATGATCAGATCATTATGACTCAAATAGCTAGGAGCAAAACCAGAGGGATTCCTTTGGTGATAAGTTGGTAACCAATAAGGATAATAATATCTTGTAGAATATATCACTGGGATAGCAAAATAGGAATCAAACCCATTAGTAGAATGAAGTGTCTAGATAGAATGAGAAAAGAAATTAAACAATATGGAGGACTCTTAGCAGTCTGTAAGGAATACTTTGAAATAAGCACTCAATGTCTGTGCAAAAGCAAATATGTGATAAGCATAGTGAAAACAAAAAACACTGCACTGGCATCAGCAGGGGTTTTTTATGCGTGCCGAGGCCCCCTTTTACCGCAGAGGGTAAAAGGTAGGTCTTTCTTTTTTTGAGAACATGGTCATGCAGTAAGTGAAGTACTTGCTGCGCGGCCATTTCAGGGGGAGCCCTTACCGCCACCTTTTGAGGTGGTGGTAAAGGCTCCCACGCTAACCCGGCGGTAACCGGACAGTGAGCAACACTGCCCGATACCACTAGGTACACACCGGAGCTACAAAAATAAATATATTTTTGTAGTACTGGATATGACAGCATGCTAGGGGTGGTAGCCTGGCGGTACATCCTTTTTAGCAAGTGGTAAGCTCTGTAAAAGGGCCCTAAGTGCTTTCTTAAACCCTTCCAAGTGATTATTATAACCATCATAAAGTACTTTAAAACAAAGATCTTTACAAAAAAGTTTTCATTGTCAAGTTTTTATTTTGCTTCATTAGCCTTATTACTAGCATAAGGTCCAGGGAGCATTTATTCAAAATTGCCTCCCACTTACTCATAAAATCATCAACTTCGGTAAACAGTTTTGGTCTCTTATTAATCCTTAACCCCCTAGGGATGCGTTTAAACCTGCAATAATCTAACAAAGTAGAAGCATGAAATTCTGTCCTAAGTAATCTTTTAGTACATTTAATTATTTCCTTCCAATGTGATATGTAATCATCTTCAACCATTTCTACTTCTACATTATAAAAAAAAGGCTCCTTAGGAAGTAATTTCTGTAATAAAGCAAAACTCAATATATCTTTCCAAGGTGAAAAAGACATTGTTCCTCAGCAATCCAACAAGAAACAAGGTTAGTCACACATGTGTATTTTTTCACAGTGGTTTTCTATGTTTTTGTTTTAAAATAGATAACTAACATGTATATTAACACTGCCATCAATCATCAAGGCGCGACTCGACATAGCTGCTGTGTTTCGGTGCCTAAGCACCTGCGTCAGGAGTCTATAAGAATATATGTACAATAAAACTTATGAAATTAAAAAATTAAAAACTAAAATAGCACAATTAAAAATATCACAAATAAAAAATGTATCACAATTAAGCAATATATATATTTAAACATATCACATATGTGATTATATATGATATAATGTATATACACACTCATATATAATTCATTTATATGTATTATTTTAATTGCAGTTTTTATTATGTAAGTTTTATTCTTGACTTTGAATGTTTTTGCTCTCATGTTTATGCTATTTACTGGATATATTCACATTTTATATAAAACATTTTCCATCATCTTTGTTTTATATATAATTCATTTATATGTGATATATGTAAATATATATATTGTTTAATTGTGATACATTTTTATTTGTGATATTTTTTAATTGTGCTATTTTAGTTTTTAATTTTTTAATTTCATAAGTTTTATTGTATAGATATTCTTGTAGATAGTATGTCTTCTGCTCCACAGTGTCTCAGTCTGTGTTCTCACCTAATTTCCCTACAGAAGGACTTCATAACACCAATGGTCTCTAATGTTTCTCATATCTGACACTAACACTATCTCCTTTGGCCTCATTTAGAGGGGATATTAGTGCATTAGTGGTATACAAGAATTGAATTGAATGAAATATCTAATGTCATACAAATGAAATGTGTTAGTGCCAAAAGAGCATGCTCAGTACAAAATCTCTGTCTAAAATCAATTTAGTAGGGATGAGGAGTCTTAATCTTGTCAAGAAAAGATTGCAACTGTTGAACTACTAATTTTCCTGTCACTTTTGAAAGAAAGGGGAGCTGGGAAATTGGACAGTAATTAAGAGAATCAGGAAGGGTCTGCATGAAAATCTTTTAAATGAGGAAAGACAATGGCTTTTTTTTAATTAGAAGAGAAAGGGCCAGTATTAAGACTAATGATAATAAAAGAGTGAGAGGACTGAAGAAAAAAACCCACTATCTTGGTTCAAAAAGTAATTTGGCAGATGATCTGTAGAAGCAGTAGAGGATATAATTCAAGATAGGTAATGTGACAAAACAGTGGGGTTTTAAGCCTGTAAAATTGCCTTAATTAATTCTTGAAGTGTATTTCTCCAGTTTGGCCAGCTGGTGGTGCATGTTTATGTTTAAAGCTGTTGCAGAGAACTGACCGTTCCTTCTTTAGTTAATACAGATAAGAGGCAACCTGCAGTGATGTGGCCAGCTACTTTTAAAACTTGTTGTTCTGGGCTCTGATTGGCCCAGGAGCTCAAAATTAATCTAGGATGTATAGAAGACAGAAGGAAAAGAAAGAGAAAGATCTCTTTGCTGAGGCCCTGTAAACAGTTATATGTAATAACTTGTGATCAGCTATATGTCCGGATCTCTCCAGGTACTACTTAAATAGTACACAAATGCTTAGATAGTGTTATAATTGGATCCATATTTCAGTTACTTGTTACTGTTTGCTGATTATACCTTTTCTGTTCATTGTTCTAATTTTTTTCATGACAATAAACATTTTTAGTTTATTACCTCTGCTTGTTGAGACTGACTGGTGGTTTGTGTATTGGATCTGTGAGTGCTTTCTAGGAATTGTGGGAGCACTGGGAGTGTTGCCCTAGTAACCTAGAAATCACTGGAGAATATCTTGAGAGCGGGAGAATTGCCCAGAGTTGAGTGGGACCCAGTCAGTGGAAGGAGGGTGCTAGTGTACAGTACAAGTGGAAGGTGCAGGCGGACCTCAGCTATGCTGAGGACAGACCCTCTACGTGGCTGTGGAGTAGCCCTAGGCAGGTGGGTAGGTATTTTGTGACAAGTAGGCAATTTGAACCTGAAGGGAGTAGTTCTACAAGAGCTTTAGATATAGAACACAGTGAAGGATTGTGATAGTTTGCAGAAAAGAGAGTTATTTGAATAGCCAACACTTTTTATGTAATACAGTGTATGTAGGATGCAAGGACAGGGTCATAAAGAAACTACAAACTGCCCAAAACACTGCTGCAAGACTTGTATGTAATATCTGATGATGTAACATGGCATCAACACTCCTTTACTCATCATATTGGCTTCCAATCAAAGCCAGGGTTGCCTTCATATTGTGTGTCTTTGCATTTCAAATTATGGTATGGCGCCTAACTATATGCTCCCATTGATTGACCTCATTACGTATAATACCATCCCTGGATCCAGAGAACTCCTAATTCTCCATCATCCTAATTTTAAAAAGATTGTTTATAAAATAGTCCTGACTTCTCCTATCAATGTACTGATTGGTGGAATCTTCTTCCAAGGGATGTTATATCGGTACATGATTACAGTTGCTTTCAAAAATTATTCAAAACTTTTCTTTTCAAAGGTTTTCTGCAACAAGATAATGGAAGATAGGAATAATCACTTTTATGGAAAATGCTGTTTCCAACTTTATACTTTTAATTTGATGTTTGTTACACAATACAACCTTGTAAAATAATTCATAAACTAATTTTTGTAAAGTTTCATATGGCCATATATAGAAGATTTACTCAACATGTTTCCTTTATCAGAAGATTTATAACTATATTATATATGTACTAAATTGTCTGGATTATAAACATTATTGAAGCTGAACTCTGTTTGGCATAATGTGGTATACAAATGTCATTATAAATAAATACATAAATTTGCATGGAGTGTGGTATTTACGCATGATGTTGTGAGGAGTTTGTCACCTGACATAGGATTTTAAAAAGGCAACAGGGATTAGAATCTTTCTTGAGAAGGAAGTAAAAGTATTTTTCTTGGTTTTTGTAATTGAGTGCTTTTGATGATTTGCAGCCAAGTTAAACAGAGATATTCAGGGAGAGGGTAGTTTTGCCAATTGTGTTCCAAGTCAGGGATACGGGTGACAGGGGCACATCCTTATCATTCTCATAGGAGAAGCTTTATGTAATGCAGAAGATAGGATAACGTTCCAAGTAGAGACTTGTTCATCAAAGGACTTCAAAGTAAAATTTGTGGAGAAAGAGCAACAGCAAGAAATTAAGTGTTCTGTAGTAAGGTTTTTCAAATTCCTGCATTCTTTCACATGCAAATAATTAGTCTGAGGTGGGGAGCAAGACTGAGGACAAGTAAAAAGAAGGAAACAGTAATCACACCATGGAACAGGAGAAGTAAAGATATCTAAGATAGGGATATCGGAAGAAGTAATGATGAGGTCTAAGATATGACCAGCTGGATGAGTAGGTACTGTAAGATGCTGAGACAGACCATGATTAGACAAGAAAACCTTTAAGTCATTAATAACTGAACTATTGACACCAGAGATATGAATATTACAATCGTATCTCTTACCATGATCTTACAGTATCACTTTTTCTAAGGTGCTCTATAGTAAGTATGATCCAGTGGACTATACTTTTCTATGGCTAAAAACCACTACTTTCTTCTAATTACCAATTACCAACTTTAAGGGGTCTTTTACAAAGGCACACTAGCATTTTTAGTGCACGCTAATGATTAGCACTTTCTAAATGCTAGAGATGCCCATAGGAATATATAGGCAATCTAGTGTCTAGCACATGCTTATTTTTAGCACGCAACCCCTAGTTTGACAATATTTGCCATTTCATTTGTAGTAGGGTGAGGGCAAATGGAGATCTCTTTGGGTAAATATTCTTTGGGATGAACTTTAATGGTTAACAAATTACTCTTTGAATAGTCTGAGCCACGTAATTGTATCTCTGCTTAATTTTATGTAAACCACATAGAAATGAGTTATCGACTCTGATGACTATGGGGTATAAATCTAATAAAGTATGTAAAGAGCTCTAACCTTTCTTTTTCTATAAAAGCTTGGTTTCTGTGTAGTGATTTTTCCCTTCCTTATTTTATGCATGTACCTTTAACAATGAAAAAAAACTAGTTTTCCAATTTTATTAATAATTTTGTTTTCTATATAGCTGACCTTACAAAGAACAGTGAAAGAGATCATTTTCTCCTTGCAAAGCTGGCAGCAGGTTCTATTTATTGTGCATGTTCTCAGTGGGGGAAAAACAGCAGTTTTTTTTCCCTTGCTTAGCTGTAAATAGATGCCTACAGTATGGCATCAATTTCAACTATATCCTGTAACCATCTTCTCATTCCCCTGCAAGACTCTCCCAAGTGGCCCAGTGATCCCTACAAGGCTTAGTGGGCTTTGAACACCTCCTACAAAGATTTACCTAGCAGTCTCCAAACACCCCCCTCTCCAACTATCCCCACTTACCTTGAGTATTGTGTCCAATTCTGGTCGCCGCATCTCAAAAAAGATATAAAGGAATTAGAAAACGTGCAGAGAAGAGCAACGAAAATGATAAAGGGAATGGAACGGCTTCCCTATGAGGAAAGGCTGAGAAGGTTAGGGCTCTTCAGCTTGGAGAAAAGGTGGCTGAGGGGTGATATGATAGAAGTCTACAAGATAATGAGCGGAGTAGAACGGACAGATGTGAAGCGATTGTTTAAACTTTCAAAAAACAACAAAACCAGGGTACACAAGATGAAGCTAGAATATGGTAGATTTAAAACAAATAGGAGAAAGTTTTGCTTTACTCAGCGTGTAGTTAGACTCTGGAACTCATTGCCGGAGAATGTAGTGACAGCAGCTGGCCTTACGGAATTTAAAGGTGGTTTGGTCAGATTCCTGAAGGAAAAGTCCATTGAACATTTTTTTTTTTTGGGGGGGGGGGGGGTGGGTTGCCGGGTTTTTGAAACCTGGATTGGCCGCTGTCAGAGACAGGATGCTGGGCTTGATGGACCCTTGGTCTTTCCCAGTATGGTGGTGCTTATGTACTTATGTAAGAGGAGGGAGTGAAGCTTACTCACTCCTACCTTCTGGCTACCATCTTGAAAAATGGAAGTGCCTGACCCCTCATAGTACACAGCTAGTGGTCTGTCTTCCAAATAAGAAAAGGGCACTACTGGACTCCTTTACAGGACCAGGTAAATATCATTCATCCAAAAGGGGTTCTGCAGTAACTGAGGCTTTCTGGTTGAAGGCCTCCCCACACCAGGTGCCAGGGGTACACTGGATCAGATGAGGAAAAAGACATTTGTTTTCTTCCTGTCAGTGCATGAACCAATCCCTGTACAATACTGAATACTGAATGGGGATTGGCTCACACACTAAGAGGAAAGGAGAAAAAAAATTCTGCCTGATGCAAAAAACAACAGTAGGTTACCATGGTGATAGAAAAAACCAGCTTATGTCAGCACACATTTTTTAATCACCAGAGCAATTTGCATGCCATTAGCCCCTAGATTCTATATGTGTTGATGACATTTCAGTGCAAACTTTTCAGCATGGATCTAAGGTGTGTAGGCCACTAAATTAGTTAATGAGCCATACAAATTGGCAACGATCAATTATTGAAGATATTTGGCACTAATTTGGGTTTGCACACACATCTACCTATGTGCTAGTCTATAACACCAGGTGCCTAAATCCAATAGCACACTACTCAAAAGGGGGCATGGCTCAGGGAAGGACATGGGCAGATCAGGGTGTACTGTATATTTGCATGCAGTGTTATAGAATAAGGCCATTTACGCACCAAAATGCTATAAGTTGTGCAAATTTAGGTGCGGGAATAGCCTCTAAGTGCTATTCTATAAAGAGTTCTTGTCCCTTTACAGAATAGTGTAAATACCAATTTTTTCTGGTGTTGATTTTTGAGTGCCATTTATAGAATTGACGTCTAGGGAGTAAAAGTTGGTTTCAGTGTGCGCTGAAGCTCAGACATACATGCTATTACATTAGTCTGAAAGTAGGTTCCAGGGGAATTTTAGAAGGCATTACCATTTCACAGAGCTGAACCAGACAATGGGGAAATGATATTTGAATAAAGGCTGGAAAAACAAACTTGATAGAGTATCCATTCTGCCTCCCTGCTCATTTGTTCTGTGTAGAGGGGTGTAGATAAGCAATTGATTTTCCACCTGTATGTCCACTTTTACTTGAGACTCCCATTAAGATAATGTTTGTTACATCTTAGTGCCAATTTATTGTAGTAGTTAAAATATGCTCACTGGAAATACTGTACCACCATGAATTAATATTATTCCATTAGTGTGCTTCTGGGCTGTTAAGCTACACCATAGAAACAAATTGCAGAGGATTCATGCGTATCACAAAAGCACAACTTCCTGGTCATACCTGAGTAATATTCATATTAAGAACCTTTTCTTCATCTCTTGGTTGCTTTTAAGTAAAATTAAAGTCTTCTCCTTACTCTTAACCTCATTGATTCCCAGTCAGTTGTGTAATGATGTCAGGAGTAGGTAGCACATAAATTGAAATGAAAATTTCAGTTTTACTGAAAAGTAACTATAAACTTAAACTGATTCTAGGCAATGAAATCAACATAAGTTGAATTTCACAGAGTAGGCAAAGAACAGTATAGGAGGGAGTCCAAATATCTTATTTTCACCAAGGGATAGTTTCAAAAACACCTGTTAAAAGTGTACAATATTCATGAACATAATGTAATCAATTTGCAGGGGTAGGGCTGCTGCATGATTTAAAATGGATAAGATATATTTTTAAAATAATGTGAATGTTAATCATTTAGGGGGGAAGTTAATGTGAGCTACTGTAAAAGACTTATTTTATTAGTAACTAGTGCCTATGATTACTAAGGTGTGATATAGACGCGTGAGCGTTTTTAACGCACATAAATGGTTTATGCGCGTTAAATGCTAACACGCCCATAGAAATGTATAGGCGTGTTAGTGTTTAACACACCTTAACTTTACAGGCGCATTAGAAATGCTAACGCACCTTAGTAAACATACCCCTAGGTCTCATGGAGGGGCATAATCGAAAGTGGCGTCCAAGTTTTCCTGAGGATGTCTTCACAGGACGTCCCGGCAAAGGGGTGGGGAAACCCATATTATCAAAACAAGATGGGCATTGATCTTTCATTTCGATAATACGGTTGGGGATACCGAAATCGTGAAATTTAGGTTGACCTTAGAGATGGTCGTCCCCGATTTTCGGTCATAATGGAAACCGAGGACGCCCATCTCAGAAACGACCAAATCCAATCCATTTGGTCATGGGAGGAGCCAGCATTCATAGGACACCAACCGGGCACCCTAGGGGGCACTGCAGTGGACTTCACAAATTGTTCCCAGGTGCAAAGTTCCCTTACCTTGTGTGCTGAGCCCCCAAAACCCACTCACCATAACTGTACACCAGTACCATAGCCCTAAGGGGTGAAGGGGGCACCTACATGTGGGTACAGTGGGTTTCTGGTGGGTTTTGAAAGGATTTACGTTTACCACCACAAGTGTAACAGGTAGGGGGGGATGGGCTTGGGCCTGCCTGAAGTGCACTGCACCCACTAAAACTGCTCCAGGGACCTGCCTACTGCTGTCATGGAGCTGGGAATGACATTTGAGGCTGGCATAGAGGTTGGCAAAAAATATTTCAAAATTTTTTTTAGGGTAGGAGGGGGTTGGTGACCACTGAGGGAGTAAGGGGAGGTCATCCCCGATTCCCTCCAGTGACCATCTGGTCAGTTCGGGCACCTTTTTGAGGCTTGGTCGTAAAACAAATTGACCAAGTAAAGTCACCCATTGAAGTAGTGTACATAGATATCCATCTGAAATAATTTCAAACAGGCTGTAACCTGTTTAAAAATACATGTGAGATGGACGTTTGTTTGGGATGTTACGATTACAGTTTATACAATTTGCTATACTGCCTGGCCTTAAAACAAGGTCATAGTGGTGTACGATCAATAATTATAAAAACAATTAAACAAGAAGATAAGAAAGTGGACTGCAATACATGATAGGAAAAGCTTTATCACACAAGTCCAAGCACACACAATATAAAGTAAAATACACACATTCTATTCAGTCCTCTAAAAGGGGAACTTTAAAAGCAATAGTAAAATAATGTACTTTAAGAAATTGCTTAAATCAAGACATTGATTTTTCAGCCCGTAAGGCATAAGGTAGAGCATTCCATAGTACTAGGGACCATAGCAAAAAATGCCCTTGTAACCATTTAGTGAAACTCATACACACCAGGTATCACCAATCACAATACAAATTTTGTGCAGCAATGTATGGTTTTAACAAGTCAACAACCATTGATGGACTACACTTATGATTCACTTTCTTTGTGTCACTGCCAATATTTTGAATTTAATTCTATATTGGATCTGATAATATTCACAGAGTGGAGTAATATGATCAGTCCCATCTGCTCTCACCAATACTTAGATTGCTGTATTTTGAAGGGTTTGAAGTTTTTTTTTTTCTAAGTAATCACAGGAAGATAATTAGCATAATCTAATTGCGCCATAAATAATGAATGTATCAAAATCAAAAAGGCCTTCTCATCTACATAACCATGATTCACTTGTAATTTACGAAGTGTCATATAACCATGGTCAACCACTGCATTAACCTGTTCATTAAAAATATGTTACTAATCAATCAAAACATTCAAATGTTTAAATGTATCAACTACCTGAATTACTTTATCAAATAGTATTGTTATAGACACTCAAGTAGGCCATTCAAGTTTCAGCAATAGAAACTCCTTATAGGACAATCTGTCAGTCCTCAATTCTACCAATGGCCAACTACTACAAAGCACCAATACTCCTTCCCTCCAGGATGGACGCATGCACAACACTTCCATAAAGTTGAGAGGCAGTCCCTGCACCAAATAAAACTCTTCTTCAGGATGTAACCAAGTCTTATTAAGAGAAACTATTTCTGGTAACTTCTCCTCCACCAAAATGTAAAGCAACTCTGTTTTGTTTTTCAATGACCTACAATTTAACAACAAACATTTTAGGCATGAACTATCCAAAAAATTCCCTATGACCGATGACTCAGCCCAAAAAGGAATTAACTGATGCTCCATCACCAATTTAGGCTGAACAGAATAGACCTCCCTTTCACCCCAATATGCCGGTACTGGAAAAGTCTGCGCCAGACTACATCCTGAGCACTCCGTATCCATTCCACTCAACTTCCCGACTACCATGGTATAAATAACAAAAAAAAGGAAAAAAATAAACAACCAATTACTTTCTTCACTTTAATCTCTTTCCAGGTCACTCACCCCTGGAGCTCACTCCAAGGAGCAATGTGAGCATTGCAACTGTTGCTATTCTTATAGGGCCAAATTCTATATATTGCACCTGAAAAATTGGTGCCAATTAAAGACACGCTGGGTGTGATTTTTATAAAGAGTGCACACAACTTAATTGAACAACAAGCTAATCAGTGCCGATGATTAAGAGATAACAATCAGTTATAGTTTATTAAAACTTGCTATATCGTACAATTTGACTCACAAACCTGAACAGTTTACAATCAATAAAAAATAGACAGATACAAACAGAACAGAAAAGGACTACAAAATTCAATAGGAAAGAGGGTAAAACCAGTCATACCATGATAATTGTCAACAATTAGGATTTAGGCACATATCCAATTCTATAACAGATTTGCCTAAATCTTATCACACATAACAATTTGGAGGCGTGGTTAGGGGGAGTTCCCGGGGGCATTCCCTGATTTTATGCATGTTGATAAGAATCACGCCTAAGTGTGCCTAATTTAGACACCATTATTTAAACAGGCCTAATTGTAGCTGCCTACAATTAGGCGCACGTTAGTGCTAAGTGCGAATCTATAAAGGAGCATACTCATTATAGAATTGCACTAAGTGCATTACATTATTGGCGCCGATTTTTAGGTGCTTCTTATAGAATTTACCCCATAGTGCACAACACTTTTGTTTGGCTGTCACATGATCACTGCTGGTACATCTATTGTGTCCGCTTCTCAATGGCTCAGCACAAAGTTCTATACAGGTACCTGCCTAAGGCAAATACGTTTCAGCTTGTGCCTGATTCAGGGGCATATGATTTTATCTTAATAGGGAGTCTCAGATTTAATAGACAAAATTTCAAATATCCAGCAATGAGATCTAGTCAATTCATTTCTGTATTTCAAGGAATCTATTGAACAAAATGGCATTCCCACATGCTCAAACACCATTCTGACTTGGGCATCCTTTTGAAAATGCCTCTCTATGCATTCCAATGAAGTTGTTTCTACCTTTCAACCTCAGATGAAATCTCAAATATATAGCAAACCTTCCAAAACCTATATAAACACCATAAAAGTGCTCAGAAGTGGTAGGAACATCTCAAAAAACATCATTCCATCTCTGAAATCATCTCAAAAGCCTCAAATTATGGAATTTGAACTGTTTTTATAAGAAAACCATATACTGGTCTTGATGAGTCCAGTGTAAGCAACCTTTCTGCCCTAAGGACTTGATTCTATTTAAGATGCTGTCACGCTAGTGAGGAAAAGTGAGCCCTTGGGCCACTGCCGAGGAGCGGCAGCGGCAGGCAAATTACCCAAACAGGAGGCAAGGCAGACCACAGACAGGCGAGCACCGGCCGGGCTGGAGCAGCTGGACTGGAACAGAAGCACTAAGCAGAAGCAGGAGAATAGTCCAGGAATCAAACAGAGTCTTACCGGCAGGCAGCAAAGCAGAAGGGAAACCAGGAACCCAACAGAGTCTATACGCTGGGGGCAATCAGTAGAAAACCAGAAATCCAGCAGGGACTTGGGCAGGCAGCAGACAGTAGAATAAACCAGGAAACAAGCAGAGTCTTGGGCAGGCAAGTGGGAGGAGTGGCCTAGTGGTTAGGGTGGTGGATTTTGGTCCTGGGGGAACTGAGGAACTGAGTTCGATTCCTGGCACAGGCAGCTCCTTGTGACTCTGGGCAAGTCACTTAACCCTCCATTGCCTGCCGCATTGAGCCTGCCATGAGTGGGAAAGCGCGGGGTACAAATGTAACAAAAATAAAATAAAAATAAATAAACCAGGAAACAAGCAGACTCTTGGGCAAGCAGCAGACAGTAAAATAAACCAGGAAACAAGCAGAGTCTTGGGCAGGCAGCAGACAGTAGAATAAACAGGAAACAAGCAGAGTCTTGGGCAGACAGCAGACAGTAGAATAAACCAGGAAACAAGCAGAGTCTTGGGCAGGCAGCAGACAGTATAATAAACCAGGAAACAAGCAGAGTCTTGGGCAGACAGCAGACAGTAGAATAAACAGGAAACAAGCAGAGTCTTGGGCAGGCAGCAGACCGCAGAATAAACCAGGAAACCAGCAGGGTCAAAGACAGGCAAAGCAAACTTTCAGGGCAGGAACCGCAACAGACCAACAAGGACAAGAACACAACTGAAGACCTCAGTTGCCAAGGAAAGCCTGAAAGTTCCCAGGTGCTTAATAAAGGCAACATCCAAGGAAGTTCACCAGGTAAGGATGCTGCTAAGTTCCAAACATCCCCAGACAGTCTGGAGGGCTGGAAGATCTGGACCGGACCGACATGACTTCTGAAACATGGGAAACAACAACCAGACAGTCCATTGCAGCCACCAGGTCTGACCACCAGGTGGCGAAATGAATGAGAACCTGACACAGGGGCACAATCGTAACAGATGCTTAAAAAATCAGTACCGAAACAAAATATACCTAAGCATATTCTATAAAGTACACATATAAAGTAGGCTGCACCACTAAGCTTCTCAGATTTTCTACTCAGAATCCCACGTGAGAGACGCTGGTGAGTACAGATTCTCTATCAGCTATAATTTCTTTCTCCTTTTTCACTCCAAGAGCCTTTGATCATCAGTTTTGATATCAGAATGTACCAGTTGGCGAGACTTGATTTGAACACTGTTTGGGTAAGACCTTCCTCTTTTTTATTCATGTATGTGGTTTTACCAACATCCATGGCTGATTTGAGTTATTTCTAGACTACATAGGATTTATGTGTGTTTTAAGTTTTACAATAATATTCTTTTATGTGATTATGTTTCATTAAAATATATATACTTATTGTTTTAAGCTACTATATTCTTATATATGATTATTGGCATTATACATTATTTAGGGGCTCATTTTCTAAAGAGAAAAATGTCCAAAAAATGGCATAAACTGACAGATGGACGTTTTTCTTGCAAAAAACGTTCAAATCACTATTTTTTGAAGCCCATTGCTTAGATGTTTTTCTATGTTGTTCATCTGCAAGTGCATCTAAATCACAAGGGTTGTTAGGAATGCCCTTAACACATGGATGTTTTTCTGCAATAATGGATCAAAACAAAAATGTCCAGGGCTAAAAGTTGGACGTTTTGTTCTAGACCTGTTTTAATAACGAACGACAAAGTCACAAGAAAGTGCCTTAAGTCCCCCTTTTTACAAAGCTACGCAGGGGTTACAGTGCGGTGATACCGACACAGCCCAGTGCGGCTTTATAAAAGGTGGCCTCAATGACCTGATGACCACTGGAGGAATAAAGGAATGATACCGCCTTACTCCCCCAGTGATCAGTGACCCTTTCCCACACCCCAATGCTTTGAATGAAACAGTACATACTAGTCTGTATGAGAGCTTCAGATGTTATGGCCAGTCCCATTAGAGTAGCAAGCAGGTCCCTGGAGTAGCCTAGTGGTCAGTGCAGTGCACTGTGGTGAAGGGGACCCAGGCCCATAGTGTTGGAAAGTGTGACCCCCCCCCCAAACCCACCAAAAGCCTATTATACCCACATATAGGTGGCATCTACAGACATAAGGGCTATTGTGGTGGTGTATAGTTGGATACCATGATATGAGGGGGTAAGGTTGAGATGTATACCTGGGACCTTTTATGTGAAGTCCACTACAGTACCCCTTAGGGTGCCCCACTGCTCTGCTGGGATGTCTATGAGCAGTCTACTAGAGAATGCTGGCTCCTCCTACAACCCAATAGCTTGATTTTGTGTGTTTTCACTTGAACATTTTTTTTTTTTTTTTTTTCAAAAATGGTCTAAAAAGATAGACACACTAAGCACAAAACATCTAGAAAACATCTTGGAAATGGCCATGTTCGAAGAAAAAAGATAAACGTTTTTCAGCTTTGAAAATGGTCATGTTCACTATCGGATTTTGGACGTTTTTCACAAAATGTCCAAAGTTGGATTTAAATCTAAATAACACTTTGAAGCTTGTAGAATATCACTATGTTTACTAACCAATTAAAAAGTACAAGATATCTACCATTGATGATGTACTGGAGTTGTCTAAGGAGGAACAGCCTCAAATAAACGTTGGGACACTCTGTTGTTAATATAATAATCAACTTGAGGGAGGCCAACACTTTCATCACCGGCTGAAAAACCTCCTGCTTTTAATATTACTAACTCTTCAACGAAGATATGCAAAAAGACTTCTCTTTTCAGTCACCCAGTAGTCTGCTGAGACTCTAACCACTGCCCAACTTTGGCCAAGGTTTAAAAACTCTATGGGTTATTTCATAGGCATTTACCATGTTGTTAAGTGATAGCCCATCCCTACTGAACTAGCAGTTGCCTGTATCAGTACTTATTTGATCTTTGTTTACCCACTGTAATTTTCCTGAAGAAAAAAAAAAAGGCTGCGCTGAAAAGGCTTTTGTTTTTGATGGTACTGTAGATTCCACTGGAGTTGATTCCCTCCATTAACAGATCCTTTTATGTACCATCTTAAGAAATGGGGGAAGAGAGAAGCAAAACAAGGTTTAGTTTGTATGTGATATAGCGCCCTTCACAATAAATCAGAGAGGTGTACAAGATAGAATCATTAAAAGGATAGGAACCCCATGTCATAAAGAAAAGAACAGGAGGAAGGAGAAATGCAAGACAACCTGACCTTTTCTGGGTTGTTGGCATACTGAGATCAAGATCAAGAGGATGCTTTTTATATCTCATGGCTTTAACCTATATACCACAGCTCAACCCCCAAGCAGTAGCACTGTTAGACTACCACTAGGGGTCACTAATGCCATTTTGAACCTGGCACCAGAAGGAGCAGAAGGAAATGCGGATTACTCCTGCCCCTAACTCACAAGACACCATATATTAAGAAAGGAAGGTTGGGGTGGGGGTTGTTTTGAGTTTACTTTGGAGGTCTTCAGGGTAGAGGGGATTGTCATTGAGAGGTCTTTTGGATAGGGGTATTTACTTCAAAGGGATCGTCGAAGCATGAAGATGTTATTGGGGGGGGGGGGGGGTTGAACTTAGGAGGGGGGATCTGGGCATGGGAGACATATCCCCTTCCCCTTCCTCTCCACCCCCCCTCAATGACTACTCCTGATTGCCAGTGCCAGCCCAGGTAAAAAATGCCCAGATGCACCAGGCTGCGGCTCTGTGGCCCAATGTTGCCGGAACAGTGAAATATCACAGCTTACAACGTTGATTACGAGCAATGTTATTCTTCTACTGAGCTACTGCAAGTTAGTCACTAACAGTAAATTAAAGTGCAGTAAAAGCTTGACTTTTACTGCATCTTAATAACTAATCCCCTTCTTTTCCTTTAACTCTATTGCATTTCTGTTTGCTGATAAAAGGAAGGGAAAGTTTTAAAAGCATTTCTGCATAATATTACATGGTTAATATGCACATAAACACAATTGAGTACAGCATGCATATGCATGTTTACAAGATCATTCAGAGAGCTTGCTTTCTAAAATACATGCATACGAACATAAATAAGCTAAGAAATTTGGTACATGAGAAAGAGCAGAATAAAAGTAAGGACTTAAAGTAAGTTTCCATTCTGTAAATTCACAGGCTTGTGCACAAGGGAAATTCTGTGCATAATTTTCATGCATATGCAGAATTATAAAATTGATCCTATGATCTATTGTTCTTTGGGTCACACTATAATGGCCAACCCTTAAACAGAGAGCACTTACTGGAAATTAAACCACTAGCAATGTATTATTGTTATTACTTCCAAAAAATTTGCTCTTTCAGCAGGGAATCTTGTCAATCTGATGGTAAAATTTCTTCTAGGGAGCTGATAATATTTCTACTGTGAAATTTCAACTAGCGGATCTAACCCAAGGCTGATTAATGATCTCACAGCTGTGCAAGTGATTTGCAGCTAAATCAGTTCTCACAGGAGGAGATTCAAAAGTTATTTCCGTCAATACTGGCTAAATAAGGGAAAACATTGACTTCTGTTCACATGAATGTAATCAAGTGAGAAAGAGGAAGAAAGAGAGAACAAAAACAAAAGATACAGTACATGTCAAATTCTAGACTTCATGTATTGTCTTCAAAAAAGTAACAGATGTTTTGAAGTGATAATGAAAAAATACAACAGGGAGGTATACAGGCAACTATATTTTTTTTCATCCTAGTTTTATTGGGTTTATTTCCAATTTTGGGGCTTTTTTTTTTTTTTAGTTCACTTCAGATATTAAAACTTTGAACAAACAGTCAAACTTTTCTCTTTTAAAATGCACAACACAAATCAATTGTATATGAATTAATTTATATGTTAATATGTTAACATCATTTTTTTTCACACTGAAAGACGTTTGCAAGACATGGTAAGTTTTTTGCACTCATTCCCCCTAATTCTATAAAGTTGTATATGCAACGTTGCAACTGGTGCACAACATTGCATGTGCTACTTATAGATTAGGGACAGTTACATATGTAATTTAAATTAGCTAATGAACCAATAATTGACAGTAATTAGCAGTTACACATTGTGACAGGGTTTACAGAACACTGCCCCTCACCCTTAAGAAAAATCCCTCTCTAGCTAGCCTGAGCCACCTTAAGAGCACTGATCTCACCCCCGGGAGGAAGTGAGCTGGAAGGGGTGGAGCTAAAAATTTAAAAGACAGGGCCAGGCTGAGGATAAGGAGGCCCAGGAAGGAAGAACTGAAGCCCAAGCCTATACCTTTACTGAATGTGTTTAACTGCTGTGGCCTGGCTGAGGTAAGCCAACTTTGTTTCTTGTTAAGACTTGCAAGTTTTACTGAGGTCTGGCTGGGGCCAGACCTGAGTCTCAAAAGCCCCACCAGCAACAGACTGTTTGTCCTGTTAGCCAGAGGCCTATTCAAGACTGTTACTAAATAAGAAAAACTGTTGCATCAGATGTTTCCTGGCGGTTAGCTTAGCAGAGTTTAAAAAGGGGTTGGACGGTTTCCTAAAGGACAAGTCCATAAACCGCTACTAAACGGACTTGGAAAAATCCAAAATCCCAGGAATAACATGTATAGAATGTTTGTACGTTTGGGAAGCTTGCCAGGTGCCCTTGGCCTGGATTGGCCGCTGTCATGGACAGGATGCTGGGCTCGATGGACCCTTGGTCTTTTCCCAGTATGGCATTACTTATGTACTTATGTGAAGCAACAGGTTCCAGGACTCAAGTGAATAAAACATTTATTTTCACATTCATATCTCTTGTCTGGCTGAGTTATTCACAGGGCTGCCTCATAACCCCACCTGGGGTCTCACACACACTTAACTGCCCCTAGTCAGTATTCTATAACCCATGTGCAGAACTGCAAGGGGGTGTGAACCTGGGAGGGGAATGGATGAGTCAAGAGGTGTGCCTAGCAGTTACTCACAGTTATGTACCTGACTGCTTTTTGTGACTTTTATTGTGTATGTTCCTGATGTACACCACCTAGGACTAATGGATAGTGCAGTTTAGAAATGTTTCACCTTATTAGATAAATGAATAACTGCTTACAATCCATGTTTAGCCCACAGCATCCCGACACCCAGCTTTAGGTGACCTTTTGAGGACTACCCCCATTTTGTTTTGGGAGCAAAACTTAAGATGTGGTATGTGCAGAGCTTGTACAGCAACTGGATGTGGACAGCATCATTCCCATAATTAATGAAACTCCCTAATCCATTATTTGTTTTGTTCGTCTGTCTTGAATAGATTCTAAGCTCTGTACAGTGCTGCCTACACCTAGTAGAATTCTACAAATTACTGTAGTAGTGGTAGAAGTATCTTCCCTGTAGTTGCCACACTGGGCAGACCCTTACTGCATGTAACTGCATTGGCAGATAGATCAGTAAGTGCATCTGCCTTATCTGAAGATGCAGTTACTTTGGCCCCATGCAAAAAGAAGCCAATTTCCAAGCATCATCTACCATTCCCCCCCCCCCCCCCCAAAGCATCAATAACCACTATGATTATCATTACCCAGAGCATTATCACCTTCTCTTTTTATCATCACCCTCTACCCACTACAAAGTGCATAAACACCCCTCTGACTGCCATCACTACCACCAATCCCCAAAAACATCAACATCCCTTCTGATTACTATCCCCTCTAACCGTTTCCCACCACCACCTTTCTACTTCCTCCTAACACTTACCAGGGTTTCTCTGGTGGTTTGGTCATGGGTAGGGAGCAATCTCTGGACAGCCTTGCCCTGTTGCCAACCTGATTGCCAGATGGCAGGTCTGAGACCTGGTGGTAGTCTTCTTTTTCCCATCCTGCATAACATCCCAACCTTGGTTTTCCTCTAGCATTTACTTCTTATGCTCCTGGGCCTACTCTGCAGAAACTCTCTGTCTACAACCCCTTACCTTCCCTGAAATTATAAACTTCAGATTCATGCTGACCTAATTCCAGTCTGATCCTGCACTTATCAAATGTTTATCTGACAAATTCTTTCCCATTCAACATCACCTCTTTAGTATACTCTCTTTCTTCCTCAGACTGCCTCTGCCTCCCACCCCTCTTCCCTTCACCAGATTTTGGTTGACAGTTCCATAGCAAGTTCTGCAAAATCAATCTTGATTTCTGAAACAGGCCACTTCTCCATCCCTCTTCCTCACTTCATTCTTCTTCTTTTCCTCTGGCCCTTAAAACCCTTTCCTTCAGAGGCATAACTACAATTGAGTGAGCCTGGCAAAATGCCCATGGCTGCCCAATACTAGGGGCTTCCTGAAGTTGCACCTTCCTTGGCAATCCACACCTGGGTCCAGCATTGTTCAAGGCTTCCCTCTTGTCTGCTGGCCCTGCACATGAGTCACAGCATAGAGGGATGAAAGCTGCCTCTCTGATTGGTGGGTCCTTTCCTCTGCTGAGTCCCACCCACAGGAAGTTGCATCAGATAGTTGAGACATGGGAAAGGAAAGGCCCTGCTGTCCAGAGAGGCAGTTTTCAGCCCTCTTTGCTGAAACCTGTGTGCAAGACTAGTGGAGGAGAGAGAATCCTGGAGCAATGCTTGATCTGGGCACAGGGATAGGGGGAAGCTTGGAGCAATATGCCAGACCCAGGCATGTGGGGGGGGGGGGGTGGAAAGATGCTGAACTGGTTGGTGCATAGTAGAGGGGGAGAGATGCTGGACTGGGGCTGGGGGAGCAGAGGGAACAGAGAGAGAGAGAGAGATAGAGAGAGAGAAAGAGAGAGAGAAACTTGGAGTGATGGGGACAAGGAAGAGAGTGGGCAGATGCTGGACTGGGAAGGGGCAGACAGTAGAAAGAGACCAGACCAGAGGAGAGAGGGGGATAGAAGCTTAACCAAAAGAGGAAGGGAGAGATGCCAGACCAAGGAGGGTGGGGTGCCAGAGGAAAGCAAGAGAAGAGAGAAACTGAATATGGGGAGGGACCGGGATATAGAAGGCCCAGGAGGAGGGACTCCCTCCTCAAGGCACGAGGAGTTTGGGGGGCACTAGGCCACCAGGATGGGTGGGGATAAAATTGCCCACTGGGTCACCATGGTCAGTTTTTTGATGTAGGGGGTTAAAGGGGCAAGTGGTCTACTGGATCTCCAGCCCGCTTGTGCTTTTGTGTCTGAGCTGGTGTTCGGTTTAAGGCAATATTCCACCTGTACAATCAGACTACTGTGGTCTGATCATACAGGTGAAATTCCCTGGCATGGACGTTGTTTTCCATGCCAGACCCCTCTGATGATTGTGTGCTGGTAAATGCAGGTGCTAGTGGCCTCTAGAAGTCACATTTACCTTTGATCATCAGGGCTTAAGTGCTTTGAAAATGAGTCCCTTGGTGTTATAGAAGGCCCATCTCAATTTTTACACCTGGGGCCCACTCAGTCCTAGCTACACCACTGATTTGCTCCTTAAAATAATAGAGTAGGGAACCAATTATCTCCACTCTTTCTCCAAATTCACAACCTATTCCAGTGAATATTCTTACCCATTTCTTTAGCTCAATTTTCCCTGCAGTCATCTCTATCATTTGTCACATTCTCAATTTACTTCAACTGTTGAACTGGAACTGTTTCTCTGATCACATCATTCTTCCAAAACCCTCACTAAACCCCACCTACCCTAAAACTGGACAATCCTTCCCTTCCCTTTCCTTCATCTCAGCTCAATCATTATTGGTCTACTCTGTTCTGCTTTTTCCCTCTCCATCCCTTACAAATAGCTGTTACAAAAGTGTCCAAAGACCTTTTTGTTTTTTCACCCATCCTTGTCCTCCTTGGCATATATATTGCTTGTGACATTGTTAATCACCATTTAATCTTTTATACTCTGAATGGCCTGAGATTTCAAGGTTCTCTCCTGTTGTGGTTTTCTTTTTTCCATTCCTATTGCACTTTTAGAGCACTTTTTGGTGGATCCTCCTTTATCACTATTCCACTATTATTTGGGGTGCCTTAATGTTTTGTCCTGGGTCCCTTTATGTATACTGCTCTTGAAACTGGCTTCCAGTACTAGTTGTATGCTAATGACTCACCATGCACCAGAAATTTATAAGGTATTCAATCACAAATCTCACCCTGCGTGTCTCATATTGCTGCCTGGATGTTCTACCACTACGATAAACTTGATATGGCCAAGCCAGAGCTCTTCATCGTTCCCCACAAGCCTGTGTAGCTATGCCCCCTCACGCCCATGTGGGAAGTAAGGTAGGAGCAGGATTCCGGGAAGCCAGATCTTAGCAGTTGTGGCAACTTCTCAGAAACCCAGCACATGGGAATGAGGAACAAGCAACATAAACTAACCACGTCACCTACCTTCAAAGGATAGGTGAGGAAATAAAAACTAATTTCAGGATTTTGCCCGTTTTTGGACAACAAACAACAATCCCACAAATTAGAATATGAAACAATTTAAAAGTTTTATTTAGAACATTCTTCAGTTGTTATATAATTAACCATTGTATTTTTAGTGTAATCAGAAACTTAACTAGAAATTCAACTAAAACAGATAAGTATCAGATAAGTATCTTACATCTCTGTCAATATCAACTTATTCTTTTCACTTCAGTTAATGAATTACTATTTGAGTATGTCAAATATTAGAATTTGATACTTTGTGTTTTAATTCATCTTTTTTCAGTTCCCGCCTTTTCCAAGCACAGGACACCGCAGGTAAGTAGTTAAATAGTTGTTTTTTTTTTCCTTTCAATACACAAGTTTGCTCTATGAATTTCCTTTTTCAGTCACTTAGCTGCACGGCAAGCTTCAGATGGAGCAATTGCTTTCTTGCGTGGGGGCCCAGACGATCGCTGTAATATTCTCCTTCCCATCTGTATTCTTCCTCCTAAACCTCACACTCTTTGAAGAAAATAACTGGAAGCAAAACCTTATCTTCCTATCAGTTCTCAGCAACCTCAATGGGAATTTTAATCAGGACTTAAATATTGTGGTCAGCTTTTCTAATTAAAATAAAATTAATTAAATATTCCCTTCTAAACACCTATACTGTATTGAAGCTCCCTAATCTGAAGCGCTGCACTGCTTTGGTTGTCACTCACTCTACTCCAGGTTCTATTTTCATTCAGGCAGTGAACATTCTAATCCACTCTCTCTTGGTACATTGGATACAAAAAACCCTCATAAACCATTTTACTCCTTTTCAAATTTTAAATAAATGGTTTTCTCCCTACTCACATCCAACATCATTCAATCCTCCCTTCTGCTCAATCAAACCCAATCACCATTTGGCTTTTATTCTCTGTCAACCATCAATTCCCTTTACTTTACCTCAAACAGACTTCTCCTGCACTTTCCCTTATTACCACACCTTTACCATACTCATTCACACACCTCAGTTCTGAAAATCCTATTTTTACCCTCAATTTATCCTCAGTTTTTCACCAGCACTCAGAGCTCAATCAGACATCACCTTTCCCCATCAAAGCAGCAGGCTCCTCTCAACTGCCACTAACACCCGTTTCCTAGGAAACCCAGCCTTGGCTTGCCATTCCGAGCACTCCCCAGACAATCCAAAGCCCTTTTTCAGAATTCCAAACCTTCCTGCTAACCAAGGGAATGTTGGTCAGCCCTACTAAATCCCCATTTTTTCCCTATGTTTCCCCATAGAAATCAATGGAGAAATTCTATAATTAAGCAAAAACCCATTTAAAGTTTAACCAAATTACCTCAAAATTTACCTAATACTTAAACTCCCAGGCCCCTATTGGACTATATTTTTGCTTTTCAAAAATCCCTATTATTAATACCTGCCCCAGCCTGTCCTGCTTCCCTAACCTGCAGGACTCCTTCTAAACGGCCGGAATCGGCCACAACTACCCAGCACATCGTCTTCTGGGGCCCAGACACACCCCAGAAAACCCAGGTATTTATTTATTTTTTTCCATTAACCCTAAGGTTACACCTGCTTCCCCTCTTTTCCTTTTTTCTTATGTCTGTGAATGACACTGTCATCCTCCCAGATCTTTCAACCCCAACCTTGAAGTCATCTTTGACTCCTTGTCCTCACACGTCCTTTAAGAACTGCTAAAACATACCATTTCTTTCTCTATAAAATCACCCAAACTGATCCCTTTTTATCTGGATCCAATACAAGAACTCCTACCCAACCTTTCCCCACTTACTGTTTTGATTACTGCAACCTGCTCCTCACAGGTCTGAGCCATCTTCCTCCAATTCGATCTAACAACTCAGTTGTGTGACTTATCTTTCACCAGTGTCACTACATCCGTACAGTCTATTTATCAAGTCACTACATTGGTGCCCTCTCCTTTTCTACAGTCCGTTCAAGCTCCTCCTACTCACATATGGATACATTTTTATTCTGCAGCTCCTCACTAAGGGATCCTTTTATCAAGCCACGCTAGAAAGTCGCTGGCACCATGATTAGCATGTGGGTTTGCCCCACTATCTGGCCACTTTCTAGGGCGGCTGAAAACTGGCTGCGGTCAGGTTTTTTTTATGACCATGCACTAATTTCTCCATTAGTGCATGGCCATTACCACTGGGAGCCCTTACAATCACCTGTTTAGGAGGCGATAAGGGCCCCAGCGCTACTCCTGCAGTAATCGGGTAGCATGCAGTAGTAGTACGCCTACTTTCTGTTCCCAGACACTCCTCCTGCAGCAAAAAATATAAAATATTTTTTACCACAGGAGTAGAATGTGCTGCTGGTCAGTACCGCGTGTCACCTCAGTGCAAACTTATTATGATTATGAGACTCAAAAGAGACAGACTCAGAAGTAACATTATAAAATATTTTGTTATGGAAAAGATAGATGATAAGGAATAGGAAGGGAGAAGGGATATTCCCTGTCCCTGGAGGGCTCACAATTTAAGGGGGCAATTATAGTATTCTTTATGTTCTGCCTGCAAATGGGAGACACCCATGTATTGTCCATGTGTACACCCCCTTGCAGTTACATGCTACTTTATAGAATAACTCATAGTACACATACATATATAAGTGGTAATTATCTTGGCACTTGCATGCAGTTATAAAATTTCCCTTTAAGTCTGTACCCAAGCAGACTTGGAGGCTGAAGTGACTTGCCTAAATTCACAAGGAGCCACAGTAAGATCTGGACCAGGCTTCCCTGGTTGTCAGCTCTAACCATTAGGCTACTCTTCCGCCCTAATAGGAATAATCTCCTGGTGGAGATGGGGATGACAAAGACAGATACAATCCAGGAGGCATAAACAGAGAGAATCCTTTGAAAGGAAGGAATGGAAGACTGAACTGGAGCCTAAGGCTAAATGGGTCCTATAGTCCTCCTCTGCTGTCACATTTTCTATTCCTGTAAGCACAGATGATCCTCAGTTGCACTGAAATGAATATATTTCTAGCTATTTGAAGGTAAAAATCAACTGCAATGATTCATTGTTTTTGTTTGCTGACTACTGTTTATAACATTATTTTTTAAAGGTAAAGAAGGGCAGCAGAGGATTGTCAGACTTTCATTTTTCTTTCCACCTCTAGCTGCCCCAATGACCTGCAGGTAATTTTCAACCCCATGACTTCAGAGAAGACTGTCAAACTGTATTTTCTTTCTTGTCTATCTTGTTGTGAGTTCTGGTTTTTTTTTCAAGATATGACTATTTTAAGTAAAATCATCTAGGAACTGATTGTTCATAGTGGAAATAATTTTAAGCTGAATTCTTCAAGGTAAAACAGAATAATTTTATAACAAGCCACTTATCTTGTCTGGTAGGTATGCTTTAATGGACAGTATTTGCATGCATTCCTTTTCAAAATCACCCCACATAAAGTACACATATACATTTACATCTTCTCTTTATCACATGCAAATTCCCTGGTCTATTTTGCATGGAAATGTGGATATTTAAGAAGATATTAATGTAAATTCAAAATCCACCCCCAGAAACACCTTTTCTCAGATCAGGTAAACTTGTGTGCATAAAGGATGCATGTGCTTGGTTTAGATGCACATTCTCTGGACAGTTTCAGGAAACAATCTGGCTACCAGCACTGAACACCCTGGTCTCCAGCTGCTGCAGGAAATAATCTGGGTGCCACTGATGTTCAGAGCCAGTACCTAGAGAGCTATCCAGGCAGGTTAGGATTCCTGTTTATATGGTCTGGCTTGTGCAAATAGTTATCTAGGCATCAGTGCTGAATATCAGTGGTACTTGGATATGTTCTAGCTACATCTTCTCTCTGCCCTGGCACTGCCTGGATAGTGCTAGAGTACTCTGATCAAATAGTCAATGACTATCCAGTTAGGTGCCACTGAACATCTGGACAGGACCTGGTCATAAGGAGTTAACCAGGCAGGAGTTGTCTCTGCCTGGTCAATTTCCTTTGAATATCAGCCTCTAGTACATAAGTGCATAAGTATTGCCATACTGGGACAGACCAAAGGTCCATCAAGCCCATCATCCTATTTCCAACAGTGGCCAACCCAGGTTACAAGTACCTGGCAAGATCCCAAAACAGTACAATATATTTTATGCTGCTTATCCTAGAAATAAGCAGTGGATTTTCCCCAAGTCCATCTTAATACTGGCTTATGGACTTTTCTTTTAGGAAGCTACCCAAACCTTTTTTAAACCCTGATAAACTAACTGCTTTTACTACATTCTCTGGCAATGAATTCCAGAGTTTAATTACATGTTGAGTGAAGAAATATTTTCTCCAATTCATTTTAAGTTTACTACTTTGTAGCTTCATTGCATGCCCCCTAATCCTAGTATTTTTGGAAAGAGTAATCAAGCGATTCACATCTACCTGTTCCACTCCACTCATTATTTTATATACCTCTATCATATCTCCCCTCAGACGTCTTTTCTCCAAGCTGAAGAGCCATAGCTGCTTCAGCCATTCCTCATAAGGAAGTTGTCCCATCCCCATTATCATTTCCAATGCCTTTCTCTGTACCTTTTCTAATTCCACCACATCTTTTTTGAGATGCGGTGACCAGAATTGAACACAATATTCGAGATACGGTCACACCATGGAGCGATATTTTCATTTCTTTCCTAATAATACCTAACATTCTCTTTGCTTTCTTAGCTGCTGCCACACACAGAGCAGAGGGTTTCAACATATCATCAATGATGACACCTAGATCCGTTTTCTGGTTGGTGATTCCTAATGTGGAACCTTGCATTACATAGCTATAGTGCGGGTTCCTCTTTCCCACATGCATCATTTTGCACTGATTACTAACAGAATGGTCTTTTAAAATTTCCTCCAGTTTGTCCATCTTTATCAGATTTGAACCATTTACATCAACTCACAGATAACATTGAACTACAATTTGCTGCTTTTGTAATATACAGCTGAATCTAATTTGCAAAAGAAATATTTCTTTATAATTAGGTATTTTCTTCTGATAGCTCTGATCTAAAATTTATAATTCATTTGCTTTTTCTTACTTGAAATCCCACTTATTCATCCTACTCCCTGTTTTCTTATCTAGACTCTTCTAAAGGAGAAATCCAGTTTAGTTCTGTCTTTTTAGATACATTTTGATAGGTAAGAATGACAGGAAGTTTGGGAGAGGTTTAAATGGGAAAAAATGGGTCAATCTAATCTGTATGTTACTGCATGGTTTGTTATTAGAATGCTATCGTATCTGAGGCATCATATTGGATGTCACTTAACATGAAGATGACAGTCAAAAGGGAGGGTCTCCTATACATCTATTAGACCTTTACAGGACATAAGGTGTGTTAAAAACAGAACAGAATGGAAGATATTTGTAAAATCTTAAAAAAGAAAATAATCAAGGATAAAAAAAGCTGTGTACAAAGAAAATTAGTGAAGGACAAAACTGTTCAAGGTATTTCATAATTTGTTCATCACACAAGAAAAGGTTACCTCAAAGTAGATTCCACGCCAACAGAAATCAATTAGCCCAGTTCTTTGAAGGAATCGTGGCTGATGTCAAGAAGGCACTTGTAAAAAAAATAATTTTTTAAAACTATGAGATATGAAAGGCCAAGTAGCGCTATGGAGGAGGAGGAGGTGAGAGGAGAAAGGTATTGAGATACTTTTTTAAAAATTTCCTAAACAGAGTCTGGCTGCTTAAATAGCATTTGGCAGGCTGACTGCTAATATTCAGCAGGAGATGGCTGGTTATCTCTGCTGAATATTCGTGGTTAGCACACAGGACCAGATTCCATATTTAGCACCGAAAGAAATAAGTGCCGATGGAAAACGTGCCCACCCCTAAAGTTAGGAGTGGTTTATAGAATACATGTAGCGCTGTTCATGCGACTAAAATTTAGGTGCAGTTTACACCAATGAAATGCTTGTGTAAACACCCACGCCTAATTTTGGGTGCAGAGCAAGTTATTCTATAACACTGCATATAAATTTTAGGAATGTCCACGACCTGCTCGTGCCCCTCCCATTGCCACCCCCTTTTGCGATTCATACAGTAGAATTTATGTGGACTACTTTATAGAATACACTTAGTGAAGAGTTTGCATAAATTCTAATTAGTACCAATTAGTGCCGAAAATTGCTTGCTAACATCCAATTATCAGTGCTGATTGGCCCGTTAACAAATTGAGTTGTGTGCGTAAATCAGAATACGCCCAGGCTTGCATGTGCAACTTGTCACACTATATATATAATTTGGAGGATAGTGGCTAACCAGCTATATCATGCGATATAGCCAGCTATCTGTGCATATTCAAGCATTGGCCAGCTAAGTTTAGCAGCCAAATTGGCCCGCCAGTCCTATCTTTGGCTGCTATAAATTTAACCAGCCAGAGCTGAATATTCACTTAGCTGGTTAAGTTTGCACAGCCAGAAAAAAAACCCCAGATTTTCAATGCCAGTCATCAGAAACGACATTGAGTACCCGGGGTGAACGCCATTTGAGGCACTTCCCACTCAGGGCCGGCATTAGGGGTGGGCAAACAGGGCAATTGTCCTGGTCCCTTATATCACAGGAGGCCCCAAACCTGCAGGAAGCTGAAAGGACTACAGCCTGCAAGCAAGCTTTGTGGCCCACTCCCTACCATCTGCCCTGGGCCCCCATCATGTCTAACACCAGCCCTGTTCCCACTCGAAAGTTGTTCTATCTCTTGCATTTATTTGAGTACTTTGGGATTATTTTTGATTTGTGGTTATCTTTCAAGGATCAAATGTCCTCAGTGATGCAGTTGAACTTTTTTTTAATCCTTAGACAAATTCATACAATTCAGTATTTGTTCGAATTCAAGACCCTACATATGCTTGTGATTGACCTTATTTTTTAATGATTAGATTAATGTAACATTGTTGATGCCATTATATATCAGATCAAGTGTCTGCAATTATTACAAAATACAGCAGTCAGATTTCTCTGCAAAGCAAAAAGATTCAATCATATGACTCCTATTTTTAAGAAAATGTTGTGGCTTCTGGTTCAATTTCGTTTTCAATTTAAGGATCTTTCCCTAACTCACAGAACACTTTATGAAGGCATTCCGTCTTGTTTGTTTGGTTTGATTTTTCC
The DNA here is from genome assembly GCF_901765095.1 of Microcaecilia unicolor. Taxonomy (NCBI): domain Eukaryota; kingdom Metazoa; phylum Chordata; class Amphibia; order Gymnophiona; family Siphonopidae; genus Microcaecilia; species Microcaecilia unicolor. The sequence continues at coordinate 297,111,709 of NC_044031.1, forward strand.
TTGTGACTCAGGATACTCTTTCTGTTCCATTCACAAACAACATGTAATTCTTCCCCCACCATCTCGAGTGCACCTTGAGTTCACATGCCAATCAGCTTTCTTTTTCATTGCTCCTTTACATAAGTACATAAGTATTGCCATACTGGGAAAGACCAAAGGTCCATCAAGCCCAGCATCCTGTTTCTAACAGTGGCCAATCCAGGTCACAAATATCTGGCAAGATCCCCAAAAAGTACAAAACATTCTATACTGCTTACCCCAGAAATAGTGGATTTTCCCAAAGTCCATTTAATAATGGCCTATGGACTTTTTCTTTAGGAAGCCGTCCAAACCTTTTTTAAAACTCCGTTAAACTAACCGCCTTTACCACATTCTCTGGCAATGAATTCCAGAGTTTAATTACACATTGAGTGAAGAAACATTTTCTCTGATTCGTTTTAAATTTAATACATTGTAGCTTCATCGCATGCCCCCTAGTCCTAATATTTTTGGAAAGTGTAAATAGACGCTTCACATCTACCCGTTCCACTCCACTCATTATTTTATATACCTCTATCATATCTCCCCTCAGCCGCCTTTTCTCCAAGCTGAAGAGCCCTAGATGCTTTAGCCTTTCATCATAGGGAAGTCGTCCCATCCCCTGTATCATTTTCGTTGCCCTTCTCTTAACCTTTTCTAATTCCACTATATCTTTTTTGAGATACGGCAACCAGAATTGAACACAATATTCGAGGTGCGGTCACACCATGGAGCGATACAAAGGCATTATAGCATCCTCATTTTTGTTTTCCATTCCTTTCCTAATAATATCTAACATTCTATTTGCTTTCTTAGCTGCAGCAGCACACTAAGCAGAAGGTTCCAACGTATCATTTTTATTTATTTATTGCATTTGTATCCCACATTTTCCCACCTTTTTGCGGGCTCAGTGTGGCTGTCATCAACGACGACACCTAGAACCCTTTCTTGGTCTGTGACTCCTAACGTGGAACCTTATGAGGTGACTGTGGACCACACGTACTTCTCTGACCAAGTATCCTGTGAGGTGACCAATTCCTTAGGAAGTACCAACATGAGCAGGACTGTGGATGTATATTTGCCTCATCTGTGCTATCTGGGCACTGCTGCAGTTCCCGTTTGAGGATCGTCTTGCTGGACCTGTTTGAGCCACTCTGTTTTGCCTGGATCTCCATCATCCCTCTTGGCTCACCTGGATTTCTGCCGTCCATCTTAGTCTCTCTTCCCTTTCCCTTCTTACCCTGTTCTTTCACCCCTACTTAATGTAATGTAACTGTAACTGATTTCACTGTGCATTTTATTGTATTTATTTAATAGTTCATTGTAAACCGCTTTGAGGCTGCAAACTGCGGCAAAAGGAGGGGTATAAGTGACCTAAAATAAATAAATAAATAAACCTTGCATGACGTACCTATAATTCAGCTTCCGCTTTTCCACATGCATCACTTTGCACTTGCTAACATTAAATGTGGCGTCCCTGATAGTTTACAAGTGGGGAAAGATGGTTCAACCTGAACGGTCTCCTATCTAAGGGATTGCGCTTAAAAGTGAAATGATGAACAAATTATAAAATCCATGCTACTGCGGAATGAAAAACAGTTGGAAATTCTGTTGGAATGTCGCTGGATTATAGTAATTTATAAACAGCTCCTGAAGACACTAAAGGCGAAACACAGCCCTGTGTAGAGCTGTAAGAGCTGTCGTATAGAACTTCATAGATTAATACACAAGAAATTATCAATATCGTAAGAACTGAACAGCATCAATTTTGGAATGTGAAAGAAAGTTGTGGACAATATAACATAGCACAACGGGGATTTTTCCATTCATTGCTCCACATGGATTACTGGTATCAAGAATTATGTTTTTGTATAATAGAAGAAGATGTGAAAAACAATGGAATAGGAGGATATAAGATTTATTAGTAATTATACTCCTAATAACATAGTTTTTATAGCATTGTGGAGAATGACACATATATTTGAATACTTGCAAGATGAATGCACTATAGCAATAAATAGATTTTGAGATAATAATTGATGTATAATATTCAATTCTTATTACTTAAGGGGTAACATTAAACGTCATCTGCCATTTGTCTCCCAGTCTCGTAAGGTCCTCTTGTAATTTTTCACAATTATTACATATACTATTAGGTTTCACATAGAGTACAAGTGAGCTCTGAAGTGGCAATAAGTAGTCCCCCAAAAGCAGTGGAGATGATCAAGGACCAGTGTGCAGCCAAAAAATTCTCTTGGAAAAAACTTTAATTATCAATAATTAACACGAACACACTTGGTGAAGCCATACAACCATTACAGAGACTCGACATGGGCTATGTTTCAGCTAGAGTACCTGCAGTTGTATAAGTAAGGACAAGAGGAAGAGATGTTGGGGGAGGGTTGAGGCATGTTTAATGTTAGTGGTGTGGACTAGGGTTGCAAATTAAGTTGGGTCGTTTGGATAGGCTTGTTTGAAGAGGTATGTTTTCAGCAGCTTTCAGAAGCATAGGGAGTGGGTTTGGGGGGGCTCAGCACCCAAGGAAAGGGAGCTATGTACCTGGGTGGTTTTTGTATATTTTTTAAACATTTTTAGAAGTGCCCTCTAGGGTGCCCGTTTGCTGTCCTGGCATGTCAGGGGGATCAGTGCACTACAAATGCTGGCTGCTCCCACGACCAAATGCCTTGGATTTTGTCGGGTTTGAGATCACCGTCATTTTTTTCCATTATTGCTGAAAAACAAAACCAGCCATCTCAAACCTGGCAAACTCTGGCATTTGGCCGGGCTAAACCATATTATCGAAAAAAAAAAAGATGGCCGGCCATCTTTTTCGAAAATACGGTTCTGGCCAGCTGTTGCGCTGCCGCCAAAATAGACCGCCGACGATCTATTTCGCCGGCGACATTCGATTATGCCCCTCTTATTAACCCAATTAAGTTTTGTGCATTGTTACAGAATATGCTTGGATTTCAGCATGGAACACTAGGTGTGCTATATAGAATCCGGGGGTTACCGACCAACACACACCTGGGCACCTAGGTTATAGAATTGCCCTTCACATATGCTAGAGTAGGAGATCAAACTTGTGGAATGTAGTTTAATGGCTATCTATAATTACAGTGCTTCTTTGAGGCTTCAGCAAATGAAGTACAATTAGAACTCAAAATTTAGTCAAGAAGCCCTTTTTATTTTGTCAGAGTGTCAGAAATATGAGGAAGGGAACATAAGCTGAGGGCAAAGAGGAGCCAGCAAAAGGTTCAGACTATTTCTAACAAGAATAGGATTTTATCTGTTAAAGATGATGACATAGCTCAAATCTTTCAGGATTATTAGGTATTCCTTTACTTTTCTAATGTCTTAAGGCAAGCTTTTAGAATGCTTAATTGCTCCTAATAGCTCTTTGATGAAGAAGAAAGTGAATGAAACACCCATATCAGAAGAGGAGATTCAGGCAATTAAAGGAGTTTTCCCTTGAGAAAGCTCCCAGGAATGATAGGTTTAATAAGGAGCTTTATTGTGCTTTTATAGATATCCTTCTACCTAAAAGCCATCAGTTGCATCATACTCTGTTAAATTCTGGCTCAGTTAGTGGCTCCTTCATAGAGGCCTTGATTGTGGTTGTAGGAAAACTGCACAAAACCTACACTAGTACAAAACTATAGACCATGGGGCCAGGGCCAGCCCTAGGGTTTCTAGCGCCCTCCTGCAGTCTATTAGTCGGTGCCCCTACCCATCCAGAGGCGGGATCACTATGGCTCTGCCCCCACAGTAGACACACCCCCTTTACCAGCCATGGCATCATTGAAAATATTACACCAGTATAGAAGAAAAATAACTTAGCACACAGACCAGGAATTAGGAGAACAGACAGTCTTGCCAACTCTGAAAAACAATGTGTTATCAAAATTTCAGAATCTAACAAACAGATCCCTATTCAGACACTTGACCTTGCAGTCACACATGTAGAACAGAGATACCCCCTCTTCAAATTCTTCAAAAATGAACCTGAAATCCTAAGAAGTTAGACTCTGCATGCAGCACAATAGCCTTCCCATTGAGCACAGCTTAGGATCTAGCTAGGACAGACTTAATCAGCATAAACTAACATATTCTACAATCTGAGTTGGCAAACTAAAAGGAGTTACTGAAGTGGGAATGAGAGATAGGTGATGGTTAGGAATTGAAAGCAGGCATCTAGCCCTCCTGTCCTGTGAGTTGCTGTGTTGGGGGTAGGGATGGGGGTGGAAAAGGGTGAGTCAGGTGCAGCACTAAACAGCAGTCTCTGACAAAACAAAGGTCCAGGCTCTGCTGTGCTGTCTCTGTCTGAGCCCTCTCTGGGCAGAGGACAGATGTTAGCTGAGCTCTCACAAGTTATTTCAGAGCCAGATTCAGTTGGAGCAGTGATGTCCTCTGACAAACACAAGGAGGATATTTCTCTGCTTGGGAGGGGACGGGACAGAGAGCTGACAGCTTTGGAGCCAGACTGAGATGAGCAGCAGAGATTAGATACTCAGCAGAGCTTGATTGCTTGCAAAGTGACGCCCTTGAAGGCAGGCGCCCTCCTGCAGTGCTTACCCTGCTTACCGGGTTTGACCGGCCCTGCATGGGGCTCATTTTCAAAGCACATAGACTTACAAGGTCCCATAGTTAACTGAGGTTAATACTGAAATAACAACACATAACAGTAGGCCAAACTGATAATTTCCCCCCTGATGTTATGTAGAGGTAGTAACAACAGGTATACTGGTACTGAAAACATTTAAGAAGCTGACCCAGGTGCTAATATTCTGGGTCCTCTCTGAGGAAAGATAATTCACATCTCTTGCTCAGTTACCCGGTCGTCTACTTTATTGCTTATCGAGCCATACAGATGCCTGTAAAAGTGGTTAAGATATCCACTACCAATAGGTATCCTTATTGTTCTTCAGCTTGATGCAGATCTTTAGAGACTTGAAAAGAAAGGGGCCCTTTTACCAAATGGCGGTAAGAGGGACCCTGCGGTGGCATTAGCGCTCAGGCTTTCCATATGCTGAGACCCCATGTTACCGCCACTGGTAAAAGGCTTTTATTTTTTTAACAAATGAAATAGCCATGCGGTAATTTAAATGCTATTTAGGAGGCAGTATGGTCTCCGCTGGTGGCCTGGTGGTAACTGGGCAGGGCACAGTGCTTGCCCGATTACCGCCAGGCACATCCGCTGTTCTAGAAAATACAAAATACTAAGCTGCAGTAAAAAGTGGCCTTAGTGTGCTCTTATGCAGGTCTTTCCTGAGCACAAAGGCCATCTTCTCTACAGATGGAAAATGGCAGATTTTCCTATTTTCTAAATTAATGGCCTTGTGCTAATTTTTCCATTAGCATATGGTCATTAAAAAAATTAGAGACACCTACTTTGTAGGAGGTAAGGGCTGACATGCTAATCCTGTGTTAATGAATAAGCACAAAAATGCCCACTCTTTGCCCCCAGACATACCCCCTCTCAGATAAAATTAAAAAAATATTTTTTAGCACTTGATGTGCATGCAGAGATCTAAAACTTACCACAGGATGCCTGAGCACGTCCTGTGGCAAGCCATTTTAACCTTTGGTATTCTAGCACTTACCACAGCTTATTAAAAGGACCTTTGTTTCCCCAAAAGTAAATAATTTAAAAACAAATACAGTAGACCAGTGTCCAGTCTCTTCTCATGTACCAGCAATCGCTCAGCCAAATATATTTCAGCATCATGCCTGCATCAGTGATTAACTTCATAAACGCTGTATTGTACCACTGGTAATCTGGTCCCACTCAAAGTAGTAAGGGCCAGATTCTATATTTGGTGCCTAAAAAATCCATGTGGACTAAGCGTATTCTATAAGCACTGCCTAGATTTGTGCGCAGTATATAGAATACGCTTAGTTAATATCCCAGAGCCTAAATCTACACGCCTCCATTTATACCAATGAAAATATGGAGTAAATCCCAATATATAGATTTAGTTGCAGAGGGCCATATTCATAAACTTCTAAAAACATACCTATTCCAAAATACGTTTGAAAACAATCTGGGATGAAAAAAGGGAAACAGGGGCAGAATGTACATGCAGAAAAAAACCATATGTTTGTTCATATAAATCTGTTATGAATGGATTGTTGTATTGTTGTTTTTATTCTCAGAATGGATGCTTTTGGTTTGCCATGCTTTCCTATCAAAGAAATGGAGTTCCTGTAGGTTATTTTAAAGTTTTGTGTATTTTTAAAGAATGTAAACCATTCTGGTATGTGTATGCAATTAAGTAACAGTATAGAAAATAAATAAACGATAACTGCGAGTGTAAATTTCAGAATGCCCACAAAACGCTCATTTCCCCACCTATAACCATGCCCCTTTTTGCCCGCATGCATTAGAAGTTAAGCGCACTGCCTTACAGAATAAGCTTAGGGGCCCTTTTACTAAGGTGCGTAGGTGTCTACACATGTCAAATTGGGTCTACCACCCAGCTATCACATGCTACGGGCAGTAATTACATATTTGACAAGCATCCAAAACACACGGTAGAAAATATTTTCTATTTTATACCACGTGGCGCTTACCCGGAGGTAAACGGCAGTTTACACATGCTGTTGCTTACCACCTGGTCAGCGCATGAGACCTTGCTGCCAAGTCAATGGGTGGCGGTAAGGTCTCAGGCAAAAAATGGACACTCGCTCATTTTAATATTGCTGCAGGTCCATTTTCAGCCACAAAAAATGTCCTTTTTTCCATTCGCACTGAAAAATGGACCTGTGTGCGTCCAAAACACACGTCTACATCAGTGCAGGTCATTTGTCAGCATGTCTTAGTAAAAGGGCCCCTTAGTTGTGTTCATAAATTCTAATTATTGCCAATTAGTGCTCATTATTGCTTGTTAAGTGCTGTTATCAGTGCTAATTAGTTTAAGTCAATTAAGTTACACGTGTTATAGAATATGCCTGGATTTTGGTGCAGATCTCTAGGCACACTATATAGAATTTGGGGGCTAGGGGCCCTTTTACTAAACTGTGTTAAGCTCTAATGTATGCTTAACATGTGAAAAATGGCCTAACAGAGGATGAGTTAATCGTTTTGCATTAGTTTGGCATTTGCATGCCCTAACCATATGGTATTTTTTTGGAGGAGGCGTATCAGGGGCACGGAAGTGCTATTCTGCTAGTATGCTGACATTAGTGTGCACTGACTGAATAACACTAACTTAACATGGAAGCCCCTAGTGCCTCCTAAATATGGGCTCCCATGTTACTTTTTTCAGTAGTAATTCTTTTTCACTGGCCGCACGCTAATCTTAACACTAGCACATGGCCAGAAAAAAATTAATTGAAAAATGCTGCGATAGCCCTTTTAATTTTTATATTTCCACCTGGTCCAAGATATACAATACAATACAATATGGAGCTTATTTACTGCTTAATCCCAACAAGAGGATGGAGGTGGTTTACAATTAAACTAAACTAAACCGTTACAATCACTGGGAATTACAACTTAAAAATAGAAAAAAAAATGCAAATAGAAAAATGAAATATAAATCCTAAGAAAAAGGAATAACTTCTATACATTATTTACAATTTATCAAATAAAAAAGTTTTCAGTTTTTACAAAACAGTAAATAATTGGATTCTGTTCTGATGGATATAGGTAAACCATTCTAAATAGAAGACACCTAATATGTAAACATAGAATCAAACAATTACCTTGTAGCACACACCCTTAATAGGGGGATAATATAAGAACTGGTCATGTAATCAAGAACAACATCTAAACAATGGCGTTTCTGATTGATTGACCACAGACTCAACACAGCTTAGTAAGAGGACCCCAAACTGAATGACAACAACCTAAGTGTGGTAATATCAACATTTAGACCAACAGGGCAAAATGCTCTTTCTAAAAGTAAGATCTATAATTTAAGTAAGATATATAATTTACATAATATATATACCTCCTGTTTACTAAGCCACACTAGCAGCTGAGGTGCGCTAATGCCAACACAGCCCATTCACTTTGAATGGGCTGTGTCGGCATTGCCACGCGGCAGCCACTAAAGCGAATTAGTGAACAGGGGGGATAGTTTATATATTTGCTATTTTAGCTGCTGGAGTGGATATATTTGGAAAGGAAGGAACTTGTGATCCCTTTATGAAATTATTTATACCTTTTGTATAAGGAGACTATTTTATCATAGGTAGGGTTGACTGGTTCTATTTCTTGTATAGTTTTGAATATTGGATGATTTTTCTTTTTTTTTTTCTTTTGCTTTTTTTTTTCTTATGTTGTTATTTTCCTTCCATGTTTGCCACCAGCACATTCCTCCGCTTAGATTTAGGGCCCTTTTACTAAGATGCTTTACAAAATGGGCCTAACACATCCTAATTGAACTTTCCTGCATGCTAAGTCTATTTCTAGCACATCCTTAAAATAAGGCATTTTGGATTTTTTTTTTCTTTTTTATTTGCAGGTAATGCACTAATGTTGTCATTAGTGTACGGTAACCACAAATATTGTAGGATCACTTACCGCCTCCACTTTAAGAGGTGCTAAGGGCTCTCACATTAACCCTGCATTATTCAGTTGGCATGCACTAATGTGAGAACACTCTGAATAGTGTTTCCACACTCATTCTCGGCCACTGACCCACTCCCTCCCCAAAAGTGCCATGCAGTATGCGCATGTAAAAGGGAAAATTATCACAAGATGCTTCGAGCATGAGCTGATTATAAGTGGTACTGTCAGCGGCGTGCCAAGGGCGGGGCGGTGGGGGCGGTTCGCCCCAGGTGCACGTCGCTAGAGGGGTGCAGACAGCAGCCATGCGCCTGTCGGCTACGCTGGTTCACTGCTCTCTCTGCCCTGGAACAGGTTACTTCCTGTTCCGGGGCAGAGGGAGCAGGGAGCCAGTGGAGCTGCTCCCAGTAGCTAAGAATGCACCCCGGGGGGGGGGGGGGGGGTTGATGCACCAGGGGAAGTGTCATTGCGACATGGGGGGAGGTGTGGTGCTGCACCCGGGGGGGGGGGGGGTGCGCATCGGCAATCCGCCCCAGGTGGCAGCCGACCTAGGATCGTCACTGGGTACAGTACAATGTTTATGATATTAGCTCCTGATTCAGGCAAGACACCAAAACATGTCAGAATGAGGGAATACTGATACATGAGAAAAAAACTGGAAACTATTCTGCTGTACTTGTTTTTAATTATTTGTTTAATTATCAGGAGTAAAGATTTGTACATTTTGGGCTGCTTTTTTTAATCAGTGGTTGTTTTTGGTGAGCGGCATTAATCCAGGTAGCATCCTCTCCAACCGGATAAATGCAGCTGAATATTGACTTCAAAGAGTCTATGGCAGGTGTTCCCAAACCCGTCCTGGAGAACCCAGCCAGCTAGATTTTCAGGATATCAGCTATGAATATCCTTAATATAAACTTCCATGTACTGTAGTTAAGATAATATATGCAAATCTTTCTTATGCATATTGAGGATATCCTGAAAACCTGACTGGCAGTATGTCCTTGGGATACGTTTGGGAACCACTGATCTGTGAACTTGCTAGGGACAGCAAATAACAATATATATATTTTAGAGGGAGACAGAATATATAATAAAGACATTCAAAGGTATAAATAATACATCAGAACAAATGAAAGCCTGTTGTATCAACAATAGTAACAATTAAATGTAATTGAATAGTGCATTTGTACCAGTTAATGTAAAACTCATGATAAAGCGTAGGATTTTAATCAGGTAGTGGTAAACACAGTGTCATTTTGGATGTGTTTTGCTTTTTTTGAAGCACAGTCACAGTTCATATTAGTGATTAGTATATACTAGGACAAACTCCTGGTTTCTATATAGCGCACCTAGAGATCCGCACCAAAATGCAGGTATATTCTATAATAATGTGGATAACTTAATTGGCTTAAGAAACTAATTAGCATTGATAACAGCACTTAACAAGCAATCATGAGCACTAATTGGCAATAATTAGAATTTATGCGTACAAGTCCCTAAGTGTATTCTGTAACACAGTGCTCCTAACTTCTAAAGTGTGCAAGCAAAAAGGGGCATGGTTATAGGCGTGGAAATTGATGTTTTGTGGGTGTTCTGACATTTAAATGTAGTTATAGAATATTGCCTTTTGCACCTAAATCTATGTGCCAGGATCTATGCCACATTTTCATTGGTGTAAATGGAGGCACGTAGTTTTAGGTGCTGGGATAGCAACTAAACATATTCTATATATCATGCCTAACTCTAAGTGCCATTTATATAATATTCTTAATCGGAAAAGTTTTTAATGTGGATTTTTAGGCACCATATATAGAATCTGACCTGAAGTGCATACATGAATACTGCTAAGTGACTACACTGATTTTAGCATTTACTCACTACAAAAAATAACATTTAAACAGACACAAGCACAAGTGGAAGACTGACAGTGAGAATATGAACATTGTGTGTCCTCTTTTTGGCTTGTCATTCAGCGAAAAGAGGTAAATGTAATTCACACCTACATGAAGCATTTAAACAGATGCATGCCACTATTTTTTTTCTTCATAACACTGTCTCCTAGCTGATGGCTGACTCAAATCACCGGTAAAGGGATTAAAGGTCTTTTGAAAGCAGTTAACAGAAAAAGAAACAATGTCTGCAACAGACACCTTCCCTTGGGGAAAAGCAAAACATTAAAAAAAAAAAAATAGTCAGATGGCATTTTCCCACCTAGGAAGAGAAGTCAATAATGATGATGAATGAGAAGCTGACCTGAAAAGTTTTGCAGTTTTTCTGTCTTTATGGCTCCTAGTATCTTTATAATCCTATGGGGGGGGGGGGGGGGGGGTTAGGGGGGTAAAGAGGTACAGATGGAATCATTGACAGAAAGCTGGAAAGATACTGTGCACAGGACTAATGACAATCAACATATAGAAAGCAAAGGGGTCCTTTTACTAAGCCTAATGCTGCAAAAATGACCTAATGCAGGACACACTAAAGTGTTTCATGCTAGTTTTGTCATCTGCATGTGCTAAGTACATGGTAATTATTTGTTTATAATTTTTTTGAGAGGGCATGTCAGGGAAGGAGAGCGGGTGTTCCTGTGCTAACCAGTTGGCACATCTACATGACCACACACTAACAGGTTAGTGCACGGTTAATGTGGAAGCCCTTACTGCCTCCTAAATAGGTGGCAGTAAGGTCTCCTGCATTAAGATTTGCAAATGGCCATATATTGAAAAAAAAGGAAATTAGCCCTTTTCACTGCTGCAGAAAAAAATGGTTATGTGTGTGGGAAAGTCTACAGCTTAGTTAAAGGACCCCAAAGTAATTTTAGAAGAAGGCACCTGATTTATGCTAGAAGGTAGGTGCCTACTTTTCTTTCTTGAATGCTTGCATACATAGCATAATGTACACCTATATCGCAGGCATATACTTTTACATCAGTTCTACTGCTAATGTAAATGTCCATCCTGCCTAGTTTTCTGAAGAACATGCATAAATTGAAAGATATCATGATCTGCGCTCATAATTGTGTGCTTCTTCTAAACTCCAGCTATATGCATAATGGTGAGCAGCTAGCGCACGTCACCAAAATCTAGGGAGAATCTAATCTAATCTTCAATTAGCCATCTATCCCCCCTTCAATCTGTTCAGAACTCTGCTGCATGTCTTATATTCCACCAGAACCGATCTACTCATATCACCCCTCTCCTCAGGTCACTTCACTGGCTTCCAATCAGATACCGCATTCAGTTCAAGCTTCTCCTCCTTACCTACAAATGCACTCAGTCTGCTGCCCCTCACTACCTCTCTACCCTCATCTCCCCTTATGTTCCAGCCCGAAACCACCGTTCACACGACAAATCCCTCCTCTCGGTACCCTTCTCCACCACCGCCAACTCCAGGCTCCGCTCATTCTGCCTCGCCTCACCCTATGCCTGGAACAACCTTCCTGAGCCCTTACGCCAAGCCCCCTCCCTGCCCATCTTCAAGTCTTTGCTCAAAGCCCACCTCTTCAATGCTGCCTTCGGCACCTAACTCTCACCTCTCAGGAAATCCAGACTGCCACAATTTGACTACCCCTATTGGACTGACTGTTCACTTGTCCTGTAGATTGTAAGCTCTTTGAGCAGGGACTGTCCTTTATGTTAAATTGTACAGCGCTGCGTAACCCTAGTAGCGCTTTAGAAATGTTAAATAGTAGTAGTAGTAATTTGTAGACCACACTGATTCCAGCAGAAGGTTCAAGGTGGTTAACAAAAGAGTAGCTAAGACAATCTGAGGAACTACAAAGAACTAAATCATACTAATGTACAGTTAATTAATTAATTTATTTGTTACATTTGTATCCCACATTTTCCCACTTATTTGCAGGCTCAATGTGGCTTACATAGTACCGTGGAGGCGTTCGCCTTCTTCGGCGAAGAAACAAATGAGTCCTTTGCAGCTTGGGTAATGGAGACTTAGGTATGTTCATGCTGATCTGATTGTGTTCCTTGTTGGTAGGTCTATGAGGTCTGTCATGTAGCCTGGGGCTTCTCCGTAGATAGTTTTATGGACCAGGGTGCAGATTTTGAAAGCAATGCATTCTTTAATTGGTAGCCAGTGTAGTTTTTCTCTGAGGGTTTTGACACTTTCGAATCACGTTTTCCTAAATATAAGCCTGGCTGCTGTGTTTTGAGCGGTTTGAAGTTTCTTTATGAGTTAAAATTTACCAAACAAGAAAGACTTACATTTTTTACGCAAGTGCATATAATTTGTGTCAGAGTGAATTTGCAAAGGGAGAGTGTTCCAAATGGAACTTGCCCGATAAGAGAACAGTGCTTCAAATTGATGCTTAATTCGAATACCCTCGAATGATGGAGATTTCAATTAAAACTGATCACATAGTCTTAATGAGGAAAAACATAAATCAGGGAATAGTTGAATTAGCAGGTTGGAAGTATTTCCATATAAGACATGAAACATTGTAGAAACAACCTTGAAGACAATTTGTGCCTTAACAGGAAGCCAATGAAGTTTTGGGAAGTAAGAAGACACTATCAAATTTCTTCAGATGGTAAACTAAACATACTGCCATATTTTGAACTAACTGCAGTTTATACAATAGTGAAGTAAAGGAAATCCCCCACTTTAAGAAATAGGCAGCACTAAAAGCAAAGTTCCCTTTAAAACTATAGAGCTTCTGAGGAAAAATGGCTTCTGAAGGAACTACAGCTCCAATGAGGCAGTAAGGGGAGGAGCTGGAACTCAGCAAGGCCTCACTGAAAGACTGGAAGAGGCCTCTCTGGAAGCCAGCTGGGAGGAAGGTTGTGTCCTCCAGCTGCAGAAATGAACACTGGGCAGGCCTTTTCCCTAGCCCTGACACTGGAAGTGGAAAACCCGAGAAATGCTGGAAGCTGCACACTGACCAGAGGTGGACTTTATAAATTATAAGCCCCCCCCCCCCCAACCAATATTTAAAACCATTTAAGCGGCCAGGAATAGCTTCTGGCCATTTAAATGGCACTTAACCTGCTATCTGGCAACATTCAGCAGGCGATAGCCGGTTATCTCCTACTGAATATTGTCATTTAGCACTTAGTGGATAACCAATTATACTGCGCCATATAACCTGCTATCCACTGATATTCAGTGCATTGCCAGCTAAGTTTGGTGGCCAAATTAGGCTGACCAAGTAGCAGGTCTATCTTTGGCCGGTTTCAATGTAACAGGCCAGCGCTAATATCGGCTTGGCCAGTTAAGTTTAAACTGACCAAATATAAACTGGATATTCAATGGTCTGACCCTCTGCCAGTGGTGACCCTCTCTGGATCCACCCTGGCTCCAATCCCCTGCCCCCAGATTGGTCTCTCCTCTACCCACCTGTAGCACACACAGAGGGGCATAATCGAACGCGAACGCCTATCTTTATGGGCATCTATGTCCGAAAACGGGTACGTGAAGAGGCGGGACAGACCGTATTTTTGAAAAAATGGACGTTTTTCAGCTGGGCGTTTGTTTTTTTTAGCGATAATGGAAACTAAAAATGCCCAGCTCAAAAACGTCCTAATCCGAGCCATTTGGTTGTGGGAGCGGCCACAATTCGTAGTACACTCGCCCCCCTGACATGCCAGGACACCAACTGGGCACTCTAGAGGTCAGTGCGGTGGACTTCAGTCAACGCTCCCACATGCATAGCTCCCTTACCACGGATACTGAGCCTCCAACCCCCCTCCCCCCAAACCCACTACCCACAAATGTACAACACTACCATAACTCTTAGGGGTGAAGGGGGCACCTACATGTGGGTACAGTGGGTTTTGCAGATCTCCCATTTACCAGCACAAGTGTTACAGGTAGGGGGGATGGGCCTGGGTCCACCTGGCTGAAGTGCACTGCGGTACCCACTAAAAGTGCTCCAGGGACCTGCATACACGCAGGCCTCTAGGACTTGTTGCTGCTATATAACATTGGCACACCAGTAGACACCTGAAGACTAATCTCTCCGAAAACGTCCTTTATTGGAATAAGCACGCTTACTCACAGTTAACTCCAGATCAGAGGTTGTGCCCCACTGGCAACGAGTCTCCCTGGTACTGAGATGAGCAGTAGGTCAGAGCTGGCAGAATGCTGTACAATGCCTTCTTTCAGCCACATTCAAGGGAAGAACTAAGTTCTGTAACGTGGCTAACACGTGAAAGGGATCTAAAACTGGCTTACAGAAATGGCCACTACCTCATGGACTACCAGAAACATAACAGGGCACACTCTGACCCAGTAAGCAGGGGGAAAAGCACCATGGGAGTAGAGCCTACCAACTACCAACATCGTGAGCATTTGCCACAAGCTAGTGGAATCACGGAGCCCAATACCCTACACCCACCACAATGCATTGCTGATGTGACTCTGCAGTGCGCATAACAGAAAAGGTGTCACACTCACCCGAGAGCCACATCAGAACCAGGGAAAGGCTATCACAGGATAGAACACATTCTGCTGTCATGGAGGTGGGTACGGCATTTGAGGCTGGCATAGAGGCTGGGAAAAAAGTTTGTAAAGTGGATTTGTTTTGGTGGGAGGGGGTTATTGACCACTGGGGGAGTCCGGGGAGGTCATCCCTGATTCCCTCCAGTGGTCATCTGGTCAGTTGGGGCACTTTTTTGGGACCTGTTCGTGAAAAAAAGGGTCCAAAAAAAGTGACCCCAAATTGCGGTAAAACGCCTTTTTTTTCGATTATCATCTAAAGATGCCCATCTGTCCTCGGCCGATAACCACGCCCCAGTTCCGCCTTCACCATGCCTCCAACACGCCCCGTCAACTTTACCCATTTCCGCGACGGATTGCAGTTGGAAACGCCCAAAATTGGCTTTTGATTATACCGATTTGGGCGCCCACGGGAGAAAGATGCCCATCTCCCGATTTGGGTCGCAATATAGGCATTTTTCTCTTTCGATTATAAGCTGGACAATCTCCCAGCTGCCACTTTCAAGAGCCGCAACCCTTCTTTATAGCCAGTGATCACACTCCTCACTTAGGATTCCCCTTTTCTCCTCCTGGTCTCTTGGTAGGGGACCATCAGGCAACCAAAGATGATCCCTCTTGGGCATAACCTTTATCCCCTTTGTATTTCCTCCCCCCTTGTCATTCATTACAAGGGACACTCTTTTCTCCTGTATTCTGATTTAAAGTCACTCCCATGGGCTGTGCCTCCTCCCACCAGGACATTCTACCAATACAGCCCTCTAGCAAGAAACTCCCTCCCCCCAGGGCTCTGGAAAAAAATTATCACTCTAGTAATGCCCATTCCCATGGGGTCTAGTAGCGCTTTATAAATGATAAGTAGTAATAGTAGTAGTATTATGCTACCAAACAGGAAGTGTTTGCAGAGCTATATAGAAAGTGCTGGGTTTACGGGAAGTAAAGAAATCTTTCTTGGTATAGAATGCTGCTGGAGACCACAGAGAACAGGTGAGTGGTACGACAGTACCCCCCCCCCCCCCCCCAAAGCTCCCTCCCCAGACCCAGACTTGTTATAGAATTGCCCTACTAGTGCTGCCTGTGTATGATCCTTAGTCCCAACCAATCAGAGGAACAGCAGCTGAGTTCTACAATTTATTATGTTCCTCTAGTTTTAAAAGTCTCCCAGTGAGCTACAAAGTAAAACCTTAGCAGTAAACCAATCTGCAAAATAACCATAAAATCCGCTCATGATACTCCATCCTCTGTATACTGTATCAGCCTTGCCTCCTTGTCCATGTATCAACTTTGCAAAAGCACATTACATCTCATAATATCTGGTCAAACCACCATCTCTCCCATTTCCACAAATTCTTGATACAGTAAGTCACATTGTGAAGGGGTATACAGAAGAGAGTCCCAATCCTCCTTAAGGGACACAACAGCTCCAACAACCTCAACAGCAGCATAGCTGGGAAACTTGGAGCTGAAGGAGGAGCTCAGGAAACCAGGTTAAAAAAAAATCCAGGCCCAAAATGAAGCAGGCAGGCCCAGATGAGGTAGAATGAGGTCTTAAGCCTATGCTCGCATGATTTATTTTGAACGGATAATGTACTGCTGTAAAGCCTGCAAGGGTAAGCCAGACATTCTTTTTGTTTCTTTTGCTAAATAAAGTCTTGCAATGTGTTCTGAACCTGGCTCAGTTTGCTGCTCTTGTCTGACCAGAGGCCTAGAAACCATAGTTGACTACACTTAAGTTTTTATACATCCTCCTCAGTATAATCCTCAGCCTAACAGAGACTGCCATTAATTCCCAGGGTCATCATTCATCTCCTACTATTTATGACCACCGAATGTGTTTATTTTATTTTATTTTTTTCAAATTGCCATGTCTTGACCTTTCTGTGGAACTTAAAATAAAACTCACTGAACCTTTAGACAAACTGAGTTATATAGTATTGGGCAAAACAAGTAGAGGTATTATGCATAGTCACCATCAATTTAAATGAATGCTGGACATTTCAGGATGATCTTAAAGAGCACTGTGACTCATAACAATTCAGCAAATTTAAGAAATAAATTGGCCCTTTTACAAAAGAGCGGCAAGCCTACCACGGGCTTGCCACGTGGCAATTTGTCTCTACCACTAGGCTCCCAGGGGAGCCGATGGTAGTTCTGACCCACCCACTGCGCATCATTCCTGGCACTAAAAAAGATTTTTATATTTTCTAGCACTGGGGACGTGCCCAGCAATAATCGGGCAGCGCCATACGCTGCCATGTTACCGCCAGTCTACCGTGAGAGCCCTTACTGCCTCCTAAATAGGAGGCAGTAAGGATTCCTCCAGGAAATGGCAACATGGCAAGTGTTTAACTTACTGTTTCCTTCCTTAGAAAAAAAAAACTTTTACCAATGGCAGTTTAAAGTGTGCCTCGGCACATGGCAAACCCGTGTGCCGACGCCACTGCAGGGCCTATTTTATCGCTGCTTTGTAAAAGAAGCCCAATGTGAGGTAGCTAAATGGGCTCCACACACACACATCTCCTTTCTACAGGAAGCCAATGCAAACTGCATAACCAGAGGAGAGTGGAAGCACAAAGACATAAAAATATGCTTGAAGACCAGTGATGATTGGAGACTGGAGGCTAAAACCAAAGAGTGCCCCATGACTCTGCCAAGCTGAGTTTCTAGCATCAGAAGCCCAGAACTATAAAGTTTAAAAACTGCATAACCTTGGCATCATACCATCTAGACTTTTGTTTTTTGCTATATTCATCAAGCTATGGAATTTTGCAATAACTATAATTACTTTAGTGTTGTTACAGGAAGCCCCTGGCAGAGGGACTTATAATTATTTATCCTCCTTGTTAACCTCTTCATCGGATCCTTTTCTTTCACAAAACATATATTTAGTAGAGCTGTCTTAGAGCTATAAAAAAGAAGTCCAGCGCACAGGATATCAACCACTTGCTTGGGATGAAATTCAAACCCCTCAACTGTAGGGAAACATCCAAATTCTATATGGAAAAAGGAGACATTAATGTCTGTTTATGTAGGGCTGAGTTTGAATTTGTGTTTTAGTCAATCAGATACTGCTTGCAAACATAATACTTAAGATTAAATATTGATGCTGCTTGGTCATTATCTATATTAGCTAGCAGTGGAACATGGCTTGTATATAGTTGACAGCATCTCAAACCTCTGGATCACTTCTACCACAGGATTTATATAAATGTTAAAAAGTAACCCAGTTCTTCTGGTATCCTAAATGTCAGAGACAATTTACCAGTACCACAGAACACTCCATATTCTATCAGAGAGAAAAACAAAGTCAATCAATGAAATGCAACTCCATCTAGAGCAGAGGTGTCCAACCTTGGCTCTTGCCAGGTCGGGTTTCAGGATTTCCCTAATGAACATGCATGAGATCTATTTACATACAACGGAGGCAATGCATGCAAATAGATCTCATGCATATTCATTGGGGAAATCCTGAAAAACCGACTGAATTGTGGCCCTCAAGGACTAAGGTTGGCAACCCTGATCTAGAGCCACCTTCCATAAACACCAAAGCATTAGGTCACAGTCACTGATGTCAGAATGTCAGATCTAATAGTACTAACAGATATTTCTCTTTATCTGCCCATGTTTTCATATCAATGATGTTAAGGCTGACTCCATACTATGACCATTACAGAAACCAGACTTGCTTCTTGAAAATACTTAATAGTTGGTGGTTAACACATTTTCTGTCACTTTAGTAAGAAGGGACATGTTTGAAAGAGGCTAATCATTTACTAGGACCTTGGCTAATGCCATTTTGTTAGAGCTTTCTTCAGTTTACTTAGTAAACTACTGTATTTCAAAGATAAATTAACAATATTTAGCCACCATAGATAATGACCCTACATTATAGACATGAGATGGCTAGAAAATAAATACATAAGTGTTGCCACACTGGGACAGACCAAAGGTCCATCATGACCAGAATTCTGTTTCCAACAGTGGCCAATCCAGGTCACAAATACCTGTCAAGGTCCCAAAAAAAGTTCAATACATTTTATGCTGCTTATCCCAGAAATAAGCAGTGTATTTTCCGCAAGTTAATTTAATAATGGTCTATGGATTTTTCCTTTAGGAAGCCGTCCAGACCTTTTTTAAACCCCACTAAGCTAACCGCCTTTACCACATTCTCTGGCAACAAATTCCAGAGTTTAATTACACTTTGAGTGAAGATTTTTTTTCTTTGATTCCTATTAAATGTACTACTATGTAGCTTCATCACATGTCCTCTAGTCCTAGTATTTTTTGAAAGAGTACACAAACGATTCACGTCTACCCGTTCCATACCACTCATTATTTTATAGACCTCTATCATATCTTCCCTCAGCCGTCTTTTCTCCAAGCTGAAGAACCCTAGCAGCTTCAGCCTTTCCTCATAGGGAAGTTGTCCCATCCCCTTTATCATTTTCGTCACCCTTCTCTTCACCTTTTCTAATTCCACTATATCTTTTTTGAGATACGGTGACCAGAATTGAACACAATATTTGAGGTGCAGTCGCATCATGGACCAATACAAAGGCATTATAGCACCCTCACTTTTGTTTTCCATTCTTTTCCTAATAATACCTAACATTCTATTTGCTTTCTTAGCCGCCGCCGCACACTGAGCAGAGGGTTTCAACGTATCATCAACAATGATGCCAAGATCCCTTTCTTGGTCGGTGACTTCTAACGTGAAACCCTGCATTATGTAGCTATAGTTTGGGTTCCTCTTTCCCACATGCATCCCTTTACACTTGCTCATATTAAACATAATCTGTCATTTAGACACCCAATCTCCCAGGTTCGTGAGATCCTCTTGTAATTTTTCACAATCCTCTTGTGATTTAACAACTTTGAATAACTTTGTGTTGTCAGCAAATTTAATTACCTCACTAGTTACTCCCCATCTCTAGGTCATTTATAAAAATGTTAAAAAGCAGCGGTCCCAGCACAGACCCCTGGGGAACCCCACTATCTACCGTTCTCCATTGAGAATACTGACCATTTAACCCTACTATCTATTTTCTATCATTTACCCAGTTCTTAATTCACAATAGGACCCTACCTCCTATCCCATGAGTCTCCAATTTCTTCTGGAGTCTTTCATGAGGTACTTTGTCAAACGCCTTTTGAAAATCCAGATACACAATCATCAACCAGCTTGCCTTTATCAACAGGGTGTAGTTTATTTTTATTTTGCATGGCTCTCAATTTGCAATCCTATTTACTAGTCTAAATTCACTCAATCCACAAGACATGATAATAGGGTGGGAGTCCTCTAATTCTGCCCCCATCGAGATAAATTTACATGCAATGGATTTTTAATCTCATGCATATTCTTTGTGTGTATCCTGGAAACCTGACTAGCTAGGTGTATCTCAATGATAGTCCCTATTTTCTTGTGATATAATTAGCAATTTCTACATAGTACCAGTAATTTTAACGGCTCAGTAACATTAACATTGGAATGTGGGGCCAACTGCTCTGTTGACCTTTAACCCAAACTATTATTCTCCAATCCTGCAAAGGCTTCACTGAACAAAATCTGTTTCTCTGAAATTCCTACCCAGCATAAGTAGCTACATGCTTAAGAGACTGAAAGGCTTGTGGAGGTAGCAGCAGCAGCAGCAGCGACTGCAACAGTGGTGAGGGCAAGGCTATGACTTTGGTTTCAGTTCTGTTTGAAACCGAGCAGTGAATTTCAGATTTTGTGCTGTGCATCCCTTCTTCTGGTGATTTTGTTCCATGTTCAGTCTTTACCTCATTGTAAACTGCACTGATATTAATTGCAAGGCAGTGTATCAAATTTCAAGTAAATAAAAATAAGTACATAATTCTAATTATTTTGCAATAAGACTTAGAGCATTAGGGAGTAATTTTGCTTGTTTTATGTTTATTTATAGTAGATCAAATGCAAAGAGGCCCTTTTACTAAGCCATGCTGAAAAGTGGCCTGTGTTATTTTTAGTGTATGGATTTCCCACATGCTGAGGCCACTTTTAATGTTGTGGTAAAATGGCTGCAATTAGCGAGTGGCTATTAGTGCGGGAGCCCTTAATGCTATTTAATAGGCGGTAAGGGCTCCCACGCTAATCGGCAGAATGTGGCAATTTGCCAATTAGCACAGGGCAAGTCTACTCTCCACCCTCAAACACACCCCCATGCTAAAAAATATTTTATATTTTATTTAGTGTGGGACTGACACATGCCAATCCCAGAACTACATGGGATGCCTGAGCGCATTCCGTGGTAGTGCCTTTTAGCGTACGGTAAGCACGCATTAGTGCTTACCGCTGCTTAGTAAAAGGGTCTCAAAGTGACTTGCTGTATTGTTGATTTTTTTGCTATTTCTATTATATTATACAAGCTGGCTGTAAGCCATCTGGAGTAGTTTTTATGGCCAGGATTCTCATGAATTTAAATAAAAATGGCAGGAAATAGAGAGTGAATGGGCAACGGGAACTAAAGAGTGTGATAGACATAACAGAGTAAGGAGTGAGAAAGATGTGGGGTATGGAAGGGGAGCAAAAGCTAATGCAGGAAGAGAGGAATAATGGAAGATAAATAAAGACAGTGAAAGTGAGTGATTGTAGATGAGAAAAAAATGGATATCACAAAGTAAAGTGGTGTGTGATGAAAGGCTTTCTTGCATTATGCCAGAGTTTATTCCTCTGTGGTCATGTGGCTAGTTGTGTTCAAGCTTCTTCTACATGGAGGGATGATTTTCTCCTCTTATGATTGATTTTGTGCCTTTTACATACTTTGAATGTCTCTGCCAGATTCTCCTGTCCTCTACAATATAAGTATTCAGTTCTTTAAATTGCACTTCCTCTGTTTCCATGCTGTTTTGTGATCATTTACTGTTAATTAAATCACAATTAGCAGCCAGTAATTCAACATTGCATTTTCAAAGGGAATACCTGAGGGGAAAGCCAAAGCAATAAAAGAATGCCAACCAGGAGAGAGTAAATATGAAAGCTATCAGCATGAAGCAGAGACTGCAAAAGGCAAAGGGATGAGCTGAATGATATCTAAAGAAGACCTGGCTACAACAGTGGGAAATTCATTTTAGTGGCTAAAGAACAACTGAGTTGAGCGGGCAGAAAATAATTGTGTGAGAAGATAAAAAACAGTTTTGTCTTTGGAAAGTCCAATAGGAGATCATGGCAGGAGAAGCAAACTTGTGTAAAGGTACCATACAGTCTGGAGGTAATTCTTCAAAGAACCACATAGATTTAGGCAGCATGTATATGTATAAATGCTAGTAGTCTAGTCATTGATGCCTGTATGTGAACATCAATTTAAAAAATCTGTCTGCGCGGTGTTCTTTAAGTACAGATATCTTTGCAGGTGGGTATTCACATGATCAGAGTATTGGGGGGGGGGGGCACACACATACATGCATGCCTCCACAATCTAGGTGTGAGTATTTATACTAACACTACGGCTGGTATAAAGTACCTGTACTTTAAAACATATGCACATACCATATATACTCAAATATAAGCCCATTAGACTATAAGCCAAGATAACATTTTTACCCTAAAAAAAGGTGTGGGGAAATGTTAACTCAAATATAAGCTAAGGGCTTACATTCAAGTATTCATCTTCCATGGTGACTGACATTTCTCTCCCTCTTTCTTTTCCTTTCTTCTCCCATAGTGACCAGCATTTCTCTTCCTCTTCCCTGTCCCTCCTCCTCCCACAGTAACTGCTACTTCTGTGTTTTCTCTCATTCCCCCGCTGTTACTGGCACGTCTTTCTTTACACCCCCACCCCCAAAGTGACCGGCATTTCTTTTACCAGCAAGCCTGAATGCCAACGCTGACACGGAAGTCCTCCATGTCATTCAGGGACTACCACACTTCCATTCCTATTTGTGTTTGCCTTCTGTGATCGTGCTTCTGGATCTTCATTTGTTTATTAAAATTTAGAGTTCACCCAGGAAAAATGTCAATGCAGATTTCAACCAAATGCTCACAAACTAACCTTAAATCATAGATAAGACAAAAAATCCCCACCCCCCCAAAAATCAGCAGACATCCCTAACATATCATCTAAAAGCCTCCCTAAATAGATGAGCTTTCAGTAGTTATTGACTCTGAATGTAGTACTGTTCCTTATGCAACGAACCTCAATGTATTCCAAAGCAACATACAACCCTTGCACCAGTAGCTGATAAGCCCCCTGAGACTTTATGAATGTCCTGGCTCATACCACTTGAACAGTTTTCTCTTAGAAAACAAGGAATACCCATATGCAACACCTTAAATATCAGGATGCAAACTTGAAATTGAATCTGCTGCTGCACTGGCAGTCAATGTACTCTAGGACTCTTAATTCAGGGAAAATGCTGGCAAATAAACTTACAACAATCAGTGTGTAGCTATATTTAAGACCAACTTCAAGACACAAATAACCTCACCAAGACCACCAAACAAAAGTCCATTACAGTAGTCCAACCTTCTCAATTCAAATATCTGACATCCAGGTTGGAAACTAGGCAAAGGCATGCAATGTCTCAATCATTTTAGAATGTGAAGATTAAAAGGGCAGACTGGCCACTGTCTTAGCTTACTCTTTTCTACAGAACTTAGAATGAAGATGAACCCCTAGATCATATACCACAGGAAACACTAGAATTGGCACCTCACCCACAGACAATAAAGATAAGCTATCAAGGATCCTTCTCTGACCTACCCAAAGAAAATCAGTTTTTGAAACATCCAATCGCCTGTCCAATCCTCTACTAACTTGAGGCACAAATGGACTGACTCCATCCTGTTTATATTTTATTGAAAGTGAGGTCTCCAGAATTGCACACAGTACTCTAAATGAGACTTTACGAGAGACATATAACAGGGTGTTATCACCTACATTTTCCTGCTGGCTGTCCCTCTTCCTACACACCTGAACATCCTTCTGGCTTTGGCCAATGCCTTTTCTAGCTCATCTTCAACTCCTGCTCTTCTTTTGTACACAGAAGTACTTCACTCCCTATACTATACCAGGATCCTTGGATTTTTGCAGCCCAAGTGATTGAACCGGTATTTCTTAGCAATGAATCCTAGTTGCCAATGTCTTGACCATTCTCAAGCTCTGCTGGATCTCTGGTCATGCTATACACATCCTCAGGAGTATCTGCCCTATTACAGAGCAGAGGCAACATCAACTAACATCAGCTAGGACTATAGCTGCTTATCAAGCAGAACCTACAAACTATTTGAGACAATCACCAACACTGTCTCAGCAGTATGGTAATTCCAAAAGCATCTCTGCCTCTAGTGCAAACTATCACAGTTATGCACAAAAACTTATTGAACTGATGCAAGACATATTTTTCAAGTACCGGTGATGATCAACAAATTGAGATAATTGGAAGTCAAAGAAAAATCTAAAACATCCCTTTTTAGTAGTGGTCTAACCGCTGCATGTTTTAATCTCCCAGGAGTGATAGATGAATTAACAAAGCACTTGCACTTGCACTAGGAGTCCCTTGTTGCCTTACATGATACGATCACCTAATGGGGCAACTATCCAAGCCACATTCATTCTGTTTCAACCCATCTAAATACTTTGGGATTTCCTCATCCTCCAATTCATGTGTTCAAAGTAGATCTAGCACTTCTTGGTATTTCATGAATTCACATTTTATTTCCACTCTCTCATTTAGTTTGCTGACCAGTATTACCCCAGAGTCAGTCAGAAAGCTTGCAGTCCTAACCTTTATTCTTGGTACCAAAGTTCTAACAAAAAAGGATAATCCAGATGGAGTGCTATTCTCTACTGGATTATCCTGTGGTCTGGGCATGTAAGGTGTGATTCTCTGATAGAGGATTGTTATTGGATAGCGAAAGGGGAATAATGGCAGTGTTTATTGACCTTTACTGAGTCTTTGTCCTTCAGCACCTTGAATTGGCAAAGGATCTCAACTTGGATCCTGAGGCATTAAATGAACTTCAAGGTTATCTGATAGGATTTTTTTTTTTTTATTTCTATAAAATAAAACAGAAGAAATGTTTGCACACTATTTGTTCCTGTGCTTTACCAAAGGTATGCCCCTCCTTTATTTGCTATTCTGCTGTTGAGCAGGATACTTTTGCTTTTCAGTTTCTTGCTATGCATGATAAATGTTTCACCTTGTTAATAATATCATTTCATAAAATGATTTTAGCAATGCCCTTTTATTTTTCCCTCTGTTTGTAAAGAGTTTGCCATTTGCAGCTCGTTTAAATTGTTCATGCACTGAAAACCCTGTCAGCTCCTGCACTTTTGAATGTGATGACAGACTGAGCAATAGACCTACAGGCTTGCTCTGATCAAATTCATACATGTACTTAGAGAAAGAACAGATGTGATTCTTTTGAGCAGATGTGCAGTATACCAATTATCCATTTTCCAGTACTGCTGTGCTCTTTAGCATATAATAACTGCCTGCTAGTTAGCCATGAAGAATCAGCAAACAACCCCAATGTATATTTTTCCATCTATGACTATTATGGTTCTTCTAAAAATAAATAAATATTCAAGAAAAATACATTGAGCAGGAAGTAGAACATCTGTACATTTATCTAAGACATATCATGCATATGGGTGTAAGTTTATAACACCTGGATTGAGAGGACAAAAAAAAGGTCATTCAGTGCCTATTTTATAAAGCTACCTATGGGGCATAAACTGGCAGATGGACATTTTTTCGCAAACATTTTTAGATGTTTTTCTGTGCTGTTTGTCTGCAGTGCATCTAAACACAAGGGGGTATGTTGAGGGCATGTTAAGGGAGGGATTTGGGCATTCCTAACACTTAGAACATTTTTTACCATAATGGAACAAAACAAAAAAAGTCCAGGGCTAAAAGTTGGATGTTTTGGTCAGGACCTGTTGTAATAATAATTAATCACAAAAATTCAGGAAGAACAAATCCACAAACCAAGTTAAACCTTAAACTCACTATATTAAACTTGGGTTCAAAATAATTTATCTTTTTTTATTTTTATGTATGCACTTTAAAAAAATACTATAAAGTGTTTTAAATTATTTTAAATGTGCTCAGACCATACCGTTTACACCCATTATATCCCCAAGAGGAATATGTGGTGGTGTCACAATGGAACCATCATTGCACATATGATGTTCCACCTCCTAATATTTGTGTATGTACATACAGCTGAGCCCAAGTAGATCTTAATCACCGGTGTATGCGTATATTTATAATACGTATGTATAGGTCATAAACTATTCACATTAAATATTGCTAGACTTGAGCTCAAACCTCCACCCATAGATTATGGTGCTTTCCTTATTACCATCTAATACATGGATAATAAAACATACCATTCAACATTTGTTTGAACCTAAAGGAGGTAAATGTTAATTCATGACACCCTGATCTCACTTCCCCCACATATCTTACAAAAACCAACCCACAATGTGATATACACTCATATTCACATAATTATTTCACTTCCCTTGGGGTATATTGTGCTCGTGCTTGTGCTTCATTAAAATCACATATCATTCATCCATTCCAATTTTGCCATCAAAATAACTGCTCCCATCTTTGATGGCAAGATTGGAATGGATGAATGATATGTGATTTTAATGAAGCACGAGCACAATATACCCCAAGGGAAGTGAAATAATTATGTGAATATGAGTGTATATCACATTGTGGGTTGGTTTTTGTAAGATATGTAGGGGAAGTGAGATCAGGGTGTCATGAATTAACATTTACCTCCTTTAGGTTCAAACAAATGTTGAATGGTATGTTTTATTATCCATGTATTAGATGGTAATAAGGAAAGCACCATAATCTATGGGTGGAGTGAGTAATAATAATTAAGCCATAAAAATGTGCCTTAAATGACCAGCCAGCTCATTTTCGAAAGTGATCGCCGGCCATCTTCCGACACAAATCGGGAGATGGCCGGCGATCTCCTGAATCCGGCCAAATTGGTATAATCGAAAGCCGATTTTGGCCGGGTTCATCTTCTTTCCGTCGCGGAGCCGGCAAAATATCAAGGGGGCGTGTCCAGGTAGTGAAGGTGGGACGGAGGCAGGATGGGGGCATGCTCATGAGATGGCCGGCTTCGCCTGATAATGGAAAAAAAAAAGACAGGCTTGACGAGCATTTCACCGGCTTTACTTGGTCCCTTTTTTTTCACGGCCAAGCTTCAAAAAGGAGCCCCAACTGATCAAATGACCACCAGAGGAAATTAGGGATGACCTCCCCTTACTCCCCCAGTAGTCACCAACCCCCCCCCCCCACCCAAAAAAAACAAAAAAAACCTTTTTTGCCAGCCTCAAATGTCATACTAAGCTCCCTGATAACAGTATGCAAGTCCCTGGAGCAGTTTAGTGGGTGCAGTGCACTTCAGACAGGTGGACACAGGCCCATCCCCCCCCCACCTGTTACCTGGTGGTAAATGGGAGCCCTCCAAAACCCACCTAAAACCCACTGTACCCACATGTAGGTGCCCCCTTCACCCCTTAGGGCTATGGTAATGGTGTAGAGTTGTGGGGAGTGGATTTTGGGGGGAATTTGGGGGGCTAAACAATCAAGGGAAGGGAGCTATGCACCTGGCAGCTATTTTTATTTTTATTTTTTAATTTTCAGAAGTGCCCCCTAGGGTGCCCGGTTGGTGCCCTGGCATGTGAGGGGGGGCCAGTGCACTACAAATGCTGGCTCCTCCCATGACCAAATGCCTTGGATTTGGCCGGGTTTGAGATTGCCGGCATTATTTTCCATTATGGCCGAAAACCGATGCCGACCATTTCAAACTTGGCAAACTCTGACATTTGGCCGGGCCCAACCATATTAGCAAAGAAAAAGATGGCCAGCCATCTTTTTCGAAAATACGGTTGGCTCCGCCCACTTATGGCACCGGCCCTGAAGATGGCCGGCCAGCTATTTGGCTGGTGCCATTCGATTATGCCCCTCCAGATGACCACTGGAGGAATAAAGGAATGACACCCTCTTACTCCCCCAGTAGTCAATGACCCCCCCCCCTCCACCTCTTAAAGATATGAAGGAAATAGTATATAGCAGCCTCTATAACAGCTTCAGATGTTATGGTCAGTCCTATTAGAACAGCAAGCAGGTCCTTGGAGTAACCTAGTGGTTGGTGCAGTGCACTGTAGAGAAGGAGACCCAGAACATAATCCACTCCAACTGTTACAGTTGTGGTGGAAAATGTTAGCCCACCAAAAACCTACTATACCCACATATAGGTGACATCTGGAGACATAAGGGCTATTGTAGTAGTGTACAGTGGGGTACAGTAGGTTTTTGGTGGTTTTTGGAGGGCTCACCATACAATATAAGGGGGGTAAGTGCAAGATGTGTACCAGGGACCTTTTATGTGATCGAGTTTTAAAGTCCATTGCAGTGACCCATAGGGTGTCCCACTGCTCTGCTGGGATGTTTGTGTGGCCAGTCTACTCAAAATGCTGGTTCCTCCTACATCCTAATGGCTTAAGTTTGTTCATTTTTCACTTGGATGTTTTTTTTGAAAATGGTCCAAAAAGATAGATGCTCTAAGCACAAAGTGCTAGATTCTAGATATGTCGACCAAAATCTAGGCACGTCCAATTTACGTGCCTTAGCGGTATTCTATCTTGTCTACATTCAGAAGTGGTTTAGAGAATAGCATATAGGCTGGGTGGACGTTCCTAGATTTAGAAGCAGCCATTTACACCAGTGAAAAGCTGGTGTGATGCCTGTGCCTAAATCTAGACACCCTCCTCCGAATTCTATAACCACACACATAGATTTAATTGCCCTGACACACCCACATTCTTCCCATTACCACACCCCATTTTTGGTTATGTGCGCTTTGTACCAAGAAAAAAAATCAACTCTGGACTAGGTTTGAGAGACCAGAGAAAAGTATGCAAAATCCTTGGATGTAGCAGTCTCCAGCAATCCACCCAGCCATTTGTAGCATAAATGACATTAATGTTGCACATACCCATAATTTGGCTGGACAGGGCTGAGAAGTTCCATCTAAAAAGGGATCTAGGGGAAAGTTAGACCCCACTCATTAGCATATGCACATTAAGATTTGTCAAGCAAGTAGATCATAGATCTTGAAAAAACTGTGGGTCATCCAAGTTCTAGGCATATATGTTTATTACAGTTATTGTTTCACCCAACAACTTGCCCTTAAGGAAGATCCATCTGCCCTGAGGATCCAAAGTGCAAGAGAGTATTTGGAGCCCCAAACCTTGTCTCAGTAGAATTACAACTCCATTTTGTTTACCAAATGCAGGTACGCAGTATCAATGTTCCAACTAAGTTCTATAACTCTTGACACCCAAAAATGAAATTGGTCAGGGATACTAGAGTTTGATTCTGCCCTGAATACCTTATTCGTATTTGGCCAAATAGCAATTTAAATTTGAATACGAATAATCCAGGGTCCTACTGTGCTAAATCTAACCTTCAAACTATGCACCATGGTCTGGATCATAGTCCATGGTGAAGTGCCTACATAACTCTCAGACTTGATCATCCTAGCTCTTAAGAACACACTGAAAGAGGCGAGGAACTTTGTGACCCTTCACTATCCTAGATGCCACAAGCTCATCTGCAAGTCAGTTCACTCAGTGAACTTCCCCTACCAAAGCTCTAAGCTATGGAATGCCCTTCCCAAGTCACTAAGTTCCTTAACACCTCACATCAACCTTCAGAAACACTTCAAAACTACCTGTTCAAAAACTTCCTACCAACAGACAACAATGAACCACTCCCACTTACAATATGCAACCCAACCCCTCCAAGTACAACCTAATTGAAATATGTCATGATACCTGATCCATACATCCAGGAACCAAACAACAAAACCACAAACACGCAGATCCTCTGCTACAAATCACCTCTCGTCACACCGACAGACCCTCCCCAACTCCCAAAACAACTACTTAATCTCTCTTTCCACATCCAAGTCCTCCCCTTTTAACCTCTACACTCCCATATATTATCTTAAAATGTACCTCTCTACCTCTAAATGTAAGCTACATTGAATCAAACATGTTTGTAAAATGTGGGATATAAATGCCACTATAAATAAAATAAAGTAAAATAAATCAACATATTCTATACACTATACTATAACACCCCACACCTAGGGCATAACTAAACAGGGAGCATGGCCAGGGGAGGGGCATGGGCATTCCAAAAAGTTGCATACACAGGAGAAAGTAGAGACTGACCCAAAAAATGATCCAACTCAGGGGATATTGCTTTCTACTGTTGTGGTGACTGCTTGAGGCTTCACTTATGATCAGTGCCTCCTCTATGCTTTCTTCATGATTTACTAGTCTCTCTGCACCAGCAACTATTACATCTTTTTTTGCATATAGAGATACTTGTTGTGACACTTCAGAGAACTGAAAAACAGCCAAAACGCAATCCAAAGGGTTGTGTGGAATGAATGTAAAGAAATGAGGAAAGTGGGAAATACCCTCAGAAACCAAGGCTTCTGCCAAGGTCTAATCAACAAGACACTATTATCTATAAAAGACGTTGTGCCCATGATCAAGTTTCTTTCATGGGGTAAATATTCCCTACACCACTCATTCAAAAATGCCCATATAGGAACGTCATACAAAATTGCCCATAATAGAGCACAGATTTTTTTATACAAAAAAAGCCCATAATAGAGCACAAATGTTAAAGATAACTGAGTTACAAAAACTGTTCAAGCTACAGCATGGCATGCATCAACTTAGCTCAATAAATGCTGGCTTGACAACCCCACAGTTCAACTGTTGATTTTCAACGGGCCCGATTCGTTTCACCCATAGCAGGGCTTGATCAGGAACCACTCAGTTGGATCATACTGACAGGGGTATCGGTCTCAAGCTGAATAAACTTTGCTTACAACCCACTTTCCTCATTTCTTTACATTCATTCCACACAACCCTTTGGATTGTGTTTTGGCTGTTTTTCAGTTTTCTGGAGTATTAGATTACCTGTTTAGGATTAACAGCCCATACTGTTTTTTTCATCATAAGACAGATTCTTATCCATACTTGTTGTGACCCCTGAGACTGGCAGGTTTTCCCCTCAAAACACGGCCCATGTCGTGTTCTCCTACTGGTGCTCTGAATAAAGTGATTGCAAGAAACATTCCATGTACTGGATCATTTTTTTTTTTTAGGTCAGCCTTTACTTTCTCCTGTGTATGCTGCCTTCCTGTAGAGGTTTTCTCCTGTTTGCTGGGTCTGCATTCCAAAAAGTTGTGCATGGTTTTATAGAATAGCAACATGCATAGAGAGGGGTATAACCAGCAGAAAAAAGGAGATGTTGATGACCTTGTACAAGTCATTGGTGAGGCTCACTTACAGTACTGTGTTCAGTTTGGGAGGCCACATCTTGCTAAGGAATAATACAAGAGAAATGGATATCCATATAGACTTGGATGTCCTTTCTACAGTCTACTTCTCTGTCTTTATAAAATTGCTCTAGAAACTCACATAAATCATGGTTAAACTGTAGCCACATGCTCCTGTACCTTCTTGGGAGCTGGTGTAAATGTATGCAGCTGACTGCACATAGAGCTGTGTATTTAATAACCTTCTTGCATACTTCACAACTCCACCTAGGCTCTGGCAAAGACTTCTACCTTGAAGATAGTTACACCCAGGTCAGTTAAAAATATGTGACCTCTTGTTACTGTGAGTGGGGTCAGTGTTCCTTCAAAGCTGTGCAGGACTCCTACAGCCGCATTCCTACTGGTGGGTGCCTCAAAATTTCACTTCAATTGTAAAGGACAGGTAGGTTCTGCAGGACTTCTAGGGATCCTGTCTGACCATCATTAATTAAAATGCAATTTTGAGGTACCGCCCCCAATGTACATTAATGTAGGCAGAGAACTCCCATGCAGCATAGAGGAAACACTGCATGTGGTAATTTTTATGAGGCCTTTTGCATATGTATAAAGGCAATACATGCACCCTTCCCCCTGAATAAAAATAGAAACAAAAAATCCTTTAAAATATTAACATTAAAGGACAGTTTCATAATAGAATGCATACATGAAATGTGCTCCTTTTATTTAAAAAAAAATGCATAAGAGAGAGATTTGGACAAGTTCCTACCTACTTTTGTAAATAAATAAATTAATTAATAAAATAGGTTCAGAGCTAATTAATAGTGCACAAATTCTCCTATGAAAGTTTATTCCTGCTCCAAAAATGTATAAATATGATGAAATACTAGTGAGAGCTCCAGAAAATGTACCACAGCTCTGAAAGAAAGTAGGCCTATTTGAGCAGTGGGAGCTAAAGAGGCTCATTTTCAAAGCACTTAGCCTCCCAAAGTTCCATAGAAACCTATGGAACTTAGCCTCCCAAAGTGCTTTGAAAATATGCCTCATAGTTTCTAGAATTCCTGTATGGTAGGGAGTGAGCGACAGAGGCAAGCATTCTCATCTCACAAGTAAAGGCAATAAGGCACCTGCAGCTAAGTAGGCAGTCTGCTTGCATAGAAAAGAAAAAGCTCGATGGGTAGGGGACAGAAAAGAAAAGCTTAAACTTAAGAGTTCTAACAGCCTAGATTTGTTTTTTTGTTGTTGTTGTTGAGGGGGGGGACCATTAGGAGGAGAAAGCTTGACGCACAGTAGTCAAACACTGAAATGAGATAAAAACTTACAGTAAATGCTGCTCTAGATTTATGTTTTAAAAATTCAGAAACTGTCAGTGTTCTCCGGTAGTGCCAAAAGGTAACCCCTTGGATTCTATATATCTCACCGAGATTTTCACGTGAAAATTGAAGCATATTCCATAACAATGTGCATAGCTTAATTAGTTAACAAGCTAATCAGTGCTAATAATTGGATGTTAACAAGCAATTACCAGCACTAATTGTTATTAATTTGAATTTGCATGCGCTACCCACTAAGTGTACCCTGCAAAGCAGTGAAAATTAAATTCTAATTTGTGCTGCTGAAAAGGGTGCTTGGTTATGGGTGTGGAATGGACAGATGGTGGAGATTGTGGAAAACTATGCACAGGGTTATAGAATACACCTGCTCTGTGCCTAACTTAGGCGCTGGTAATTACACCAAGGCTTACTTGGCATAAATGGCCATGCTTAGAGTTAGGCATGGTCTATGGCCACTCGGTGTATTCTATATACCACGAGGAAATTTAGGCTTATTCTATAAAGTACAACTAAATTAAGGCAAACTTTAAGAATATGCTCAATCAAATTTAATTTTGGTGCCAAATGTTTAGGCGTGATATATAGAATCTAGTCCAATGTGTTTGCTGTGTTGTGTGTTCTGACTAGGAATTATAGGGAAGTATTTACTTAGGAGCCCTTTTACAAAGCGGCGATAAGCACAATGCAGGCTTCAACACGCCAATTTGGAGCTACTGCTGGCCCAACGCAGGTGTTGGCAGTAGCTCCAGCGCATGCCATTTTCCACGCTGAGTAAAATAAGGCTCAATTTTATTGCATGGTGGTTACCCAGTGGTAATCAGGCAGCACCACACACTACCCAGTTACCACCGGGTTAGGGTGTGAGCCCCTACCACCACCTCAATGGGTGTTGGTAAGTGTTCCCACATGGCCATGCAGTAAGAGCAATCATACTGCACAGCCGTGTATTTTTGCAGCCTTTTTACATGCTACGGTAAAAAGGACCTCAGTGTGTGACAAAAACAGCCTCTGCCACTTTACTGCAGCTTGGTAAAAGGGCCTCTTAGTAATTTTACAGTAAGCTGAGAAAGGGAAGCAGACAGACAAGCTGGGATAGACATGATAGTGTCACATGAAATATATCCTCATTTAGAGTGAAGTAGGCACATTGTTGATTATGGACCCAGGTAGAGTAACCTCCTAGTTAGAATGAGCATCATGGCTTACAGTAGAAGAAGGAAAAGGTATATGAGTCAAAGGAAATAATACTATTATGGAAATATTATTGCCTGGTAGGAAATTGTACTGGGGAAAGTTAACTGTGAGTTTGTTGTTTAAAGCTACAAGGTTTGAGCTGCCTAAAGCTAATTTTGCAGTGTGGAGCAGAGAGGGTCTAATAATTGTGTCCTGCTTCTTATTCGTAAAGCAGTAATGATGAGTTCCTGTCAGAGAGAAATAAGCCAGAAAAGTTGTTTACTACAGCAGCATATGAGTGTGTTTTATAAAATGCACATGTAAATTGCAACTTCATCCTAAACACACCAAACATTTTCTGCTTATAGAAATATTTTACGTTTGGTCATATACACATATATTTAGCCGATCATGTAAAATGTACATCATATAAGCGCATGCTCTGTTTAACTGCATGCCGTACTTCGGTCCCGTTTTTGGCACCATCATTTTCTATGGGGACAAACTTCGGTTTAGCAAACCACTGATAAGTGCAAGATTCGCTTATATGCATGGTTTAAGACCGCTCCTCTGCAGGAAAGACTCCGCATAAGCTCGCACACAGAATATGGAAGCCGATTGGTGCGTGACAACCAACGAGATTTCAAATTTACCGCCCCTTTAACTGCCACAGGCAGAATAAGCAAAAAAATGTTGTTAGAGTGTACACTGGAGTTGTTGTCGTCGTCGCAGCGCAACTGTAAGACTTTAACACTGGCTGAACGAATAGAAGTTCTTAAAAAATTAGAAAACAAACCAAGTCAAGTATACTATTGCTAAACAATATGGTGTCAATCCCAGTCAAATTTCACGTATCTTGAAGCAGAAAGATCAGCTTCTGGAAGACAATACAAATCCACACCAGAAACGTAAAAGGGTGGGAAAAGCTGAGGAGGTAGAAGATGCTCTTCTTTGGTGGTTTTCTCGAGTCAGGAGCAGACAGTTTCTTGTCAGTGGTCCACTGCTTATGGAGAAAGTTAACCAGCTAGCTGAAAGTCTTGGATGGTTGGAAAGATGGAAGGAGAGGAACAACATAAAATTCAAGAAACAGCATGGTGAGAAACAAGACGCTGATGACTTTGGTGCTGAAAATTGGGTTGTTTCAGTTCTTCCTACCATCTTGAACGAGTTAGCACCTCATGACATTTTCAATGCTGACGAAAACGGTCTCTAGTGGCGAGCAATTCCTGATGGAACATTTGCATTCAAACATGCCGAAACTACTGGAGATAAAACGTTGAAGGACTGACTGATGATCCTCCTTTGCTGCAATATGGATGGGAGTGAGAAGTTGGAACCCCTCATCATTGGAAGAGCAAACAGCCCCGTTGCTTCAAGAAAGTTAAGCGACTTCCAGTGTCATATGAGGCTAACACAAATTTATGGATGACTGGGGAAATTTGGAAGCAGTGGCTAAAGAAGTTAGACACTAGAATGTGGGCACAAAAGTGTAATATTTTCTTGGTTTGTGATAATTGTGCTGCACACAGTGATGATGTCAGGCTGTCTAACGTCAAGGTGGTCTTCCTGCTACCAAACACTACCTCTCTGATCCAACCTATGGATTAGGGCATAATAGCCAATTTCAAACAACATTATCGGGCTCTTGTGCTACGTCTTCTGATGAGCGTTATGGATGACCAGACTGGCAAGGATAAACATGCTGTTGAACTGGCTCATAACTATCACTGTTGGAATCCCTATATATGCAGAAAGAAGCCTGGGATCATGTTACACAGGCAACCATTGTGAACTGCTACAAGCGGGCAAGCTTTGTTAAGGATGTGGAGAGGGACAAAACAGATGCAGCTGTTGCAAACGTGTCAGATAAACAGGTTATTGACATCCCAGCTGGTGTTACTGAAGAGGAGTTTCATTGCTATGTAGCTGTTGATTACGATCTACAAACAGCTGACGACAGCACTGATGTCGAGATATGCGCCTTCACGCAGGCAACAACGGCTGATGATGAAACAGATGATGAAATGAGCAGCGAGGCACATGCTGCTGAAATGCAACAACCTCCTTCTGTCACTGGAGAGTCTCAACACCGTGCGGGCCTATCTGGAGGCCACTGGATGTCAGTGCTGTAACAGCTTTCACCATCTGGCAGAAGTAGTCTATGGAACTCACAGACCCAATAGTGTACAGAGGACTATAACTGATTACTTTAAGTAAGCCTAACGTCAGTTAACGGAGAATGTATATTTATTTATTTATTTGTAGCATTTGTATTCCACATTTTCCCACCAACTTGCAGGCTCAATGTGGCTTACATTTGCCGTACTGGCGGTTGCCATTTCCGGGTAACAGAATTACAAATGGTATTGTGTTAAGGTGCATACATACATGGTAACATACATGGAATATAGCATATATGGAACAAATCATGGTATGTATATATACCATGTGCATACATACATGGTACGTATAATAATAAACAGTACTGTTTATCAGATGTCAAGCTTCTTTGGGTCACAATGGTGAAGTGCATGCTCTGGTTACCTACATGCATTTCTTTGGTCCCAGACCCTTGCACTTCAGCAGATTGCACTGTGTGTATGTGTGTGTGTGTGTGTGTGTGTATATATATATATATATATATATATATATATATATATATATATAATTAATCCCAGAGTTGCATGTGATGCTGCCTTTCAGTTGGCTTTCAGATAGTATTAATGTATTCAATTTAGTAATCTATTGTAGCAGAGAGTTTGTAGATATGCAGAACGCCAATTAGTTTTTTGTGAAAACAAACAGGACAAAGATGCTTTAACAATTCAGAAGGTAAAATCAAGGATAACCAGGAACACAATAGGACTCGATACGCTTACCTATTCAACAAGGCCATTCTTCTCTTACTGTAAATAAAATATATTCCTATCTAAAATTAGATCAGCCCCAGGACAAAGCAAGCATAAATCAATCATTTTTATGTTCACACTAACATTTTGTTCTGTATTGGACTCACACAGAGAAGCTCATTTACATTTTTTGAAAGCGGACAGCAAACATCATTACTATTAAAGTGATATAAATCATGAACAAGCAGGCTCTAATGAGGCTGAGTCTTGTATATTTCTTCTTGAACAATAGTTGCATGAAATGTTAAACATGCAAAATGACAACAAAAATGGCAGACAATATTTATTCTTTCAGAAACATGGATGCTTTGTCATTTTATTTCTTTATGTGTAGCATCATTTTGAAAAAAAAATCTAATTACAATAAAGCCTGTCTTTAAGTTATAAGCAATGACAATAAAAATATTCTATAAATAAAAATGTAGCATATAACATTGGATCTGTTCTCGGATCTTGTCACGTACTTGTGACCTGGATTGGCAACTGTTGGAAACAGGACACTAGGTTTGATGGACCTTTGGTATGTCCCAGTATGGCATTGCTTATGTTCCTACGTTCTAATTCATTCACCTGGAAAGTTTGCATTAAAGTAATAAATAATGCATAAGGAAAGCCCACTGTTTGAGTAGAGGGCTAATAATGTTGGGTGAGCTGCTGACATGGCAAAGTTTCTTTTGGGTGTGGGGGTTGGGAGTGGGAGTGTGGCAGGCAGGAAGGAGTGAAGGAAAATGCAAGATTTTTGGTAGGAGGCAGAATTAGTGGTAGCAAGCAATAGCATTATGGTTTGGAGTGGTGAGATACAGAGGTAGTTGCTGTGGAAAGAGGATGGGGGCTGGAGGTTGTGAGAAGGAATGTGATTGGTTAGGTGGAAGGCAGGAAGCAGAGTTCTGGAATGGAGTAAGGTTAAGTTTTGGTTGGTGGAAGGCTGTGGGATTGACTGGGGAAGACTGGGTGGCTTTGGGGCCCTGATGCTCAAAGCTCACCGTGCTTGTAACATTAGATTTAGACTGGTTGTGGCAAGTCTAGCATGCACGTTATTCAGCATCTAATGCACAAGGAGTTCTGCATTGCTTTTAACATTTGTGGTAGCTGCTACTAATAATCCTATGCAAATATAATACAACAAACTCATTAGTGTTGAAATGAGCATTCCATGTGATGCACAGATGTTTCTGTGCCATACACAGAAAGGAGCACTTACCTTTAATAATGTTCTGGCAGGTCTGGAGTTGTTGTTGCATGAGGGCGACACTCTGCTTACATTTTTAATGGTATCTGCAAGTGTATGTGAAATGTGCCATGTGCATGTATTATATGTGTGTGCCATTGTGGAAAAAAAAGGAAACTCCATGTGATGTCACTGGATGTATGCCTACAACATGGTTGTTGCCTTTTTTCCCCCCTTGGCAAATACACAACATCAATGCTTTCCACAAAACTGTTTTGCACATGTGCTAGATGCTTTCTCTACTGAACCACTTGCAGAATTTCTGTGCATCTCATTTGCATGCGATTTTCTTTGAGCATTGATAACTGTAATTTCAACTGCGGTTACAAACATACTTGATATTTAACAACAACTTTTGAGCATGGGGCCTGGGGGAGAGGGGATTTTTAAAGATGATTTGCCTGCCCTTTCCCATCTCTTGTGTGGGTTAGGACGGTCAGAGCAGGACTGTTACAGGTTGAGCAGGGCGTCTTGGGTTTTAGTTTGGGTTGTAGGGGTTGGGAGGTTGCAGCTGTGGAAAAGGAGGGGTTCTTCCAGGTGGCCATCAGTATGGGGTGAAGGGGTAGTGAGGCCCCTCACGGATAGCTGTGAGGCCTGGTGAAACTGTAGGTCTCACCGGTGAATTTTGTGTGGTATGAACATGATTACACTTACTGAATTTGACAGGGAAGCTAGGTCATTACCAAGTGGCTGACAGGGGAAAGGGAAGTAGGAGGCCACTCTAGAATGGCACTTGTTGAATTGTTAAATAAAGCTGCGGACAATAAAATACAAATCCACTTATGCAACCAGTTTCTCCTACATCTGCACGCAACTATGGAACGCACTACCGAAGGCCATAAAAACAACGCAAGACCTAACTATCTTCCGAAGACTACTAAAAACTGACCTGTTCAAGAAGGCATACCATAAACATCCATCCTAAACACTAAATAATAAGACTGAACATGAACTAAACAAAATCAAACTCTTATCAATTGACTGACTAACCTCAATTCTATTAAGGAACAAGCACTAACATTTTAACTCTTATGCTGAAAAGGACTCCTTTATGTTTAACTCATTTTTATTAAATTTCCAACAACAACAGTACATGACTTAGTGTGTAACAATTCACAAAGAAGTGTCTTCATGTACAGATACAATGAGCGTACCAGAACTCCCTCCCTCCTAACCCATTCCCTACTCCCCCCTTCATCCCCCCTCCCCCTTCTACTATCTTTATTGTTGCAAGGAGTCCAGGTCACATGGGTTACGTCCATCCATGTGCTTAGTTTAGGATTCTGCTTCTCGCCACTGGCTGCAATGTGTCTCAGAAGTTCGCCCACGTTTTCTCTAATTTCCTGCCCTCTTCAGAGGAGAAATCTGTTACTCCACATCTTTCCAATTTCAATAGTTCAATCATTTGCGTCCTCCAGGCGCCTACCGATGGGGACATAGTTTCTCGCCAACTCAGTAGTATAGTCTTTTTCCCAATTAACACCGCTCACTTGATAAAGGAGGTGAATCCCGGGAGTGTGGGTTTCGTGCCTTTATAAATCCCAAAGAGCAGCAACGGATGGCTCTCCTTTATAATTGATGACCTAAGGAATGTTACAATCCAATCTATCACTCAGGAACCTATATGCTATACCATAATGTATTCTTCTTTACCATGTATGTATGCACCTTAATACAATACTATTTGTAATTCTGTTACCTGGAATGGCAATTGCCATTGCGGTAAATGTAAGCCACATTGAGCCTGCAAATTGGTGAGAAAATGTGGGATACAAATGCTACAAATAAAATAAATACATTTTGTTCAAAGAAAGTTGTATGAACTGTTAATCATTGTGTGATGGAAGCTGTGCGAGTGCCAAATGTTACAGTTCTTATCAGGTACATAGTTACTGTCATAAAGGAAATATTTGACTACTAATAACTGCATTTTAAAACTTTCCAAAAAAAAAAATTATTCAGAGCACAGGGATGAAAGGACACCTATCACAGGAAGGATAGATTCTATGACAAAATGTAGCAAATTCCTGCAGTGCATGATCTGAAATGTCAAGGCAATTAGACAATTGACTTAAATTGTGTTTGCATATTTAATTATTTTATTGTGTGTAATAAAAATAAAACATTTTCAACTTTGCTTTGTGTCTGAATATGTTTTTCTGGGGATGTGCATTTTGTTTTCAGACAAATGGCAAATATAATGAATGTAGGCAATTTGAGGGCAAATCTCTACAGGGTGCTAAAAGTTAGGCACCAAAACTCACTGCTAATTATGTACTTACCTGCTGCTAGTGAATAAATATTTGCCTTTGAAAACTGGGCATGGAAATTGCCCTGGGCCTCCATTCCAAAGAGGGCCTCAAGCCAACTTCAAGCTGAAAGAGTCATAGCCTACACGCAAGTTTAGGGGTCCTCTCCCCCAGTTTCTGCCCTGGGACCCTGCATGTCTAACACCAGCCCTGGACCAACCACAGTAAGGGCAGCAAGAATCCTAAAAATCATGATAATACCTTGGAGTCTATCAACTTACACGCCTTTATTAATCTTATGTGCCTTGTACATAGTGAGATGGAAGATATATTTGTATCTTGTTTAAGTGTGTTTGTAAGTATTCCAGAAGAAAGTGTGTGTTGGCTATGCTTTGATTTTTGATAAAAAGAAGTGTGACCAAATGTATTTCTTCTTTTCCTGTACATTATTTGCATTGTTCAAGGACCTCTTATAATTAAATTAAATTGAGTTATCTTAATAGCATACATGTTAATAGATTACCCTCAATTCCAAGGCAAGTTTTAAATAGTATACTGTATGTTAGTGAAAGCTACAAATTCTATAAATGGTGCCAAAATAAATCACTATTCTATAAGCCATGCTTTTAGTGCTTATGCCTGGGAATCACACCTAACTTTAGGTGTGGCCATTTGCACCAAATGAAATGTGGTGCAAATCTTCACACCTAAATTAGGTGCATTTCCCCATTATTTTATAACTATGCATGTTAAATTTTGGGACTGTCCCCATTCCACCCATGACCCTCCCATTCCCATGCACCCTTTTGGAACTCACGTGTAAAATTGTATATTCCAATTAAATCTAATTAGTGCCAATATTTGTATGTTAACCAAATAGTCAATTATCAGCGTTATTCAATTAAATTGCATGCACAAATTGGGTATGCATCCAAATTTGTGCACAAAATTTGTAGCAACTTTTATAACATTCAGGGGATAATGTGGAGGGTCAGATCATATTAAATCCTCTTTTGCATTTACTATTCCTTCCTTTACAGGTGCAAATATGTTCATTCTAGCCAACTAACACTCTCTGGACCATTTTAATATGTAAATCAATGCCCTTATTGCACAGCATGAGATTTTTAACCTGTAGAAAAGGACCTTAACCTGTAGATTAAAGGTTAATGCAGAGGCTCCTTCTTGTCATTAACAGAAACAGGTTGCACTTATCTCTTGTCTTCCTGATTAAATAGCTATCACCTGAGATACATGTTGTATAAGTTGCTTCTCTGTTTGGGATTGTAATTCTAACACTGATTCAAGATGTTAGCAGGTATATCTCTTTCCTTAGCATAATAGGGGTCATGTTCAAAACGATTTAAATAGACAGGAGATGCTCCTGGCTATTTAAATTGTCCAGGGCTTACCATGAATATTCAGTGGCATTTAACTGATTAGTGCTACAAATATATATAGTTAGCACCTGAGCCAAAACTAGCTAATTTGTAGGCAGTCTGGGGGTAGTATATGGTTAAATGTATATATTCAGCATTTAACTGCATAAGGTAACTGCATAAATAGGACTGCATAAAATACATTCCTATCTTTATGCATACCACTGATATCTACTAAACATCAACATTATTACATGCAGTTTTCTAAGATGTTAAAAAAACATTTCTTTTCACAGTTTCTTATCAATGGTTTATGAATTGCAGGATTAACTTGCATGTTATCTTGCATATCACTTATGAACTATGAAGTACATTCTTTAAGTAGTGCCTAAAAATCTGCAACCAAAAATCCACATGTCTTTTCAGACAACAGACCCTGAACATCACAATGCAAGGTGAAGTGGCTGGCTGCCGAAGGCCTGCACCATCTCCCAGGGGAGGTGGCCATACTCCTGTGTCCAGGGAAGCCAGAGGCAGGACATGTCCCCTCCAAGTACTGACCTCCATATCTGTCTGCAGCTGCCCACAGAGATACTTGTTGGGGTTCTCTGTGAATACACTGGCTATCAGTGGGGTGCATGAACTGTAGATTGTGATGTGCAACTGCAATGATATGGACAGCATTCCTGCCTTTTCCAGCAGTCATACAGCACAGACATAGACTGCAGGCCAACAGTAGCTGCAAGGACAGCCAGACAACCCAAAACACATCTACACACAGAGGCACACATATACTTTTGCACAGCAGGGTCAGGGAGGGGAGCAGTGGGTGGGAGCCAGGAACAGAAGGTGATTGGGAACAGAGAAATGGACACAGGTAGGGGAGGGAGAGGCCAGACGAGTATACAGCAGAGTAACCAGGACAGAATGCAAGTGAACAGGTGTACAGTGCACTGAAGGCATGCATCCATCTGAATTCCTAATTACATCACAACATAGCAGCACAGTGTCTGAACCCTCAAAGTACAAACACCACTCACCTTGGCCTCCATCCATTGAGAGTGCAAATTTTGATGCAGATTTCAGATATCATCAGAATTCAGGGTGGCTGCCATTTCCACACAGAAAAAAAATATATCCTTTTATGTTTGCAAGTCCCATGTGGTTAACACACCTAGGTTCCTTGGGATTTGAATTCACCCTCCCCCCAAACAAGGCACCTGTTTTCACCATTAGGCCACTGCAGTTGTTTAAGAGCAGTAGCTCATAGGCATCTGTGCTGCTGCCTTAGGAAGAGAACAGAAGTGCAGATATCTCTGGGGGACAGGTGACTACAGTCTGCAGACACCAA
Organism: Microcaecilia unicolor; assembly: GCF_901765095.1. Taxonomy (NCBI): domain Eukaryota; kingdom Metazoa; phylum Chordata; class Amphibia; order Gymnophiona; family Siphonopidae; genus Microcaecilia; species Microcaecilia unicolor. The sequence continues at coordinate 297,154,666 of NC_044031.1, forward strand.
CAGTGAGGTTCCCAGGAAGAGTGAGAGAGCAACAAACCATCTTGTTCTACACCAGACTATAAGACATCCTTCACTGTGACAAAGGAAAGATTCCATGAGGTCACTTTGACAAACAGCCTAAGGCACCCTTATGAAGACCAAACAGCCATGTAGCCCATTCTCAATATTCAACCTAAAACACCTCTTCCCCAAGCACATCTGTCCACAAGGTCTGGTTGTCAGTTCCAAAACAGTAGCACAGGGGTGGGAGAGTAGGGCAGCTGTAGACCAGGTGAGAATCTAACTCTGATCACATGATCCCCAGGTCTAAACTGTTACCATTAGGCCAATGGTCTACAAACACTAGTGTTCCAATGAGGGACCCATAGCACTGCATAGGATAGATATCCCACATCTAGGGTCAAGCCCAAAGCCCCCTTGTAAGAGATGTGTGTTCCAATACAGGTTGTAACAGTTGTTTATACCATGGCCCAATCATCAAAATTTCGAGCAGGACCCTATAACCTCCAGCACATCTGAGGTTTTCAATACATTTGAAGCTCATCTAACCAGCAATGAAATTTTTGGGAAAACCATGCTGAAATGTGTGTTATACAGAATCGCACTTAAGCACTGAACAATGTATGCGCCAGCAGTTAGGCCTTCTTAGAACAAGTCCACATATGTACGGCTATGTTCTGAGTAGTTAGGCATGATTCTATAACAATGTACATAGATTTTGGACATGCCCCTTCGTGTGCCTTTTGCTGTTGTGTGCCTTGGAATATAGTGCATTACTTTCTGGAATATACATAAGGGGATATGCACATAAAGTCAAATTAGTGCTGATGATTGCTTGATAGCAGTCAATTATCAAAATTGATTGGCTTGTTAACTAATTAACTTGCATGCACCAAGCAGCAGTACGCACTGATTTCAGTGCGCATCTTTGGATGCCATTTATAGAATTTGGGGGTATGTTCTTACTTATCCGAATAGTGCACGCTGTATCTTCTCTTATTTGTCTAGCCTTCAGATATTGACTGTATTGCAAGATGATTTTTGTACACTTATTACTGTCTACTTAATCTCAATTTATAGCAACATTGAACTTGAGTATAATGGGATAATGTTGGGTAAAATGAGGGCTTTTTTTGGGGGGGGGGCAATCTGGGGTACTGAGTACACCACCTTTTCTAATATCTGCTAAAATTGATCCATGGTCTCCATGTTTTAATGAAGGAACTCAGGCTCTACACAACAATTCTGCCTTGCCATAGAATCTGTGACTGGTTGCAGGGGGCCTGACTATTGTGGGGTGGATCCCTCAGTGATCACCCCATCCCTGAAGGGTGGCCTGACATTTGAGTACCGGCATCTTTTTCACTAGAAAAAACACACTGGATTAAATGTCTTAAAAAAACAAATATTGCACTTAACTGGATAAGTATCAGCCAGCCACGTATTCTCAGATATGCAAGTCTAATAAACAGACACAGCCTGGCATGGAATATCTAGGAATAATTCCAGCTGCAGCCAAAAAATGCAGACTACCCCTGGATGAATATTTACCTCAATATATACATGTACTAAGTTGCAAGAGGTATAGAGAAAGATAAAAAGTGATTACCAGAGCAAGAATATATGAATACAGGGTCAAATGAAGTAGTTTTCAGTTTTATTTAGTAAATAGATATGCCCTAGTGGGTATATCTATGTGCATGGACAACCTGGAAGAACTTATATATCTGGATAGGATATAGATAAATATGTTAGATTTATTAGAAATGCTCAAGAAGTTGAAACACGAGATGAAAACATTTGAGGACATTGTTAGAGAATCACTGGCAGGTGAATATTCAGAGCAAGTCATATGTTCATGGGCAGCTGGTAAACATATACCCCCAAATTCTATATAGCACGCCTAGAGATCTGCACTGAAATCCAGATGTATTCTATAACAATGTGTTTAACTTAATTGGCTTGACAAGCTAATTAGTGTTGATAACACTTAATAATGAGCACTAATTGGCAAAAATTAGAATTTACACGCACAACTCGCTATCAGGCTCATTTTCAGAAGAGAAGGACGTCCATCTTTCAACATAAATCGGAAGAAGGGCGTCCATCTCCCAGAGACTTCCAAATCGGTATAATCGAAACCCGATTTTGGACGTCTCTAACTGCATTCTGTCGCAAGGACGTCCAAATTTCAAGGGGGGCATGTCAGAGGCGTAGCGAAGGCGGGACTTGGGCGTGCCTAACACTTGGATGTCTTTGACCCATAATCAAAAAAAGCAAGGACGTTCAAGATGAACACTTGGACGTTTTCACCTGGACGTGTTTTTTTTTACGAATAAGGCACAAAAAGGTGCACAAAATGACCAGATGACCACTGGAGGGAATCGGGGATGACCTCCCATTACTCCCCCAGTGGTCACTAACCCCCTTCCTCCCTCAAGAAACATATTTAAAGATATTTTGTGCCAGCCTCTATGTCAGCCTCTATTTTCCAAAGATGTCCAAATTATCTGTTTAACTGCTGAACATCACCACCAAGGTACATAGTTATCAATGTGGGCTACCATTCAGATGTGTGATTTACCACTAACTTTTGTTATTTCAGCATAGGTCCCATTTTATGCAATGTGACTAAGGGCTCTGTTTACTAAGGTGCACTAGTGTTTTTAGTGTGTGCTAAAAATTAGTGCATGCTAACCGTATAGATGTTTATAGGAATATTATGGACATCTACACAGTTAGCATGTGCTAATTTATTTATTTATTTGTTGCATTTGTATCCCACATTTTTCCACCAATTTGCAGGCTCATTGTGGCTTACATTATGCATTGATGGTGATCGCCATTTCCGGGTGGAGAGTTACAGGTGGTATTACATTAAAGCAGAAGAATAGTGCAATAAAATACAAAGAGGTATTGCATTGACATTACTTACCGAGTTATAGAATAACTTAAATAATCAGATACAGAGAGTTCATTTCCGGCATGATCAATACAGTTCGTTCCGGCATGAAAGCTAACGTGGTAGTGTGAATTGTGATGTTTAGCGTGCACTAAAAATGCTAGCACGGCTTTAGTTTGGGAAATCTTGCCTGACCAATTTACTTCAAGCAAACTTAAAGTGATTACAAAGAATTCAAAATACAGCAGCACGTATGATCTGCAGGGCCCGGAGGGATGATAGAGTAACACCTTTATTGCATCGTCTGCACTGGCTCCCGGTCGAAGCAAGAGTAAAGTTTAAGGCTCTTGTTCTGACCCACAAAGCCTTTTACACATTAAATCCTAGCTACTTGTCGAATTTAACAATTCCCTACACCGCTATGCGAACTCTTAGATCCCTAACAGAGAACAGGTTAGTTATTCCCCCTCTTGCTAAGGCTAGATGGGAATCTACACGGAGATCGGCTTTTTTCTATTTGTCACCCTCCCTTTGGAATAGCCTTCCAAAGGAGATCAGATTAGAGAAATCTTATCTCCATTACCGAAAACTTTTGAAAACCTTTCTCTTTATAAGCTACGTAGAACAGAATTTAGCATAATGAGATAAGGTCAAAAAGAAAAGAAAAAAGGGGTAGCTTAACTGTATATTAGATTTTTAATTTGTACTGATTTTATTATGTAGTTTATTCTGGTTGCTGTGCTTTCCTGTCATGAATGGAATTCCTATGTTTGTTTATTTGTATACACTAATTGTTTTTATACATATGTAAACCGTTCTGTTTTGCAGCTGCAATAAGACACGGTATATAAATTAACATAAATAAATAAATACAATTCTTTGAAGGAGTAAACAAACATGTGGACAAAGGGGAGCCGGTTGATATTGTGTATCTGGATTTTCAAAAGGTGTTTGATAAGGTATCTCATGAAAGGCTACAGTGGAAATTGGAGGGTCATGGGATAGGAGGAAATGTCCTATTGTGAATTAAAAACTGGTTGAAGGATAGGAAACAGAGAGTGGGGTTAAATGGGCAATATTCACAATGGAGAAGGGTAGTTAGTGGGGTTCCTCAGGGGTCAGTGCTAGGACCACTGCTTTTTAATATATTTATAAATGATTTAGAGATGGAAGTAACCAGCGAGGTAATTAAATTTCTGATGACACAAAGTTATTCAAAGTCATTAACTCGCGACAGGATTGTGAAAAATTACAGAAGGACCTTACGAGACTGGGAGACTGGGCAGCTAAATGGCAGATGAAGCATATGAAGACAGGTTGAAAGATCTCAATATGTATAATTTGGGGGAAAAAAAGGCACCAGAGGGGAGATATAGAGGCATTTAAATGCCTCTGTGACATAAAGGAAGCTCTGGCCTGAGGGATCATTGGATGAAGGTGCAAGGTATAGATTTGAGAATAATCTTAAGGATATATTTTTTAAGTAAACAGTGGTGGGTGTGTGGAAAATCCTTGCTTACGAAGTGGCAGAGATGAGGACAGTATCTTAATTCAAGAAATCATGGGGCAAGCATAGAGAATCAATACCAGAGAGTAAGGAATTATAGAGCTTAGTAGTTAGTATGGATTGGTAGACTGGATAGGTCACATGCCATCATTTTCTATATTATTTTTATGTTTCTACCAAGTACAACTGTGAAGTGAGTTATAGATAAAACTGATACAATTCATATTCTTAGTGGCCAACCCCTTTTCACATATCTTCCCCCATTCAGCCTTGCCTTCTGTCTTGACAAATGTACTTGACACAGATTGATTGGCAGAAGATAGAGTGTTCCATGCAGTAGCAGCAATATGTTATTCACAACTATGATTTTAACAGTGACACATAAAACAACAATGTTAAATTACTTAGTCCAGTAATCACAGATGAATAAGAATAGCAATTGTGGAATCTTATAGGCCCCAACTGTGAAGAGAGTCACAAGTTTTAGCTATGCAATATATGGGTCTCAACACTGAATGTCCTTCAGAATCAGGTCTCATCCGTGCATAATATGATGATCAACCATTATACATGTCCACATCCCTTTCAGGTAGTCGAGAACACCTGATGAGGCATCAACCATAGTGAATTCCAAGGACTGGCTGCACCATTCAGACAACATGTGAAGTTCAGCATACAGCCAGAATCCATAATCTTTTACAGAATCAGAACATCATCGTTAACACTAATCAATGCTCACCCATCATGGTACAGGATGGTGAGATAATTAGGTTTAGGCCTGAATTGATCATTTTTTTAATAGCAATGTATAAACAGGCAATGTATAAACATTGACTTTTGATATCCAGCCCTGTACCTTGGTCCATATAACAAAGCTGATCTAGTACAAGCTAGTTTAAGCAAAAATTGCATTCATTTCACAGGTTAATGAGTACATCTTGCATCTACATCTCATAGTAATTTCTGGAATAGTTTGGATATTGTTGTCTTCCAGGTTTCCTCACACCCTTACCATTATAACTTACTAGCTGTCCTTACTGGCATTGCTCAGCCATTGGATAACGATTTTAGTGGTTCAGGAGGAACATTTAGTAAATGGAGCCTTACTTTGGCACAACCTGTCAAGATTGTAGCTTCAATAACATGTGAAAGTGGGTGAGTGTGAATGGGGGTGTACTGCTGAGGGGTGAGTGTGAGAATGAATGAGTGTGAATGGAGGTGTACTGGCAAAACGGGTTTGAGTGGGGGGGTTCTGCCAAGAGGTGTGTAAGGATGGGTGAGTGTGAGTGGGGGTGTTTTGCTGATGGGGTGTGTGATGATTGTGAGTGGGGGTGTGCTATCCTGTGGTATGTGAGTATGGATGTACTGCTGAGGGGTGAGTGTGCATGGAGGTATGCTACTCTAAGGTATGTGAGAACCAGTGTCAGTGGGGGTGTGGTACTGAGGGGTGAGTGTGAGTGGGGGTATGCTATTCTGGGGTGTGTGGGGTTGTTTTGCTGAGGGGTGTGTGAGAATGGTGAGTTTGAGTGGCGTGTTTTGCTGAATGCTATATTTGAATGGGTGATTGACAATGGCTGAGTGTGACTGAGGTGTTTTCCTGAGTGGTGTGTGAGAAAGGGTGACATTGACATTGAGTTTAATACTCCCTTAAATTAGGAAATATGGAAACTGGATCCCTACCTAGCACCAGCTTTTGTTTTCCGATCAATTTGTTTAGGTTGATTTTTATGGATAAGTTGTTTTTTTCAATCTAGCAAATGCCTGCCGTTTGGCTTTTACCGTTTTCCTGTCAAAACACAGCCTTCTTTTCAGTTTACAGCCCTTTTCGAGGAGCATTCCCCTGCCGGGGTAGTGAATTCATGCACACACACACATTTCCCAGTCTGACCCCAATACTTTCTCCCTACCCTGTTCCCTCCAGTCTCTGAACCTCCCTTGTACTGAAATTGTTAAAGAAGAGGGTATTAGAGAATGAGAGAGGGACAACTGCACAGCTGCTGTCCATGTTTCTCCCCACCAGTCTCTGAGTCCTCAGCCTGTCCCAAGCAGTTTGTTGCTTAGCAACAGCAAGTGTCGTTGTACCCCCCTCGTTCCTCAGTGTAAAGTGTCCCTGAGCACTTAAAATTACTATTAGTGCCCAGAATCACCTCACCAAGGACGGAGAGGCCGACAGTTCACTAACCACGCCTCAAAATCTCAAAGAAAATGAGGGGAAAAATAAGCTAAATTTGGATTTGTCCTGCTTTTGAAATAACCAAACGGAAAAAATGATTAACCAAAAACAACAATATTTTAATTCAATTCAAATAATAAAAGGATAAATTATTAACTAACATACTTTCACCACTAAGCTTATAGAATTTGATTACAACAGTATGATTTCTTTTCCAATACCCCAATTTCCCTCAATTACAATAATATATCAACATTTATATTCTAGTGCAAAACCAAATGTATTTTACAATTGTATAACTTTTTTTCTCTTTTTCAGAATTTTTCCCTCTGGTATCGATACCAAGATTCTTATCAGATAAGTATTAAGTGTAAATTTTTCTTTCTGACTAATTTCTTTCTTTACTCTCCCTTGTATTCCCACTTTAAAGAATTGATACTTTGTGTCCTTTTTCTTTTCCCTTTTCTCACAGGTCCTCGTAAGACAACCCCAGTGACCCAACTCAGGTAAGTAAGAATTATTTCTTTGTCCTGTCACTGTGTTGTCACTTAGCTGCGGTTTATTCTGATGCAGAATTCTCCGCTGTCTTTCTTGCGTAGGAGCTCAGGTATTTTCCAGAATTTTTTGCCACCGTCACCCTACACCTCGCTCTTAACAAAATAAATGGAAGGAAAACCCTATCTTCCTAATAAACCCCTTCCCACACTAAATGACTTAAATATATACAATTTAAAACACTGGCCAACACTTAACTAAGAAAATTAAAATAACTATACCCTCGCTAACCCCCCTAACCTTACTTATTTTTCCCTAAACTAATTAGCACAAACATATATACACCTCCTTACACCTTCCACCAGAAAAAATTACAAAATACTTTCAACTCACCACTTTCCCCTCACACACTGCCCTCCTATCACCAAACTCAGCCAAAATCCCACTTCCAACCTTCTCAAAATCACTCCAAACTCACCACATTAACCACACCACCAAACACACTTCCTTCCACATCCACAGTCACCAGCGCTCTGCCAACTGTCCCACTGACCGTTTCCTAGGAGACGGCTGCTTGGCTTGGGATTCCGCCCTCAGCCAGCCAATCCCTGGTCCTGCTCAACATTCCAACTCTCTCTGATGACAAGCGGAATGTTGAGCAGCACTGCTCAATCCCCATTTTAATTGAAAAATCCCCATAGAAATCAATGGGAAATTCTTCAATTAATATAAAACCCCTATAAGTTTCCATCAAATTACCCCAAATTTCCCATGCCAATTAAACCTCCCATCCTCTATTAAACGGTGTTTTTAAAATTTAAATATCCCAACATTTAACCCCCGCCACGCAACAGTCTTCTAAAAATCCCTGAAAAAATTCCCAAAAAATTTAAAACCTATTTCAAAAATTTTAATATTCCCCTCTGAACCTACTCCGTCGAATTTAACCAGTTAACCCTTTCTTAACCCCTTAAAACCAGACCCCTCCCAAATGACCCTCTTAAAATATTCAAATTCAAAAACTAATATACCAGAAAAATCCCAAAAAATTCCCCGACCCCAAATCCAAAAACAGAATTTAAAAATCATTAACCGTTTAATTTCTAAAAATCCAAAACCGCATAAATACAATTTAAAAATAAACTAATTTAAATTCTGGGTTAAAAACCCCTTACCTGCTTTCCCGATTTTCTTCTCACATGACCACTCCCGTTGGATCCGGTCCCGGACGTCCTCAGCCAAAATCGGAGGCAAAAACAAAAAACCTCCGAAGCCGGCCCAAAACTTAGGCCCCGGCTTCGGCCTAGTCGTGGAAATGCGCGTTGCCGGTTCGTATATGAGGCACGCCGCCTCATGCATGCGCGCGCCGACGTCTTCCTTTCACCGGCCATTTTCTTTTTCAGCAGCCCCGAAACCGGTCTCTCTTCCTCTGAAACGTTCTCGCGCGATCGCGAAGACCCGGCGCCTCTCAACCCTAGAGCGCTCCCCCCCGCTCCAGATCACATCTTCAGGCCCGGGAACATGCTCCATCGCTCCCGGGCCCCGAAATTTGCCGTGCTACCTCCCATCAGCCCAAAACCGGGCCAAAAATGCCCCAAACAGCCCTTCACTCCCGAGGACATGCTTAATTGTCCCGGGAGTAAAAAAAACAAAACAAAATTGCGACGCTTCCATAGCGCCTCACGGACCCGACGACAAGCCCCCTCAGAGCCCAAATCCGACCCGGGGACGTGCCCAACCGTCCCGGGTCACCAAAAACGGCACCCTTTAGCCGCTGCAGCTTACCTCTTCTCTGCCTCGCTTTTCCTGCCTTGCCAACGGACTTTTCATCCCCAGGTAAGTATTTATATTATTTTTTTTTTATTCCCCCTTTACTCCATGTTACACAAGAAAGAACTTTCTGACCTGCAGCCTATTCATTTAATGGACGGATGTATTGCTCCCCCTCACCTGAGTGCCCCCGTGAACCAAATCACTTCAAACTATACAATAACCTCGGTAACGGCGGGTAGAGTCTGCATACCAGGTTTGGTGGCCGTAGCCCTTCGGGGGCTGGAGGATTTCAGATGTAAACAAACAAACACAGGTGTCTGCTTTATATATATAGATGCCAACTCCTTCACACAGCTCTACCAACTTAGCCCAACCCCATGATAAATCATTACAATATTATCTACACAAAACTATGCACTTGTCAATTCCTTCTCCTATTACTCTTCTTTTGAAGATATTCTCAAGCAACCATGTTTTATATTTCCTCTGGAAACTATAGATTTTTATCTCCTTGAGAAGCTCTAAAATCATCAATTTCCATAACGTAAGGCCCATAGATGCAAATGCCCATTCACAGGTACAATGGAATGTTACCTCATCTGAAATACGCAGTAATAAGGGCTAAGAGGAAAACGCATCCCTGGCCCAGAGCACTCTAAGTTAATACAAGAAAAACAAACTTTGTATTTACTAAGATTTGGTAAGGTTTAGTTCCTAATACACATTAACTTCAGAATTTAAGGTATAAAGGACTACATTCTATAAATGACACTCAAATTTGGGTGCCAAAGAAAAGTGCTATTCTATAAATGGCATTTAAAGTTGGGCATCATTTATAGAATAATGTTTAGTGCCAGAATCTGTGCCCAATTTTAGACATGAGGATTTATACCAACTGAAACCTAGTGTAAATCCTCACACTTAAATTAGGTGCAGATCTGCCTTATTCTGTAACTTTGTGCACCAATTTTAGGAACACCCCTGAGTCGCTCAACCCCTAGCTGAAATCCAAGAAGTAGGGGTGGGCCAAAAATTTCTTCACAGACAGTGGTCAAACACTCACATGGTGCTTAATAAAGTTTCTTTTATTGGGTTTCTGCCAGGGACTTATGTTTGAAAAACAGGGTACTGGACTAGATGGACCATTGGTCTAACCCAGTATGGCTACTCTTATGTAAGTTTTTTTGGTCCACCCCTACTTCTGTTTGGATTATACATAGGGGGTTTTACCTCACTCATGCCCCTCCCATGGCCACACCCCTTTTGGTCCTACACGTAATACTTACACATGCGTCTTTATAAAATACTGACTATAAAGATGGCACCCAATTATTGGTGCTAATTGGCTCATTCAATTAAATTACACTGGCAAATTGAGCTGATGCCCAAATTTGTGCATGCAATTTTGAGCACCATATATATAATTAGAGGGAATAGGTATAAAGTTTCTATAGTAATTGTTGATCAAGCAAAAAACTGTGAGCTTCTTTTACAAAGCCACGCTAGCGATTCCCGTGCAACAAATGAGAAGAAGCCCATAGGAAATGAATGGGCTAGGTGTACGAGAAATGGTAGCACAGCTTTGTAAAAGAAGCCCTTTGTTCTTTTTCAGGCGTTCTAATTATAATGGGTGCCAATAAAGCCAACTCTGAGCTAGCACCACCAATATTGAGTAAGCTCCTTTATTGTGTTCAGAAAAGGATAACTTGTATTGTGTTTGGTATTCCAAATCATTTTGAAATGTTGGCACCTATTTGCAACCCATATTCATCCACTTTCCCCAAAATCCTATATGGTGTGACTTAAGTTATACACACATATTCAGTCGTATTCTGGATTTGAATGCACAACTTAATCAGTTATCAAGCCAATCAGCACCAATAATTGCTACTTGACAAGTAATTATTAACACTAATTGGTATTAATTAGAATTTATGCGCACAACTGTCCTAACATATTTTGTAATATGATACATGTAAATTCTAAGTTGCATAGTTGAAAACGGGGATTGCCATGGGCTTGGAATCGGCGGGGCATGGGTGTTTCTAAAATCTATGCATGTTGTTATAGAATACACCTGGTCTGTGCTTAATTTATACCAAGTTTTAGTTAGCATAATTACCCATAACTAAATTTAGTCATGTGAGCGAGCACTTGGTGTATTCTATAATCCATGTGAAAATTTAGACGTATTCTATAAAGTATACCTAAAGTTAGGCATACTTTATAGAATACGGCTAGGCATATTTTTTCCAGCGCCAATTTTTCAGGCACCATATATAGAATCTAGTCTTTTAGGACTATACAAAAATGTCTTCACATCCTCTCTCTCTCTCTCTCTCTCTCTCTCTCTCTCTCTCTCTCTCTCTCTCTCTCTCTCTCTATATATATATATATATATATGTGTGTGTATGTGTGTGTGTGTGTGTGTGTAAATTGCATACACAACCACACTATGCATACAGTAACAGAGAAAAATATAGAGATACAGAGAGATAAGTATTGAAATAAATGTAAAAAATAAAGAGTTATATAGATATAAATTGATAAAGACACAAGAAAACACATTTATCTGCTGCCATACAGCCCCTAGCATTACTGCATCTTTCCAGGATCTGAAAACCAAACCAAACCATATTTCATATTTAGATTTGAAAGCATTCCTACAAAAAAATCATAACCTTTGCATAATTTTTCATCAAGATGTTTTTCACGAGCTCTGCGCCACTCAGTACAATGCTATTAACATAATGTGACAAAGGACTCTTGAGAATGCCTGGGAGCACAATCCAGCATATCACTGCTTCGACAGGACTTCCCGAAATTAAAACATTTTTTCTTCAATTTAACAGTTTAGAAATTAAGCTGTACAAATGGTGCTAAAAAGATGCTGGGCATTTTGTACTCATGCATACAAATGAAATGCTGCCATCGATTCAGCAAATATCAACAAAATCTACTATATATTAGAAATAGATATTCAAAGCAAGTTATATGTTTACCAATGGATGAAGAACATATAAAATTTACCTATAGGTGGATTTATTGGTACATACACGTATAGGTTATATATCTCACTGCACTGCCTGAAAAGCAGAAATAACCAAGCAGCACATTGAGACACACAGAGGTCATTTTTTATTTTTTAAACATAAACCTAGGTTGGGGAGGGAAAGTGGGTGTCTATTGTATAAAAACATAGAGGTGATTGTGCCATTACAAAATAATCCCCCAAAACCGGAAGGAATGATTCCTAAAATGAAATCATGAACATTTTACACCTGTTCATAGGAGTAAAGAACATGCAAACATGCCTATTTTAGAACTTGTCTGCTCAAATCACATATTTAGCCACATTCTGCTCAAAACCCACCCCCATCCATGCTTACATCTGAGTTGCATAAAAATGTGGGTGTGTTGTTATTACACATACTTTTACTTGGGGGTAATATTATATGTGGCATTTTATGTGTGTATATTTGTCATAGATTTGAAAATGCCTTTAGAATATGACCAGCAAGCAAAAGGAAAAAAAAAGATAATTTCCTTACAGGAATAAACTACACAACCACACAACAAAGTATATTTTTGACTGGGAAGGTGCTTTGTCAATGATGGTTAGATGTTTAAATCTGTATGATTTGGAGCTCTTTGAGGCTTTTTCTTTCCGTTCATGAATATTTATAAACAGTCTTTTATAAACACTTGTGGTGGTAAATGTGAGCCCTTCAAAACCCACCAGAAACCCACTGTACCTACATTTAGGTGCCTCCTTCACCCCTTAGGGCTATGGTAGTGGTGTACAGTTGTAGGGAGTGGGGTTTGGTGGGGGTTGGGGGTTATGTGAGGGGGACCAGTGCACTAAGAATGCTGGCTCCTCCCACGACCAAATGGCTTGGATTTGGTAGTTTTTGAGATGGGCGTCCTCGGTTTCCATTACCACTGAAAATTGGGGACGACCATCTCTAAGGACAATCTAAGGATGACCATCTCTAAGGTCGACCTAAATGCTGAGATTTGGGTGTCCCCAACCGTATTATCAAAATAAAAGATGGATGCCCACCTTGTTTCGATAATACGGGGTTCCCTGCCCCTTCATGGAGCCGTCCTGCGAGGACAGCCCCAGTTGGGTGCCCCATTCAATTATGCTCCTCCATGTTATAGAATAATGGGGGTATGACCCAATGTAGGCATGTACATTTGCACCACATTTTAGATTATGCAAATGGTCATGCTTAAAGTTAGATATGATTCTCGTGCATAAATGTTATTCTATAAACTGTGCCTAACTTTAAGCATGGGATCAATTTTTTTTGTGCCATGTATAGAATCTAGCCCATAAGGAGTATATATAAGCATTGATATTTTATGTTTCTATGTATACCTTATGCATCACTATCCAGCATACATATAGTTGAACTTTCATGCATACCTTCTAACTACATGTACATGAATATACCACTAATTTGAAAACATCAAGTTTATATTTTTCAAATTATTTGGCAGAAGTTCTATTGAAAACTGACTTCATTTAGAATATGTATAACACATTTATCTATACTTCTTTATTAAGTGATGCTGACAGAGCGCAATTCTATAAAGGAGTGCATAGATTTACATGCCTAGAGTCAGAGTGTGCCTATGTGAAGCCCATTCCATAAAGAAAAGTAAACATATCCTTTCCTTTGGAGGATACCAGCAAAACTAGGTATATTATTATAATTATTATAATAATTATTATTATTTGTAGCATTTGTATCCCACATTTTCCCACCCATTAGTAGGTATATTGGACTAAATTCAGTAAATGACACTCAAAATTTGATGCCCCCAAAACATGGGCACCAAGTGCAATTCTATGAAGTGTGCATGCACTTTATAGAATTGCACTAGGTGCCAGGCTTAACACTTTAATGTCCAATGTTCCCATCAATCTGTTCCCATAATGTTAGGTGCATACATAGAATCTGGGGGATTGTACATATGCAATTAGGTGCAAGCACTTAGAACATACTTCTGCCTAAATTTGGAAGATATGTGCGTAAGTTATAGCATTCTGTAAGTTACTGTTATATATGACTTTGTCCATGTGAACACCCACCTACAAAGTACTCATTATTGAAGATGTGTTTATTTACATATTAACATTTGGCTATATCCAAGTAATGTATGCACATATTTGTAACATAAATGTTAGTGCCTTCTTTTTAGATGTATATATATAGTGCCACTGAATAGAAGTATAATTTGAACCATCTACATTATCCCCCTCATCCTTTAACTTGACGCCTATTATTAGGCACTAATTTTGTGTGTAGTTTATAGAAAGCTGTAACAAAAAAAATGGAAGTCAGTCAAATGTTGGAATCAGATGATTCTTTAATTTCCAATGTCCAAAATATTCAAAGAGCCCGACACAGCTATGCTTCAGCATAACAATATGCCTGCATCAGGGGTCAAAAGACAATCTTTGTCTATAGATTACAGTGGAAGGAATCAACAACTTGTTCTCAGTTCTAATGCTGTTCAGCATTCTGTGAGTGCAGTGTTCTGTTTAGAGCTACACATTGAGTTATATTTTAAACGACTTTGCTGAAGAAACACAGCTGTGTCGGGAGTTTTGAATATTTTGGACTCTGGCAATTAAAGAATCATTTGGTCCCTACAGTTGACTGACTGACTCCATTTTTTTTTTTTTGTTCCATCTTTGGTTCATTCCTTCTTTGTTTTTTGTTTACAGAAAGCTAACACTTAATGCACATCAGAGGCACCAATAATTTGCACTTATGTGTGTAAGTGTTAGGTGCTATTCTTTAATATAATATAATGTAATATAAATTCTGAATTTTAGTGCTGTTAAATATGTATATTTTTGATCCTGTTTCATGGTAGTACTATTATTAGGTTTCAATTTGCTGTTTTCTAGTTTTCCTCTTTCATTGTATTTATGTTTATACTTGTACATTTTACTAATGTTATTTAGTTTCAAGTTTGATTTTAAACTGTACCTACTGTACGCCACCTTGGATGAATCTCTTCATAAAGCCAGTAAATAAATCCCAATAAATAAAATATAACATATGTACCAAAATCACTTAGGGCTCCTTTTACAAAGACATGCTAGTGACCCTGGTGTGGCAAATGCCATGAAGCCCATTCAATCCCTAAGGGCTCTGTCACCTTTGCTGCACGGGAATCGCTAGTGTGACTCTGTAAAAGGATCCCTTAGTGTACAATTGTGAGGAAGAGTACATGTGGGAGCACCACGGGCAGACAGTAACAGAAAGTGGGAAATAGACCAGGCTGACCAGGAACAAATGAGGAGATGCTGCACTTGTTATTTCTCTACAAAGGTCTTTTTCAAGACCAGATTTTGTTCATCCACTTTGATCAACCATCATTCATTTTACATACATTATATGAAGACTCCTGAAGCAGGCTAACCACCGAAACACAGTGCTATGTCGCACATTCACGAATAAATGTTTTACCACCCTTAGAAGTCTCCTCGTTTGTTCCTGGTCAGCCTGGTCTATTTCTCACTTTCTGTTACTGTTGGATCTCAGTGTTCCTCTGCCTAGGAGGATTTTCACAACAACATGAGCAGGCCATGAGTGTTTCACCAAGCAGTTCACACAGTATTTAGCATGCTGTTTGTTGCATGGGGTACATAGGTGCACCAAATTGCTCCAAGTCAGCGTGCCAACAAGGCTTTTTGCCAGTATTCTATATGAGCTTAGGTGCACTCTGAAACTGCTATAGAATTGGTGCTAAGTGCACTCCATTGTGGAACCTACATCTTGGTGCCACATTACAGTATCACCTTCTAGATCACTGGTTGGCAACCTATTGTACATTATGTGCCACTTTTCTCCAGATTTAATTACAATGAACAATCACATGCCGCCATGCATTTTCTCTCTGCCCCCCTCGCACCACCACTGCTGCAACTGCATGAAAATTAATACTATCTTGGCTAGTGGGGATGCTCAAGACCCAACTGCTGATGTTCTCTGCCTCAGCATGCTCAGGGGAGGGGGGGCAGTATCAGCGGCTGGAAGCAGGCTGTTGACTTTCCTGCTGCTCAGACAGCATGAGGGCTTGGGCAGAGAATATCTTCAGCTGGCAGGGCTTGGGAATTGCAACCAGCAACACAAAACGTCTCATTGTGCCACCTTTTGGCATGTGTGTCATAGGTTGCCGATGGCGACACCTATTATATTCAAACTCCTGATGAAAATTTACAACAAGACCAATACAGGTCTATACACTAAGACCTGTATTTATATAATAAAGTAGCAATAAATACTTCTAGGAATCGGTGCTGCACATGCAATAGCATCAGGCACATCTGTATCTTCATCTGCAAATGCTAGCATCAATTCTTCTTTTGAGTCTGAAGAGAAAGCTGTTTCTGTGTTTAGGTTAGTCCTTGCTGTAATCACAGAGCTGCGTGCTAGCTATACTGAGCGGCTGTCAGCGGTGTTCTAAGCTGAGACAGGAAGACACCACAGACTGAGCCCTGCCTGCACTTTGCAGCTCCCTTCAGATAACTGAATTACGTGATAGAAGTGCTTCAGGTTACAGACTGCATGAACACCTGTAAATTATATAGCAAAACCCTAATTATGCAGTTTCCTCCTTGGCTGCACAATTGCAGGAGCCTGAGGGGCATAATTTCTGGTTAGAAATGTTTGCTATAACATGCTTCTCATTGTACCATCAGATATGCTCACACTTTTGTATGCAAGCTATGGAACAAAGTAATCCAGTAGTGGAGTGAATCACGGACCCTTTTAATAAATAAATACATGATGCAGATTCATCAAATAAATATTAGCATAGCCTAGCATATAACAAGCAGTCTCAGGGGACCTTAGTTTACATATTCCCACTCCATTAGCAACTTAATTGAGAAATTACCAATAATAAGATGCAGGCAACAGGCCAGCAGCGAGATGGTGGCTATCCAGTCTTTTGCACTGAGTATCGCATGTTTGATTATCTCCCAATTGGTGAAAAGTTATGGGTGTACTCGGTCCAAAGAGCTCCTAGCACTCAAGGAATGTATTTATTTCTGGAGGCTAGAATAGCTGACATGGAGGAGCTGAGGCACACAGAGAGGTTTATAGATGAGGCCTGCAGGGACAAAGTACAGAAGTTCCACCTCTAGTCTGGTAACCTCTGTGCTGACACGGAGGAGAAATGTCTCCTGAAGGAAGAACAATGGAACATCACTGTGGAGAGGCAGGAAATGATCCTGAAGACAGGACCTGACTTCCAGGGGATGCAATATCCTGTTGTACTGAGGATGTGTCTCCATGGGCTTTTGCCAGGAGGAAAAGGTTAGGATGGCTGTTTTAGTTGGATAAATAGCTGGGTGGCTGCTGGACATGATGAGGATCACATGCCAACCTGGTGCAAAGGTGGTGGACCTCACACGTCACCTAAATAAGATTGTAGACCGTGCTGGGGAGGATCCTGTTATCTTGGTACATGTGGGTACCCATAACATAGGAAAATGTGGGAGAGAGAGATTCTGGAAGCCAAATTTAGGCTCTTAGATAGAAAACTCAAGTCCAGAACCTCCAGGGTAGCATTTTCAGAAGTGCTCCCTGTTTCACATGCAGGACACAAGAGACAGACAGAGCTCCAGAGTCTCAATGTGTAGATGAGGCAATGGTGTGGGAAGAGAGTTTTAGATTTGTTAGGAAGTGGGGAAGGGGGAGCCTATTTAAGAAAGATGGGTTCCATCTTAACCAGGGTGGAACCAGGCTGCTGGCATCAACATTTAAAAAGGAGATAGAGCAGCTTTTAAACTAAAAACTGGGGGAAGACCAAAAGTCACTCAAAAGTTCATGATTCAGAGCAAGATATATTTAAAACATATCACCAAAACAGGAGGTAGGGCATCCTGATAACGAGGTTCCAATAGAGTTCGTAGCAGTCCAGGTGTCTTTAAATAAAAAGCAGACATATTTTCAAGATTGCAAATTATTATTGTCAACTGCTGAGCAAGATGTAAATAGGAACAACAAACATTGTTTGAAATATCTATATGCAAATGCCAGAATCTTAAGAAATAAGATGGGAGAGTTAAAATATATTGCACTAAATGAAAAGATAAATTTTATAGGCATCTCTGTGACCTGCTGAAAGGAAGATAACCAATGGGACACTGTCATACCAAGGTACAAATTATGTTGCAATGATAGGGTGAATCAAATTGGTGGAGTGGTAGCATTATGTGTTAAGGAGAGCCTTGAATCAAATAGAATAAAAAATCTGCAGGACACAAAACACATCTTAGAATCCCTATGGATAAAAATTCCATGTGTAAAGTATAGTGATAGGATTGTACTACTGTCCACTTGGCCAGGATGAACAGCCAGATGCAGAAAAATTATCAGAAATTAGGGAGGCTAATTAAATAACACAATAAATTGTCAGACCTGTGCATTCTTGTACCAAATAGAGCGCTGCTGAGCCCGGTACTCGGACCAGGTTCTGCTTGGCGGCCGGACAACCCTGGGTTTCACCGGCACTGACCGATGTTCCCCAGACGTTGAGCCCCTAGGTGTGGGTGGCCTGCAGGGCTTACGAGATGGAGCCGGAAGTGGGGTGATGAACATGACAGCCAGACAGGCAGCAGGCAAGAGAGTGATCCAGGTACAGGCAGAGTCAGTAGGCAGGCAGCAGGTATGAGAGTAATCCAGGTACAGGCAAGGTCAGTAGGCAGGCGGCAGACACAAGAGTAATCCAGGTACAGGCTGAGTCAGTAGGCAGGCAGCAGACACAAGAGTAATCCAAGTACAGGCAGAGTCAGTAGGCAGGCGGCAGACACAAGAGTAATCCAGGTACAGGCAGAGTCAGTAGGCAGGAAGCAGACACGAGAGTAATCAAGGTACAGGCAAGGTCAGTAGGCAGGCAGCAGACACAAGAGTAATTCAGATACAGGCAGAATCAGTAGGCAGGCAGCAGACACAAGAGTAATCCAGGTACAGGCAAGGTCAGTAGGCAGGCAACAGAAACAAAAGTAATCCAGGTACAGGCAGAGTCAGCAACAAAGAACAAAGTAGAGAAGAAGCACACTACTGTGCAAGTAACACCTACCAAAGTAGAAGCCGAAGCAAGGAGTCTAGGGAGAGCTCAGCTGATAAAGTGCTGACATCTGACATCAGCAGGGAGAAAGGGGCACAGCCATAGGACAAGAGCAGGGGAAAGAGGAACCGGAAGACCAATAGGAGAGAAGCAAGGGAAGCCAGGCAGAGGAAGAGCAGACCCAGGTGGGTGGAAGCAAAGCAATCAAGGAGCCTGCAGCCAGAGAAGAACTACACACACATGGCTCAGGGCTGTGCCAGTCAAGTGTACGTGTCAACGGGACCCTGCGCAGCTCGAGGACGCCACTTGCATTGAGGTAGGGGACATGATATAAATAATGGGTGATTTCAATTATCCTGATATTGACTGGGCAAATGTAACATCAGAGCATGCTCAGGAGGTAAAATTCCTTGATGAAGTCAAGGACTGCTTTATGGAACAGCTGGTTCAGGAACCAACAAGAGGGGAAACAATTCTAGACCTAGTCCTTAGTGGAGCACATGATCTGATGCAGGAGGTAATGTTTCTGGGGCCACTTGATAACAGTGAACATAACATGATCAGATTTTGATATAAACTCTGGAGTAAGTACATACAGGAAATCCAATATGTTAGCATTTAACTTTTAAAAAGGAGAATATGATAAAATGAGAGTGGTTTAAAAAAAAAAAAGAAACTTAGATGAGCAGCTGCAAAGGTCAAAAATTTACATCAGGCATGGATGTTGTTCAAATATACCATCTTGGAAACTCAGACCAGATATATTCCATGTGAACCCTGGTTTCAGCATTACCCTGTCTCAGTGTCAACAGCTGGTGTCGCTGTCGGTCACAGTGGTTAGGGTAAGTTGTTTCTCCCTGATACAGGGTACACTTCCAGCGCTGCGTAACCCTAGCAGTGCTCTAGAAATGTTAAGTAGTAGTAGTAGTAGTAATATGCTACAGAAGTTCAATTTTTTTTTTCAGATACAGAGTGCGGGTCCCAGCAAGCACAGGGCAGCAGATTGCTTTCAGGTAATAAAAGTATTTTAAAAAGTATTGCACAGGGAATCCCATTAAAAACAAACTCAGTATTGAAATTGTTAGTAGTTATAAAGTGCTCAGTGTGTTAAATCTTCCCTCTGTAAACCAACTTTTGTAAATTGTTTTGTGGTACTCTAGCATTTGTCACTTAAAGTGCTTTACATGTATTCCTTTCCCCTGTAGGTTTACACTGACAACAACCCAACCTTCAGTTCAGCCATGATTTCTAAAACTGCTAGCAGCTATAAAGAGCATAATAAATTAAAAGCATTCACTTTAAACAACTTCTGTAAATTCTATGAAACTTTCCACTTCAGCAGTATAGATCAGACAAGTATCTCTCTCAAGTTTCAAGTTTATTAAGGACTTTCTATCCCACCCAACAGAACAAACCATCTGGGTGGTGCACAATCTAAAAAGAGGAAGAGAGAGAAAATGGATGTACAAGACTGACAGAAAACAAGGCGAACTAGGGTAGAACTACAATGTAAAAAGGAATGGAAGGAGGAGGGGAAAACAATGTAGAGGGGAAAAAACTATCACCCAGGTAAGAGAAGCTTCATCTGAAAAAGAAAAGTAAGTATAGGCATCTTGAAAAAGAAAAGTCTTGAGCTCTACTTTGAAAAGGGGTAGAGAGGTGATTTTCCTGAGATGGGGTGCTAGGGTGCTCCTATTCACCACCCCTTGATTCCATTTACTCTTAACCATTAAGAATGTGTTGATTTGTGTCTGAATCTTTTTTCCATGTGTGCACACAAAAAAGGAAAAGCAAAAAAAAATGATCCTTTCCTCTTTCCAGTGCGCTCTTGTGTTGACCGATCTCCTCACTTCTGGGCAGGAATTCTTTGTCAGGAACAGGAACTGGATTCAGGAACCACAGGATCTCTGTCTTCGGTTGCTGGTGTACCTACTTACCTTAACTTTAAATAAATCAAAAAGAAAAAACGGACTCCCTCTATGTATGTGCTAAGTGTACCCTTTCTCTAACAGAAACCTTAGTGAAACTAGCTATTTTCAAAATAAAAGATTAGCTGGTTTCCCTACCTGTTGGAACCCCAACTTACTGTTCCTAGTAAGTGCTATCTTTTTCTTTGTCAGACCACCCATCTTATGGCTCCAGTCTTGCTTGGCTTCGGCCTCAGAAGCTTGACTACTAGACTAATTTTCCTATTCAGCAGGCTTCCTTCTCCAGGCTCAACTCTGCACTGCTGTTAGTTTTTTTTTTTTGAAACCCCTTTACCTTTAAGGCAGTCAGGGAAACTAACAGGCTTATTTTCGAAAGTGATCGCCGGCCATTTCCCGACATAAATCGGGAGATGGTCGGCGATCTGTCAAAAGCGGCAAAATCGGTATAATCGAAAGCGGCTTTTTTGACAGCATCACCGCTTTCCCGTCGCCTCACCGGCAAAAGTTCAAGGTGGCGTAGCAAAGGCAGGACATGGGCGGGCATGGGCGTGGCTACCAGATGGCTGGCTTTTGTGGATAATGGGAAAAAAAAGCGGTGTTAAGCAGTATTTCGCCGGGTTTACTTGGTCCTTTTATTTTCACGACCAAGCCTCAAAAAGGTGCCCCAACTGACCAGATGACCACCACCACCAGAGGGAATGGGGTATGACCTCCCCGTATTCCCCCAGTGGTCACCAACCTCCTCCCACACTAAAAAAAATACAAATCAAAACCTTTTTTTACCAGCCTGTATGCCAGCCTCAAATATCATACCCAGCTCCCTGACAGCAGTATGCAAGTCCCTAGAGCAGTTTTTAATGGGTGCAGTGCACTTCAGGCAGGCAGGCCCAGGTCCATCCCCCCCCCTACCTGTTACACTTGTGGTGGTAAATGTTAAGCCCTCCAAATCCCCCCCAAAACCCTCTCTACCCACATGTAGGTGCCCCCCTTCACCCATAAGGGCTATGGTAATGGTGTAGAGTTGTGGGGAGTGGGTTTGAGGGGATTTGGGGGGCTCAGCACCCAAGGTAAGGGAGCTATGCACATGGGAGCTTTTTTGGTATTTTTAAAAATTTTTTAGAAATGCCCCCTAGGGTGCCCGGTTGGTGTCCTGGCATGTCAGGGGGACCAGTGTACTACAAATGCTGGCTCCACCCATGACCAAATGCCTTGAATTTTGCCGGGTTTGAGATGGCCGGCATTTTTTCCATTATCGCTGAAAAACAAAACCGGTGATCTCAAACCCGGAGAACGCTGGCATTTGGCCGAGCTAAACCGTATTATCGAAAAAAAAAAGATTGCCGGCCATCTTTTTCGATAATACGGTTCCGGCCAGCTGTTGCACCACCACCAAAATAGATCGCCGGCGATCTATTTCGCTGGTGATGTTCGATTATGCCCCTCCAGAACTCCTGAACTAACAGGCCACACTTTAGTATAAAGGTCTGAACCAGTTAGCCACTTTACCACAGCATTCCAGGGAACTTTGCTGGCTTAAACACTTAGGAGCCCTTTTACTATGTACAACGAATAATGGCCTGCGCTGGTGTAGGCATGTGTATTGGACGCTCGCAGGTTCATTTTTCAGTGTGCCTGCAAAAAAGGCTTTTTTTGGCCAAAAATGGTTGTGCGCCAAAATAAAAATCGGCACGTGTACATTTTGGGCCTAGAACCTTACCGCCACCCATTAACTTAGCAGTAAGGTCTCACATATTAACCGCGCAGTAATCGGCAGCGCACATATACTGCCGATTACCGCCTGGTTAGCGCCATGCAGTAGAAAATAAAAAAATATTTTCTGCTCGCGTATCGGACGTGCATAAAAGTTAGAAATACTGTCCGGGGCACACGGTAGCTGGGCAGTAGTTCTAATTTGACACACGTTGTACGCACATAGACACCTACGTGCCTTAGTAAAAGGGCCCATTAGCCCCTAGGTTTAGCTTGAAATCAGGCTTTCCTTCATTCACAAGCCACCAAGCTCTTCCTCATAGGGTTACTATCAGGCTCATTTTCAAAAGAGATGGATGTCCTTCTTTCGACATAAATCTCCCAGAGATGTCCAAATCGGTATAATCAAAACCTGATTTTGGACGTCTCCAACTGCAGTCTGTCGCAAGGACGTCCAAATTTCAAGGGGGTGTGCCAGAGGCATGGTGAAGGTGGGACTTGGGCATGCCTAACACTTGGATGTTTTTGAGCCATAATCAAAAAAAGCAGGGGTGTCCTAAAGTAAAACTTGGACGTCTTCACCCGGACGTGTTTTTTTTTTTTTTATGAATAAGGCACAAAAAGGTTCCTGAAATGACCAGATGACTACCAGAGGGAATCGGGATGACCTCCTGCTACTCCCCCAGTGGTCAGTAACCCCTTCCCACCCTCAAAAAACATCTTTCAAAATATTTTGTGCCAGCCTCTAAGCCAACTTCAGATGTCATACTCAGGTCCATGACAGCGCATGCAGGTCCCTGGAGCAGTTTTAGTGGGTGCAGTGCACTTCAGACAGGTAGACCCAGGCCCATACCCCCCCTACCTGGTACGTTTGTGGAGGAATCAGCGAGCCCTCCAAAACTCACCACAAACCCACTGTACCCATATCTAGGTGCCCCCCTTCACTCGTAAGGGCTATGGTAGTGGTGTACATTTGGGGGTAGTGGCACACATTGTAAGGGAGCTATGTACCTGGGAGCAATTTATGAAGTCCACTACAGTACCCCCTAGGGTGCCCAGTTGGTGTCCTGGCATGTCATGGGGACCAGTGCACTACAAATGCTGGTTCCTCCCATGTCCAAATCCCAGCTTGAACGTTTCTGTCGAAAATGCCCCGCTATATGTCCTCTTTTAAAAAGATATGTCCTCCTTTTGGATTTCATGATCTCTAGGTTTTTTTTAATAGGAAAACGTCCTCTTTTTCTTTTATGTGCCTATGACCAACACACTTAACCACATAATAAGTGAAACCATCTCTAGCCTATTATTCAGTCTGGACACATTGGGGTGCTAAAGAGAGGGAAAGGCATTATTGATCTCCTCTCTGTTTCCCTGCTGGTTGAATCTGTCAAAGGATTTTTGTTTGTGCAGCACAACTTTAAGCATATGTCAGGAAAAAAACTTTCACACATACCTCAGAAGCCAGCCAAAGTTGTTGAGAAATATCCGCTCTTCTGATAAAGTATGCTTGGGCTAAACTCAGTCAAATTCAGATCCAGAAGTTTTTGAAAAGTAGATTGTCTGCTTTTTGATGTGTGTTTATTAACTAAAAGCCATTTACAGATTTGCTACGATCAAATATTTTTTTAACAAAGGTAGCAACCATTTTTATTTTTTATGTCTTTGTTTCGGCCTTTACCAAGGAAGATTTGGGAGAGATATAAGAGCCAGATATTGTATTCAATGCTGATGGGGCATAGAAACTGAAACAAATTTCTGTAAACCTGGAAGATGAAATGGGGCAATTTGACAAATTGAAGAGTAGCAAATCACATGAACTGGATGGAATTTGTTGCCATTATTAAGTTGGACTTGTGGAAAACCCACTGCTTTTTTCTAGAATAAGCAGCATAAAAAAGAGCCCTAGCCATTTCAGCCTTTCCTCGTAGGAAAGTCGTCCCATCCCCTTTAACATTTTCATCGTCCTTCTCTGTACTTTTTCTAATTCCACTATATCTTTGTTGAGATGCGGTGACCTGAATTGCACACAGTATTCAAGGTGCTTGTATCCTGGATTGGCTACTGTTGGAAACAGGATTCTGGGCTTGATGGACCTTCGATCTGTCCCAGTATGGCAACACTTATGTACCTATGTAGTTATGGTATATATCCCAGAGTGCTGCTAGAATTGAAAATTTAAATTGCAGAGCTATTGTTAGTAATATGTAATTTATCTTTAAAATCCAGCATGGTACTGGAAGATTAAGGGTGGCCAATGTAATGCCGATGGGTTCCAGAAGTGATCAGGGAAATTATAGACAGGTGAGCCTGATGTTAGTGCTGGCAAAATAACAGAACATACATGTAAGCCTGGATTAATGAAACAAACTCAACATGGATTTAGTAAAGGGAAATTTTGCCTCTCCATTGTACTACATTTCTTTGAAGGGGTAAATAAACATGAGGATAAAGGTGAGCCGGTCAATTTTGTGTATCTGGATTTTCAAAAGGCATTTGGCAAAGCATCTCATGAAAGACTGCTAAGGAAATTAGAAAGTCATGGGATAGGAGGTAATTTCCTATTGTGGATTAAGAAAACAAAGAGTAGGGTTAAATGGTTATTATTCACAATAGAGAAAGGAACATAGTGGGGTTTCCACAGGGGTCTGTACTGGATCCGATGCTTTTAACATATGTATAAATGATCTAGAGATGGGAATAACAAGTGAAGTAATTAACACTCCGGTTTACTAAGCAGCGTTAGTGGCTGTCCATGTGCTAGTGCTGACACGGCCCATTCATTTTGAATGAGTCATGTCAACACTAGTGCATGGTGACAGACCCTTAAATTTGCTGATGATACAAATTTATTCAGGGTTGTGAAAAATTGCAAGAGGATTTTACAAGACTGGGCATCCAAATGGCAGATGACATTTAATGTGAGCAAGTGCAAAGTGATGCATATTAGAAAGAGGAACCCAAATTCTAGCTACGTGTTGCAAGGTTCCACATTAGGAGTCACCACCCAGTAAAAAGATCTAGGTGTCATTGTTTATGATACATTGAAACCCTCTGCTCAGTGTGCTGCAGCGGCTAAGAAAGCAAATAGAATCTTAGGAATTATTAGGAAAGGAATGGAAAACTGCAAATGATAATGAGCTGTAATGCCTTCGTATTGCTTCATGATGCCACAGCACCTTGAATAATGTGTGCAATTCTGGTCACCACATCTCCAAAAAAAAAAAAAAAAAAAGTGGATTTAGGAAAATTACAGAGAAGGGTGACTGAAATGCTAAAAGGGATAGGACAACTTCTCTATGAAGAAAGGTAAAGTGGCTTGGGCTCTTTAGCTCGGAGAAGAGACAGCTAAGGGGAGATATGATAGAGGTTTATAAAATACTGAGTGGAGTGGAATAGGTAGACCTGTTTAATCTTTTCAAAAATACTAGAACTAGGGGGCACACATTGAAGCCACTAAGTAGTAACTTTAAAACAATCTGGAGAAAATATTTCTTCATTCAACATGTAATTAAACATCAAGTTTGTGGGCTAAGGAAGGGGTAAATACGAAATGAAGTCAAAATGTTTTTCCTTTTGTTTCTTTGTATTTGAAGACATATTGAATTTGTATTATTTTCCTGTGTTGCATGTAACAAGTTATTACTTGTATAATATAAGTAAAGCAATAAAAACATAAACACCAGAGTTCATTGTTAGAGAATACAGTAAAAGCTGTTAGCTTAGCAGGGTTTAAAAAAGGTTTGGCTAACTTCCTAAAAGTACATATGTAAATGTTGCCATACTGGGTCAGACTGAAGGTCCATCAAGCCCAGTATCCTGTTTCCAACAGTGGTCAATCCAGGTAACAAGTACCTGGCAAGATCCCAAATATGATTAAAGCTGATACTGAGTCTGTATTATATCGCTTCTTATCCACCTATACTCCTTTTTGCCTGCTAGATTTTAATTTAGAAGGTTCCCATTATGTCATCAAGTGTACCCCAATAGAATGCTCCATATCTTGTTCCAATTTCATGCAGTTAAGCTGCTTTATACACTGGGTAGTGGAGCAGACTGCTTGCATGGGAAAGTTTTTTACTACCTGAATGATTTCCCATTTGTTAGTGATAATATGGAGGATTCTCAGATGACTCCCTATATATTTTTGACGGTGGCCAGCAATTTCATGATTACCCTTAGCAGAGGAAAAAAGGATAGGTACCACTTCTCCCCTTACATTCTTGGGCATTGAACTAGATGCCATTTCTCAAGAGTCTAAACTGTCACATGATAAACTAATTAGACTGAGGGAGGCTAACAGTCATTTGAGGCACACTAAAGAAGTAACATTAAGGCAGTCCCAATCTACACTTGGTCTCTTATAGGCAGGGCTGCTGAAGAACTTCGCTGGGACCGGGGAAGAAGTGCTGTCCCCCCACTCACACTGCTGCTCTCTCCCACCTGCCTGTCCAGAAGTTGGAACCCAGATGATTGCATTTATTTATTTGTATCCCACATTTTCTCACCTATGTGCAGGCTCAATGTGGCTTACATTTGCTGTAATGGCGGTTGCCATTTCCGGGTCATGGAATTACAAGTGGTATTGCATTAAGGTGCATACATATATGGTAGCGTACATGGAATCATAGCATAAATGGAACAGTTCATGGTATAAATATGTATCATGTGCATATATACATGGTAAGGAAGAATACATTATGGTAATGCATGAAGGTTCCTGAGTAATAAATTGGATTGTAACATACATTAGGTCGTCAAATATGGAAAGAATACATTATGGTAATGCATGAAGGTTGAGTAATAGATTGGATTGCAACATACATTAGGTCATCAAATATGGAAAGATCGTATTTGACATAAGGATTAGAGAGGTAGTGTTTGTTCATTAATAGCAGAGAGGTTAATCAGTCAAGTGATAAGATTTCAACTATGTCTAGGTCTTATAAAGTCTAATTATTTAGTATTTAAGATGGGTTTTTATGGTATGCCTTCTTGAACAGATCTGTTTTCAGTAGCCTTCGGAAGATGGTTAGGTCTTGCGTTGTTTTTAATGGCCTTCGGTAGTGCGTTCCATAGCTGCTTGCAAATGTATGAGAAACTGGTCGCGTATGTGGATTTATATTTTAGTCCTTTGCAGTTAGGGTAGTGGAGATTGAGAAATGTGCGTGCTGAACTTTTTGCGTTTCTGGTAGGTAAGTCTATCTGGTCTGACATATAGGTCGGGGCTTCCCCGTGGACGATTTTGTGGACTAGGGTGCAAACTTTGAACACAATTAATTCTTTTAATGGGAGCCAGTGTAGTTTCTCTCTTAGGGGTTTGGCGCTTTCGTATTTCACTTTCCCAAATATGAGTCTAGCTGCTGTGTTTTGAGCCGTTAGAAGCTTTTTAATGATTTGTTCTTTGCATCTGGCATAAATGGCATTACAGTAGTCTAGATGGCTTAACACCATCGATTGTACTAGGCTGCGGAATACTTCCCTTGGGAAGAAAGGTTTGACCCTTTTAAGTTTCCACACTGAGTAGAACATTTTCTTTGCTGTATTTTTCGCATGATCTTCAAGTGTGAGATTTCGGTCAGTTGTGATTCCCAGGATTTTCAAGCTGTCTGAGACCGTAAGGGTGTAGTCCGGGGTCTTTATGGTATTGGGTTTGTTTGTATTGTATTGTGAGGTCAGGATGAGACATTATGTTTTTTCTGCGTTTAGTTTTAGTTGGAATGCGTCCACCCATGAGTTCATTATTTGGAGGCTGTGTGTGATTTCATTTGTGATTTCGGTTATATTTTGTTTGAATGGGATGTATATTGTAACGTCATCTGCATAGATGTACGGGTTGAGTCCTTGGATCGATAACGATTTGGCTAGTGGTGTCATCATTAAGTTAAAGAGAGTCGGTGAGAGCGGTGATCCTTGTGGCACCCCGCATTCAGGTTTCCATGCTATTGACGCTTTTGAGTTTGATATCACTTGGTAGGTTCATGCTGTTAGAAAGCCTTCGAACCATCTAAGTACGTTTCCTCCAATCCCAAAATAGTCCAGGATGTTTGAGAGTATTTGGTGGCTAACCATGTCGAACGCGCTGGACATGCCAAATTGTAGTAGGAGCACATTGTTTCCAGTTGCAATTAATTGTTTAAATTTGGATATGAGAGTGGTTAGCACTGTTTCAGTGATATCACACTAATGCAACCATCTGGGTCCTGGGCAGCACACCGGAGCAGGGGAGCAGGAGAGAACAGACCCTGAACTGGTAGGCAGGAAGACGATTGCCAGCACCGGGCCCAGGCCCAGCACCCCCCCCCCCCCCCCCCCCTTGAAAGCATGCCTGGGGAAGTTTGACCCCCTGCCCCCTCTCAATGGCCCTACCTATGGGACACATATTTTCCAGATAGCTGGCTTGGGTTACTTCAAGTTAACCAAAGCCATGAAAGATGATCTTGAAGTCTGGGAACAGTTTTTTTTACTCATTCAATAGCCTAAACATCTGACAGTGTTTGTCAACATATTCTACTATGTTCTGATGCAGCAGGAGAAAAAAGTTTTGGCATAGATTCCCATGATTCTTTGTGTTTTGAATCCTGGCCTGACCTTTTTAGAGCTATTCCCAATCATGATAGCATTATACATATGGGACAAACAACCTGCCAATCTTTTTATTGCCTTTAGAACTGACAACAATAGTGGTAGTCAAAGCCATTAACAGAATGGCCTCCAGGTCACACAAAGCAGACAGTCATCATATTACATGTCTAGTCCACTAATACAGGTCCTCTGCACTATAGGCTCAGCCATTTATCATGGCCTGGGTGCTAACAGTCAACAGATGTGATGGCGCTATATCCCCAGCACCTCATTCTGATCCCCCTCTCCTTTCTCCCAAACCCATCCAATTCTCCAATCCCCCAACCACTCTACTATGCCCCTCTCATAAATAGCCCTTCCCATCCATCTCTAACTCAACCCCTCTACTCTCCCAGACCCTGAGGTGAGCACTATTGATCCAATAGGAAGAAGAAGGATAAGCAGCATAAAATGTACTGTTTTGGGATCTTGCCAGGTACTTGTAACCTGGATTGGCCACTGTTGGAAACAGGATGCTGGACTTGATGGATCCTCAGCCTGTCCCAGTATGGCAACACTTATGTTCTTATGACCTGTTTGTTCCCATGCAGTCCAGCTCCAGGTTCAAAAAGGTATTACTGACCCTAGTGGTAGTCTCATGTTACTACTGCTCAGTGCATTTTTTCTAGCAAAAATGGTGCCGGTACTCAAATGCTAGGCCACCCTTCAGGGTGGGGGATCACTGAGGGACCCACCCCACAATAGCCAGAACCCGCTACAACCAGTCACGGAATCTATAACGAACCAGAATTGGTGTGTACAGCCTTGAGGACCATGGGTGAATTTTAGCAGACAGTGGAAAAGGTGCCAGTACTCAGTACCCCCAAATACCCCCTCAAAAACAGCTCTGCTACTGTTAGGGTTTCATCCTTCCTTATATGCTACTGTGCTGCATATAAGGATCTGTGTGGTAAAACCCATGCTAGCTGCTTAACATAGCTTAGAAAAAGTTGCTTTTGTGTTACAAAGAAACATTTCAATATGTTTCAGCCAGATGCTAAAACTCCTGCTATTATGGAACTACATAGATATGTTCCTCTTTGGTGGAAATTATAACAATGTTAGAGCCAGCAGAATAAATTCTTTGCTTTAAAGAAAAAAGTCTGTTTAGAATAGTGCCACTTATCTTTATTTCTCAATTAAACTATTTGAAAAGTTGAAGAAAAAATATCATTCCCTTTTGGGGGTGTGTTTTTTTTATTTAAAAGGAAATATATTTTAAAAAAAGGATTTTGGAACATTACAAGGTTATTCAAGGCTCTTTGTTTCCTCCGTATTGTAATCCTTAGGAACCCCAGCCTGAGTGATGAGAAATCTTTCTGCAATTTCTCTAACCATGTAGTTTCCTTCAATGCATTTAACCTTTTTTTCATCGTAATAATCACCTAAATATCAGGCTTTATGTCCCTAAGCCTACCTGCTGAAATGTAGTCCCAGCTTGAATATATACTGTACAACAAATAGTAATTCCTGGTCCAAGGCATCATTTTAATTAAACGTACTCAGAGGGACAAAAACCAATTCAGATGTCCTATAAATTCTTTGAAGATACGGTCCAGTGGAAAGAAACCATTTACCTATTGATTAATTATCCTACCAGGGAGCACTTCACCACTCTGTTATGATTATTACTACAGCAGGAAAAAAAATCCATGCACAATAACTTATAGTAATCTACAGTCTAGAGATGCAATAAAAAATAGAAGAGATAAATATAACAGTAGTATACAAGGCAGGGATAATTCTACATTGGTCATGTCTCTGAAAGCATACTTCTGCAAAGGTTTAAATGAAAACAATAATTGAAATAGCTTGGTTTGAGATAATGCTTTCACCATGGTCCTTTAACTTAAGCATGCGGAGAATGGGTGGCAGAGCCGTGGTGGGAGGCGGGGCTAGTGGTTGGGAGGCGGGGCTAGACTTCTACGGTCTGTGCCCTGAAAATGGCAGATACAAATCAAAGTCAGGTATACACATAAAGTAGCACATATGAGTTTATCTTGTTGGGCAGACTAGATGGACCGTACAGGATGGATCGTTACTATGACAATTTTTTGCACTTACCACATGTTAAGGTTGCAGATTCATGCACAGTAACTTCAAAGCTTGTGCAGTAAACACACTGCAATTACTGCATAGGGAAGGTTCTTACCACAGAGGTACTGTGCATATAGGTCCAGATTCTGTACACGACATCCAAATTTGGGCACCAAAATAAATGAGCACTTCGTGCTATTCTATAAATAGCACACTGAGTTGGGCACGGTTTATAATAAAAGGGCATAGTGTTGGGATCCATACCCAACTTTGGGTGAGAGGATTTACATCAACTAAAACCTGATATAAATTCTTGTGTGTAAATTAGGCACAGATCTCCCAAATTCTGTAATAGTGCATACATCTTTAGTGAATGCCCCTGACCTGCCCATGCTCCTCCCATTGTCATGCTCCCTTTTCAGTGGCACACTAAAACTGGGTTGAGAACCACCAGTGTAGAGGAAATTGTATTGTAGACTTATGCATCTTGGGGGGGGGGGAGGGTTGAGGGTATCTTCAGGGGGTCTTTGAAGAGAGAAGGAGCAGGGGAAGGAGGGATCTCACAGGCCTTGTGGCTTGTTGAAAGCATTGATCCCTTTAAGATTGTGTTCAGAAGTATTGGAGGAAAAATATCAGCTCTCATGACATTATTTTCCTGGAAAAGTGCAGATTGTGATATTCAATGCAAATAGCATCACTTACTTCATGAGGTGGCTTGCATGTATTTGCACGCTGTTTATCTCATTATATGGGCCATGGTACCTTTAATGAGTGTTAAGGTAAAATAATGCACGATTTTGCCATTGAATGTGCATTAAAGAGCATAAACTGTGTGTTATTTTCTTAACAAGTTAGCAACTATTCTCCTGAATATTGTTAATTTGTTAATGCTTTATTTATTTATTTTGTTTGTTTGTTAGGTATGTTGGTTAGGCAGTTAAATAAGATTTATCTATTTTATTCTTACTCCATGTATTTATGTTAAGCTGTAGCAGAAAATCAAGTTTTTATAAACAAAATCAACCCTTCCAATTTATTCCTCATGCATTGGTATACACTTTCTTTTGATATTTCTAATGTTACCAGTGGTGATTTTGTTTCCAATTCACAGACAGTATTATATGTGAAGAAGGATGTGCCTCAACACGGGCCTTACTCCTCAGGAGTCCCAAATTATACTTACAGTGACAAAATACTAACAATTCCACCACAAAGAAGATGAGAAGTATCTTAAAAAATAACAACATAAACAAAAGCTGGCATGTGTCAACCAGCATATACTAAGAGATTTAGCAACATATGCAAGTGATTTTACAATACATAATGTATTTTATGAATTATGCATGGTAAAAGAAATTAGTGTGTATATGCATGGCCATATTTTCAAAGAAAGGTTTTCTCTTTTTTATTTTTCATACAAGAGGGTTTGAATTGAAAAGTGATAAGTGAAATATGAAGATTCCCAAAACATTTGTTTTGTTTTGTTTCTTTTCCTTTTGATGCTGTTGCTTTCTCTTTGTTATTCCTAGCACCCCTCCTTTTTATATAATATGTATTAATTATTATGTTTCTATAATTTTAAGGAACTTTACCCCCCCCCCCCCCTTTTACAAAGCCACGCAGCAATGCCGACACAGCCCATTCAAAGTGAATGGGCTGTGTCGGCATTAGTGCAGCTTTGTAAACAGGGGATTAAGAGACAGACAGAACAGAACTGGTAAACGTGGAGAGGAATTTTCAATATGACGTCCAAATAAATAAATAAATAAATAAATAAATAAATAAATAAATGTTTATCTCAAAACATCTAGAAAAACACAGTATAACAGATCTGTCAATGTTCAAAAATATCCCCACAAAAACATCTGCAATAAAAACGCACCACAGATTGACATAGACATCATCAGATAGTCATATCCACCAATGGAAAATAATCTCAGAAAATGTCTACATGTGAAAGTGGTCCCACGCTGAAAAAACATTGTCTGTCAATGTCAGGATATCCCCTACATCTATATATGGTGCTGCATGTGGAAATGCATTTTCCATACTGTCTCAACCATGTCTCTGAGAAGGGAGCCCAGCTTCACAGCAGAAGAGTCTTAGCTCCTTGTCCTCCTGTGCCTCACACACAGGAGAGAAATCATGAAGAGGCATCATCACCTGCCACCAGCCATGTGGAAGAACCACACCTTGGCAGGATCACATGCAATGAGTTGGCGAGAAGGCCATCAGGTCCCCTCCTCTGCTTAAAATGCCAGAATATGTCCCCCATGCCCAGAGGCCCCTCCCCCATCCAAGACTATAATAAAGGTCTGCGTATCTCTGACACTCCCCTACTTATGTATAGATGCCAAGTCACATAGTTCCAGGCTGGTCATCTTTAGACAGTCGTGGACCTATCACCACACCATCCTGCTGCCTTATAGGGACTTGCAGCACTGATTTCAATGGGCAGCATCATGGTCTAAACCAGTGATAGATGGTTTGCCCCAGATCTATTGAAACTAAAATGAGAAAGCAGAAAACTGGAATGCAAATGTAATAAAGATAAATCCAATCTATCTAGGGCCAACTGGCGAGTGGCAGTCCATACCTGCAAAAAAGCTACAATTTTAGCCAGGAAAAAATATTTTTCAGAGTGATTCAAAAAGGGAGATGTAATATGAAACAGTTGTTCTCCATTGTCAATTCGCTTACTACACCTTCAAAAGACGTTGGGATAGAGGAACTTCCCACAGCTAACAAATTTGCCATATACTTCCAAGACAAAGTTAATAAGCTCAGAGTTGGTCTCTCCCTTGCCACTGACAACGATCTTGATTTGCTGGTCTCCTAAAGAAGGCATCCCTGCAAATACAACTTGGAAAGAACGTGATACTACACAGTGGTCTGTCTTTTCCAAACTATTCTCAAAATATGTGCCCTCTTATTGCATACTAGATATCTGCCCTTCCTACATAATAAATACAGCCCCATCATCATTCCATGCCAATGCTCACTCATGGATCGAACAACAACTGTCACGGGGAATCTTCCCAAAATGTTTGGCCGAAATCATCATCACACCAATACCTAAAGATCCCAACCAACCTAGGCAAATAGTTTCTAATTATAGACTAGCAGCCTCCATTCCATTCTTTACTAAGTTAATGGAAGGAATGGCGACTTTGCAGCTCAATCACTACTTGGACTTGCAGAATATCCTTCCAGCATCTCAATCCAGATTCTGTGCGCTTTTCAGCACAGAAACAGTTTTGTGTTCCATGTTGGACCATGTCCAACTATTGCTAAGTGAAGGAAGAAGCACACTGCTACTCCAATTTGATTTCTTCTCAGCATTCGATCTAGTGGACCACACTGTCTTACAATAGAACTTCGAGGAAATGGGAGTCATAGGAAATGTTTTAAAGTGGTTCAGAGGCTTCATGGAAAGTAGGTCGTACAGGGTCAAACTGCACACAGACTTATCCCTGAACTGAAGTTATAGGTGTGGGGTCCCACAGGGCTCCCCTCTCTGTCCAGTACTGTTTAATGTTTTTTCTTCAATCCCTAAGTTCACAGTTAGACAGAACTGTCTTTCTCCATTACATCTACGCTGATGATATTTCAGTGTTAATTGTCATCCAATCAACCTTCAAAATTGGTGTATCCAGGGTCCAACAATGTATCATCAACCTACTAGAAAAATGGATGTATGGGCTTAAGTTAAAGCTCAATACAGAACACATATTATGTTTCAACTCAAAACAAATCCCCAAGACGATTACCAACAATCATAGAAACATAGAAACATGACGGCAGATAAAGGCCATATGACTCATCCAGTCTGCCCATCCTCTGTAACCCCTAATTCTTCCTGTTCCTAAGCGATCCCATATGCTTATCCCATGCCTTTTTAAATTCTGGAACAATCCTCAACTCCACCACCTCCACCAGGAGGCCATTCCACGCCTCCACCACCCTTTCTGTGAAATAATACTTCCTTAGGTTACTCCTAAGCCTATTCCCTCTTAACTTTGTCATATGCCCCCTCATTCCAGAGCTCTCCTTCATTTGAAAAGGCTCTCTTCCTGTACATAAATGCCCTTGAGATATTTAAATGTTTCTATCATGTCTCCTCTCTCCCTCCTCTCTTCCAGCATATACATGTTGAGGTTCATAAGCTTGTCCCTATAATTTTTGCATTCAAGACCGCTTACTAATTTTGTAGCCGCCCTCTGGACCGACTCCATCCTGTTTATATCTTTCCGTAGGTGCCGTTTCCAGACCTGCACGCAGTACTGCAAATGAGGCCTCACCAGAGACTTATACAATTGAACTATCACCTCTTTTTCCTGCTGGTCATGCTTCTCTTTATGCACCCAAGCATCCTTCTGGCTTTGGCCGTCGCTTTTTCTACCTGTTTGAAAACTTTAAGGTCAACAGACACAACATGCATCACATCTGTGGCTACCTGCCTTCTTGTCATGTCATCTCATAGGTTAGATAAACCAATATCTTCCAGCCACCCCTGCATAGTGCTGCCCACCTGAATTACACAAGCTATGCAGAATGTGTCTGACTCAAATGTACACTATGTTTACACAAAGGTCACCTTCCAGCACTAGCCCATCAGCAGCAGGAGGAGCAGGTGGAGAGAGTGGAAGAGGAGAAGGAGCCTCTCCTGCCCCCGGCTGCCCATAGCCCCCCCCCCCCCATCAGCCAGCCTGTGCCCAGCCTGCAGCTAACTAGCCAGCCACCCACCCACAGAAGAGGGCGTCCAGCAAGCAGTGGTGTTCAAAGACCCTGGCCAGTGTGAGGTTCCTCACTCCTCACCCCAGGGGCAGATGCTGCAGGAGCCAGAGGAGGAGGGGGAGGAGTAGGAAGCGGCTGAGGACCTTATGGAGATATGCCCCTGTTGGAGGGGGATAAAGCAGCAGCAGAAGTGCTACACAGCTTCTGCCCACACTGCCACTGCATTCATCCATCCTTTAACACCACTCATAACATGCACCTGAAGCACCTCTTCTTAAACATCTTTTTCTGGGCAGTTCGTTCCTTGGACATTTTCTGAGCAGATGTTTTGATTATGGTAAATTTTGGCAGATTCGCCAGAAGAACGCCTATCTGGCCCTTTTCAGACATCCATCTGTTTTGAAAATGAGCAGCATATTTGCCAACCTTCTTGTCAAAATCACTTGAAGGTGATGAATGAAATATTTGCTAATAATGAAATTGAGTTTATATATTATTCTACATTTTTAACACATAAAATCAATCTAGAATATTACTCATTCTTGTAAAGTATTATATTGAACATCCAATCCAACAGCACAGATAAAACAAGGGTAAATAGTTTAAAAATCTTCTCCACATTTTAAAGTCAAAAACTCCTTAGTGATTCAAATTAGCATTTGAGTATGAGTCTTTGATGTCCATACAGTAAAATGAGCCCTAACCACCACTGTGGAGCCTCAATCAAACATAGCTGAAGTCACGTCTCCTAAATATCATAGTAACATGAAATAGAAAACAGAAGTGCTTGAGCCTAACTACACAGACAAATAGAAAAAAATATAGATAAGAAAAAAAAATTATAAGCATAGTCAAATGTAATCAACTAATACTAATAAGATAGGGTTCCTTTTACTAAAGTTCGGCCAAGTTTTAGAGTCACTATGGATTGGTAAATGGGCCTACATTTGGACACTGGGAAAAAAAATCAGTGCTCAGTGCTATTCTATATAGGGCACTCTGGGTTGAGTATTTTTTATTTATTTATTTACGTCAATTTATATACCGTATCTTATTGCTACTGCAAGACAGAACGGTTTACAATTTATAAAATAAAAGAAGCAATACAATATGTACAGGTTGGACAAACATTAGAACTCCAGTCATTACAGGAAAGCACAGCAAACCCACAAACTAGCTACTTAAGATGAAAAACAGTATAACTCATGATTTAGTATAAAGGAGAGCACCGCAAATACAAGATTAAATACATAATAAAATCGACACAGACAAACAATACAGTTTTGATTTAATATATATTACAGATGCCCATTTATAACCTTTCTTCCATTATTCTAAATTCTGTTCTACATAATTTATAAAGTAGAAGGTTTTCAAAAGTTTCCGAAAATGAAAGTAAGATTTCTCATGTCTGATCTCTTTTGGAAGGCCATTCCAAAGAGAGGGAGACAAATAGAAGAATAGTATGTAGCGCTGATTCCTGCAGCTAAAATAAGGCACCAAGACTTACACCTGCTGAAAACAGGTGTAAATCCAGGCGTGCAAACTGGGCATGCATTCCCCAATTCTGTGATACTCAATGTCCATGATCTTCCCATGCCCCCTTTGGGATGAGCATGACATAATTTAGGTGTGGTTCTTTATAGAATTGTGCATAGGTAGTTCCATGCAAAACACTAGTGTAAATTAATGCCAATTATTGAGTGTTAATGGCTCATTAATTTAGTTGTGCTTACAACTCAGAATTAAGCCCATATTTTGGCAACCTTTATAGAATCCAGGTGTATATGTTAAGAACATAGGAGCATAAGCATTGTCATACTGGGATAGGCCAAAGGTCCATCATGCTCATTATCCTATTTCAAACAGTGGCTAATCCAGGTCACAAGTACGTGGCAAGATCCCGAAACAATAAAACAGATCTTATGCTGCTTATCCTAGAATATGCAGTGGATTTTCCCATGTCCATCTTAATAATGGCTTATGAACTTTTCTTTTAGGAAATTATCCAGACCTTTTTTAAACACTGCCAAGCTAGCTGCTTTTACCACATTTTCTAGCAACAAATTCCAGAGTTTAATTACTTGATGAGTTAAGAAATATTTTCTCCAATTTGTTTTAAATTTACTACTTGGTATCTTCTTTGCATGCCCCCTAGTCCTAGTATTTTTGGAAAGAGTAAACAAGCGATTAATGTCTACCTGTTCCACTCCACTCAGTATTTTATGTATCTCTATCATATCTACCCTCACTCGTATCTTCTCCAAGCTGAAGAGCCCTAGCCATTTTATCCTTTCCTCATAGGGAAGTCATCCCATCCCCTTTATAATTTTCATTGCACTTCTCTGTACATTTCCTAATTCCACTATATCTTCTTTGAGCTGCAGTAACCAGAACTGCACACGGTATTCGAGGTGCAGTCGCACCATGGGGTGATACAAAGGCATTATAACATCCTCATTTTTGTTTTCCATTCTTTTCCTAATACCTACCATTCTAATCGCTTTCTTAGCCACCGCAGCACACTGAGCAGAGGGTTTCAACGTATCATCAACAACGACGCCTAGATCCCTTTCCTGGTTGGTAACTCTTAACTTGGAACTGTGCATTACGTAGCTATAACTCTGGTTCCTGTTTCCCATATGCATCACTTTACACTTGCTCACATTAAACTTTATCTGCCATTAGACGGCCAGTCTCATAAGGTCCTCTTGTAATTTTTCACAATCCTCTTGCGATTTAACAACTTTGAATAACTTTGTGTCATCAGCAAATTTAATTACCTCACTAGTTACTCCCATCTCTAGATTATTTATAAATATGTTAAAAAGGAGCATTCCTAGCACATGCCCCATGGGGAACCCAACTATCTACCCTTCTCCATTGAGAATACTGACCATTTAACCCTACTCTCTGTTTTCTATCTTTTAACCAGTTTTTAATCCACAATAGAACACTACTTCCTATCCCATGACTTTCTAATTTCCTCAGGAGTCTTTCATGAGGTACTTTGTCAATTGCCTTTTGAAAATCCAGATACTCAATATTGACCGGCTCAGCTTTATCCACATGTTTATTCACCCCTTCAAAGAAATGTAGTAGATTGGTGAGGCAATATTTCTTTTGAATAAATCCATGTTGGCTTTGTCTCGTTAATCTATGCTTTTGTATAGCCCTGTAATTTTGTTCTTTTTATAATAGTCTTTATAATAGTCTCTACCATTTTGCCTGGCACTGTGTGGCAAATGTAAAACATCTGCATTTAATGTAGAGGATGTGCTCAGCATCTGCCTATGCAGTTAACACAGATTAAATGCATTAAAGATAATACAGATGCACTTAGCACCATCTATTCTTTAAGCAGTTAACATAGGAATTAGCACATGCTAAGGGAATAATTCTAAAAAGTAGGTGCTATCACTGACATATGAATTACAAGGTAGATATTCAGCCAATGGCAGTGATTGATTTCATATAATTTTTTTTTTATCTGCCTCCAACATTAACCGTGGATGTTCAATGCTGGCCGTGTCCGGGCATCGGCATTGAATATCTGTGTTTAGGTGGCTGCCTAAGCAAAAACCTATAATGATAAGAATGATTTTTATGCAGTCTGATTTGGCCACTTAACTTTTGAGGTTAAGTGGTGAATATTGGCACTTAATGGCATAAGGGCCGACTCCCCTCCTTGACTGTCCACAAAAGAGCCCGCTTTGAGTTTGGTGATTAGTTGTTGATATTCAGCAACACTAACCAGTTATGCAACATTATCAATGAATAGACCTACACAGGTGATTTAAACAGCCAGGAGTGTCTCCTGACTGTTTAAATCACTTTGAACATCAACCTATACATGTATAAAGGATAAGAATAATGACAAATGTGTGCATAAATGCCAAACATCTGCACTATTCTGTAAATACACATATATCTTACATAGCACATATTTGACATATAGGTGCAAACATAGCTAGAGTTTGAGTGAGACTCACACTGATTTGCGTAACTTATAGAATACAATAAGCTATGAATGTATTTCTGGCATTTGGGCATAGCCACTTATGCTATGATTCTATAAGGAATGTTCAAAGTGGGCACATATGTTTCCTTTATAGAATAAGTAGCACGTAGGCACACTGTTACTGAATTGCCCTTCTTGTGTCAACCTGTTTCATTAACTGTTCACCCTTGCTAATTCCTGCATTAGCTGCATTAAAACAACTTAGTAAAACAACCCCTTAGTTTGAAAAAATAGGCATAAATGATGCCAACATTGTAGTCCCTAATCCATTTACATAAGTACATAAGTATTGTCACACTGGGACAGACCAAAGGTCCATCAAACCCTGCATCCTGTTTCCAACAGTGGCCAATCCAGGTCACAAATACCTGGCAAGATCCCAAAAAAGGTTCAATACATTTTATGCTGCTTATCCCAGAAATAAGCAGTGGATTTTCCCCAAGTCAATTTAATAATGGTCTATGGACTTTTCCTTTAGGAAGTCATTCAGACCTTTTTTAAACCCTGCTAAGCTAACAACCTTTACCACATTCTCTGGCAACGAATTCCAGAGTTTAATTACACGTTGAGTGAAAAACATTTTTCTATGATTCGTAATAAATTTACTGCTTTGTAGCTTCATCGAATGCCCCCTAGTCCTAGTATTTTTGGAAAGAGTAAACAAACAATTCACGTCTACCCATTCCACTCCACTCATTATTTTATAGACCTCTATCATATTTACCCTTAGCCAACTTTTCTCCAAGTTGAAGAGCCCTAGATGGTTCAGCCTTGCCTCATTCTGCTGACTATCTAATAGTTGCAAAGCTAACATATTCCACCAAATAAATTAAAAATAAAACCTTTTTTTTCTACATTTGTTGTCTGGGTACTTTATTTTTCTAAGCATGTTGTGTCCCATTTCTTCTTTTCTGCTTTCTCTCTGTCTTCTGCTCTCTTTCTAGTGGAAGTCCTTTCTCCACTTTCTTTCTTTCTGTCACTGGCATGTTTACTCTCTCTATTTTCTGTCTACCCACTCAAAGTTTACCATCTTGGTACCTATGAACTTGCAACCTCTTCCTCTCACCTCCTAAGCTTCCCTGTCTTGCTCCTTCCCTGGTCTCCTATTCCCATCTCATTCATCCATTCTCCATTAGTGTACTTCTACACCCAGTACTTACAATCCTCCTCTCACTCATCCAGGGGTGTAGCCAGACATCGTGGTGGGAGGGGGCCAGAGCCCGAAGTGGAGAAGGCACATTTTATTCTGCCGCCCCACCGCCTCAGCCCCCCACCACCTCGCCACTCCCCCTCACCTCCTCACCGCTTCCCCTCACCACCTCATCGCTCCCCCCGCTGCAGCCCACAGTAGCAAATACCTTTCCTGTTGGGGGTCCCCAGACCCCAGCAGCTGAAGCCTTCTTCAGCACTGGTTTGCGTTCGCTGCCCTGCTTGTTCTTCTCGCTGACGTCCTGTGCACGCTCCTTTAAGTGAAACCGAGCATGCTCAATTTCACTTAAAGGAACGTGCAGGACATTAGGAGGAAGAAAGAGCACAGGGTAGGGAACGTGGCACGCTGGAGACTGGCACAGAAGGCGGCTTCGGCTGGCGGGGGTTGGGGACCCCTGCCAGCAAAACCAGGCACTAGGATGAAAATTTGGGGGGCCCAGGCCCCCGTGGCCCCACCTAGCTACGCCACTGCACTCATCTCCTTGAGAACTCCCGTGGCCCCTCACACATGGTTCCACTATGCCAAGCATCTCCCCTTCTTCTCCCTTCTTACATTTTTGTAGCCCAGCATTGCCTTATCTCCCCACACCTATGGTCCAGCATTTCCCTATCTCCTCTCCCTTCCCTTTCACATCTAATGTCCAAGAACTCCTCCCTTTATGTTCCAGCATTTCCCTGTTCTCTCTCCCTTCTCCTCCACCCCCTATGGTTCAGCAACTCTCTTCTCCTTTCCCCTTTATGGTTCAGCAACTCCATGTCTCCTCTCCTTTCCCCTCCACTCTCATGGTCCAGCAACATTCTCCCACTTCACCCTCAAGGTCCAGCAACTCCCTGTGTCCTCTCTCCTTCCTCTTCCTTTATGGTCCTGCAACTCCCTGTATCCTCTCCTTCCTTCCACATTTTGATCCAGCCATTTTCTGTCCCCCCCCCTCTCTCTCCCTTTCTCCTTATTGTCTTACAGTTTTCTGTCCCCTCCCTCTCTCCCCCCACAAAAAAAAAAATGTAGCTTCAATGTTCAGCAGAGCAGATCATTCTAGTTTCAGGGTCCTCAAGTCCAAAGGTTGGAAACAGAGCAGCTGTTTGTAATTTGGCTGTTATAAGTAGAGAAACTCCTACTGTAGAGGATTTTTAATAGGATTCTTCTCATAATCAGAATGAATTAAAGAACAAGATGTTTAGTAACATTCTGAATAAACTTGCACCTGTGAGTGAAATTCAGATAAATCCACATTTTATTTATTTATTTATTGGGATTTATTAACCACCTTTATGAAGAGATTCACCCATTCATTTTCAAAGAATGAGTTGGTTTCACGAAGGCCTTCTTTTCTTTTTAATATCAGTCTCTTCTCTGAGAAAGGACGTGGATGCAATTCTGCTTAGCTGATCTGGACTGGGCCACTGTGGTTAAGGTTAAATGAAATTCCCTTATAAAGTATAGGGATGGGTCAAAATAAAATTTTGTGGGCAAATAAATTTTGTTTAGTTTAGTTTCTTGTGTTTGTGAGTTATTTCATTTAAAAATAAATCTTCATTCCAGGGCATTTTTTTTATATTATACACTATTTATCAAAAGACACCTGTTAAACAATCTTGAGCACCATTCTTCAATAGGCACCTATTGAACACTTCAGTTGGAGTCTACTGAAGCAATAGGAGCCTACCAAGCACGCCAATAGGCACCTGTTGATCCATACAGCACACTATTAATGACATTAGCAACCTGGAATTTTATTTCTCCCTCTATGTTAAGGATAAAAAAGGGGGTGAGGTCTCTGTGAGACTGGAGAACTGGGCATCCAAAAGACAAATGAAATTTAATGTAAACATGTGCATAGTGATGCACATTGGAAAAAGTAAGCCAAGTTATAGTTACAAAATACTAGATTCCACATTAGAGGTAGCCACCCAGGAAAGACCTAGGTGTCACTGGGGACAATCCTCCAGATGCTATACAATTCTACACACAAATTTAACAATGCTGCTAAACTTAATTGTTTAACGAGCCTATTAATTGGCAAATAAGAAGCAATTGTCAGCACTAATTGGCACTAATTAGAATTTACATGTGCAACTTTCTAACCATATTCTGTAAAGTGATGCTTGTAAATTCTAAGGGGTTCTTTAACAAAGGCACGCTGAAAAATGACTTGCGGTATTGTAGGTGTGGATTTTGGGTGAACCAATCCATTTTTCAGCGTGTCTGTAAAAAATACCTTTTTAAAATTTTTGCCGAAAATGAACGTGTGGCAAAATCAAAATTGCCACGCATCAATTTTGGGTCTGCGACCTTACCACCAGCCATTGACCTAGTGGTAAAGTCTCACATGGTAACCGGGCAGTAATGACCTACACACGCCAAATGCCACTTGGCACACATCTGATATGCGCATCCGGAACTAAAATTATTTTTCAGCCGCATGTATTGGACATGCGCCAAAAATGAAATTAGCCCAAGAGCCACGCAGTGGCCAGGCAGTAACTCCATTTTGGCGCGCATTGGGCGTGTGTAGAGCCTTACGCAGCTTAGTAAAAGGGCCCCTAATTTATACATAGGTCTGGGTGCTATGCATATTCTATAAACCATGTCTAATGTTAGGTGCAGGTTATAGAATAACATTAAGCATGTTTTTGCCATTCCATTACACGCATTAATGAATGCAAAGAAATAGCGAAGTAATGCTAAAAAAAATTGTTATGCAAATTATATATATTTTTATTTATTTATTTGTTGCATTTGTATCCCACATTTTCCCACTTATTTGCAGACTCAATGTGGCTTACAATATTCCACCCTGGTTATTGCCATAGCAGAGTAAAGATACAATTAATAATTACTGAAGAATATATGTAACAAATGAGATAAAGCATTAGTTATAACGGGATCAATAATAAAATGACAGTTAAAGTTGTAATGCACTAAAGTTC
This sequence comes from Microcaecilia unicolor, assembly GCF_901765095.1. NCBI lineage: Eukaryota > Metazoa > Chordata > Amphibia > Gymnophiona > Siphonopidae > Microcaecilia > Microcaecilia unicolor. The sequence continues at coordinate 297,198,808 of NC_044031.1, forward strand.
AGGTGATGGGTCATTGTGGTATGTTCTATTGAAGAGATAAGTCTTCAGTGATTTCAGAAAGTTGATTAGGTCGCTTATTATTTTCACATCAAGTGGTTATGCATTCCAAAGCTGCGTTCCTATGTAGGAAAAACTGGATGCATGTATTAATTTATATTTTAGTCCTTTGCAGCTAGGAAAGTGAAGATTTAGGAATGTGCGCAAAGATCTGTTAGGTCTGACATGTAGACCAGAGCATCTCCATAAATACCTTTATGAATCAGGATGCAAACCTTGAACGTGATACGTTCTCTAAGTGGAAGCCAATGCAATTTTTCTCTTAAGGGTGTGGCACTTTCAAATTTTGTTTTTCCAAATATGAGTCTGGCTGCAGTGTTTTGGGCTGTTTGAAGTTTCTTGATAATTTGTTCTTTACAGCCAGTGTAAATTGCATTGCAGCAGTCTAGCAGGCTTATTTTCAAAGCACTTTGGGAGGCTAAGTTCCATAGGTTTCTATGGAACTTTGGGAGGCTAAGTGCTTTGAAAATACACCTCTAGGTGACTTAGCACAAGTGATTGTACCAGACTGCGGAATATGTCCCTTGGGATGAAAAGGTCTTATTCTTTTGAGTTTCCACATTGAGTGGAACATTTTCTTTGTTACGTTCTTCGCATGGCTTTCCAATGTGAGGTTACGGTCAATAGTGACTCCAAGGATTTTCAAGCTATCTGAGACAGGTAGGGAGAAGTTTGGTGTGGTTATCGTAGTGGTTTTATTTATATTATATTGTGATGATAGGATGAGACATTGTGTTTTTTCGGCATTAAGTTTCAATTGAAATGCATCCGCCCAAGAGTTCATAATTTCGAAGCTCTGGTAAATGTTATTAGTGATTTCATTTAAATCATGTTTGAATGGGATGTAGATCGTCGCATCATCTGCGTATATGTATGGATTGAGGCCTTGGTTAGATAACGATTTGGCCAGTGGTGTCATCATTAGATTAAAGAGAGTCGGTGATAGTGGTGATCCCTGGGGAACTCCACATTCAGGTTTCCATGGAGCTGATGTAATTGAATTAAATTTCATTTGATATGTTCTTGCAGTTAGGAAACCTCTAAAACAGCTAAGCATGTTTCCTCCAACTCCGAAGTATTCTAAGATGTTTAGCAGTATTTCGTGACTCACCATGTCGAATGCACTAGACATGCCAAACTGCAGGAGAAGTATATTGTTGCCCATTGCAACTGCTTGTTTAAATTTATTTAGAAGAGTAGTTAATACTGTTTCAGTACTGTGGTTGGACCTAAATCCTGATTGAAAGTGATGAAGAATAGAGAATTTGTTTATGTAGTTGTTGAGTTGTTTATTTACCATACCTTCCATTTATATGCAGTTAATTGGCACTAACAAACTGAAAGCAACGGGAAGACTATGCCAATCATGCACATAAAGGGTTTGTGTTAAGCGTGGCTCTTGTGCTCATGCTCAGACAAACCAGAAGTGCAAGATTATTTTCTACTCCTGTGTATTCTCAATTTCCTAATGATCTAGAGAGGGTTTCTATGTCCAAGGTGATTACATTTTTAGGTAGAGCGATGTATATGTGTGTGTGTGTGTGTGTATGTATATATGTGTGGTATCAGGCAAGTTTCCAGCAGACAGTTCCCACCCTCCAATTCCCTCCAGAGACAATTCCCACCTAGGACAATTCCCCCCCCCCCCCCCGGGACAATTCCCACTTAAGGGGGACATTTCCCACCAAGGACTCCCCCCCCCCCCCCGGTTATTTCCCACCCTCCCTAACTTTTTTTTTTTTACCAACTGTATTTTCTTTCTTTTATCAGGTCCCATAAGTTCTGGCAGTGCTTTTTTTTACGGCATCTGGAACAAGGTTAGAAAAGCAGACGGATGTACACAGAGGACGTATAATGGAATAACTTTTCATAGGTACAGTAATAATTTATTATACATTGTAATCAGTGTGCCATTTTGAGGGGCTGAATTAGGTTGAAACCTAGTTTGGGGGATTATAGGGGGGCAATGCCCCTCACCACATGAACTGCAGTTTGAATTTATCTATTTATTTATTTGTTTATGACATTTAGAACTCAGATTAAACATTAATTAGGTTGAAACCTAGTTTGGGAGCCAGTGGAAGGCATTGCTCCACCTCACAAACTGCATGTCTGGAAGGGGAAAGGGATGTGTAAAAGATAATGTTGTGGGGGGGGGGGGGTGAGGGGTTACTGCCCCCCCCCCCCCAAACGATCTGGAAGAGAACAGGGAGGGAGATTACTTATCCGAGTGTGTTTTATATTTTTGGGGTAATGGGTGGGAATTGTCCTCCCTGATTTGGTGGGAATTGGTTCAGTGAGAATTGTCCTAGGTGGGAATTGTCCAGATGGGAATTGGTGGGTGGGAACTGTCCAGTGGGAACTAACCTAGAACCGTATGTTGGTTTGTGTGTGTGTGCATGCACACACGTGTGCATGCAAAAGCAGGAGGGAGGGGTGGTAATTGAGTATTTTCTGCTTCATTAGGTAGATAATGATTAGTAACTGATTTTTAGAATACTCTTTCCTGAGTGGAGAAGGTGCTACAGAGAATCGGCTGTCAGATAGCTCGCTTTTCCGTGGATGGGGTGGCCACAATAGATGATCAAATGAGGCTGCTCCAATTGGAAACACATGCCAACAAAACTGAATTTCAGGTGACTTCTTTGGAAGTATCACTCTTGCATATTCATAGTCAACTTTAGGCATCATAAATAATGACAGAGCTAAAAATGTGTGGTTATTAATTTTCCTAAGTTTAGGCTTTTATCCTCTCTGAAATTTCTGAAGAAATCTTTTACAGAAAAATTGAAGATTTCCTCTTTTCAAATCACTATAATTTATGATTTCTGTGATGTTCCAGAGACTATGCTCCAGAGTGCTCAGGCTGATCACTCTTATAGCCGGGACAGCATTTTTATGAGAGACTGATCCCAGAATCTTGCTTGCTAAGTTTTAACAGCTGCACCATCCAGGCTGATTTTGGAATTTGAAAATAAAAAGGCGGGAATATGAGCCAGGCTATCCAAAAACTGGAACCAAAATGAAATTTAAAATAAACAGCGTCAGACTCAGAAGAAACCAAATGCAGGAAGAAGACTTTGGCTGGCGGAGTTGGGGTTCCCCGCCAGCAAAGGTACAGACGGCGATGGCGGGTTGGCGGGGGGGTTGAGAGGGGCATTGGCAGGGCCAAATTTACGGGGGCCCAGGCCCCCATGGCCCCATAGCAGCTACGCACCTGCCGCGCACATTCTTTACTGCTAGGTCTATGGCTGGTGGTAAGGTCTCAGACCCAAAATGGATGCGTGGCAATTTTATTTATTTTTTATTTTTGTTACATTTGTACCCCGCGCCAGTGGCGTAGCCACAGGTGGGCCTGGGTGGGCTGGGGCCCACCCACTTAGGGCTCAGGCCCGCCCAACAGTAGCACATGTTTAGCGGTAGCTGGTGGGGATCCCAAGCTCAGCCAGCTCAAGATTTCCCCCTGATGGTAACAAAAACACTATTCTCCACAATAACGACGCCTGCGCATGCTCAGTTTTCAGTGCATGCCTGCTGTAGACTGCCAAGATGGAAAGAAACGTTTTCTCACTAGCTGAGATATTTTTTGGGTGGTGGTTGGGGGGGGGGGGCGGAGAACACTTGGTGCCCACCCACTTCTTGCCTAGGCCCACCCAAAATCTGTTGTCTGGCTACGCCCCTGCCCCACGCTTTCCCACTCATGGCAGGCTCAATGCGGCAGGCAATGGAGGGTTAAGTGACTTGCCCAGAGTCACAAGGATCTGCCTGTGCCGGGAATTGAACTCAGTTCCTCAGTTCCCCAGGACCAAAGTCCACCACCCTAAACACTAGGCCACTCCTCCACGTAGGTCATTATATTCTGATTTTGCAACATGCCCATTTTTGGAAAAAAAAGGGCTTTTTCACCAGTGTGCTGAAAAATGGATTGGCGCGTGCCCAAACCCCTTGCCTACACTACCGCAAGCCATTTTTCAGCGTGCCTTTGTAAAAGGACCTCTGTGTGACTTATAAGGTCTGCTTTGTTGTTTTATCTTCCATATTGGTTTGGCAGACTGCCCATCTTGCTGTTTTTTTGACTCCTGATATCTCCAGAGCCACACAGGTTAGGAGGAAGGGCTTCCTTTCCTTGAATCCTAAGGCGTTGGTTCTGGGAGCTGTATTTTTATTTTCTTTTCCTTGCAAGTGTTTAATTTCCTATAAAGGGAACAAGTATATTTTTGGAACAATTACAATTAGAACATTTTGAATAAAATCCCTTAAGGGTGATGTTCTCTCTTTCTTTCTTTTTTTTTTTTTTGGTTCATTTGGGAAGGATTAAGATTTAATGGAATTAAAGGGTCTCTCATGTCTCATATTTCCATTTTATTTCTTCTTGCTCGGTTTCTATTGTTTTCTTCCCCTTGAAGTGGATTATGGTGTGGATTTTAAGTTTCCTTTTATCGGTGCATGTTCTGTATATATTTATTCATTTTGTATTTCTTATTGATGTAATAAAATGAATACTGTACTTTTTTAAAAAAGGTAAATATTCAGCTGGCAGTAGTCAGCTTTTTTTTTTTTGACTGCTGCTGGCATTTTGCCCAGATATTCAATACTGAGCTGTGTCCAGATACTAGGCATTAAATATCCAGTTATGTGCAGCTGGCTATCCATTATTACATTACATCCAGGCTTATAGCCCGCTAACACCTCAACAGTTCTAAGTGTGTTCCAAGCAAAGAAGCCAGAACAGTCATCTGGGATACAGCATTATTGGCATTTTAAATACAATTTTTTTTGTAAAAAGACATGTTTTAAAAACTTCCTAATGATAAATAGGATTGTGACAAAGAAAATATCTGCAACTTCTTTCCATAAACCAACTCCCTGAACTGCTAATAACCCATCAAAGAGACCTAACCTTTATCTTCCTTTAACATATGGAAATGTAAAAAGAAATTGTCAGTCGAATGCCTACGGACTCTAATAAGTGGTGTAAAACAAAAGTGATTCAACATGTAAATAAGGATTTGTCCATACAATACTTTGTAAAGAATATAAACAGATTTGAACATAACTCTAGCAGCAATTAGCAACCAATGAAGTTTTAAATAAAAAGAAAGTTAATTATCACATTTGGATAAACCAAAAATCAGTCTAACAGCTGCATTCTGCACCATCTGCAATCTCCTCAGCAAACCCTTCAAACAACCTGCGTAGATCAGATTACAATACTTGAGAGTTGATAACAATATAGAGTGGACTTATCATTCATACTGATTAGCAGAAAAAGAACACATTATAGAGGGAATTCAGTAAATGGCACCCAGAGTTAGGTTGCGCTAAGATAATATTCTGAAAAAGGCGCTTTGTGTGGCGCGACCTTGACAGAATACTAGTTTAGGGGTCCTTTTACTAAGGTGTGCTAACAGATTTAGTGTGTGCTAAATGATAAGACACCTATAGGAATATAATGGGCATCTTATCATGTAGCGCATGTTAATTGTTAGCGTGCACTAAATCTGTTAGAGCACCTTAGTAAAAGGACCCCTTAGTGTGCATCTTGCACCTAAATTTGGGCACAAGCATTAGTGCCTGCCAAAGGCTGGAGTAAATTCTGGTGCCCAACTAATGGCACTTAGGTGCAAAAATGACATTATTCTGTAACATCACACCCAAATCCTTTTTTTAGGAGGAGTGGAGGAGTAGCATAGTGGTTAGTGCAGCAGACTCCGATCCTGGGGAACTGGGTTCAATTCCCACTGCAGCTTCTTGTGACTCTGGACAAGTCACTTAACCCTCCATTGTCCCAGGTACAAATAGGGAGATGTTTACATACATTTTCAGGATATTAAAATTACATCTATATTTTGACGATCCTCAAAACAATTCGGAAGAACAAAGCAACGGTGATAGATCATTTATAAACAAGCACCGGTTAACATCAATTTGGTTGCCTCTTGGTCCACCGGATAATGTAATAGAGACATTTTTTCAATTAGTATTGAAGGATGTAGCACGGTTAGAACAATATAAGCGCAATCCAGTTGACAACCTTACCAAAGAACAATGGAATGCATTAATGGACCTCCAACAAAATCCGACTCTCATAATCCTTACATCGGACAAAGGAGGGGCAATAGTTGTACAGGACAAACACCAATACATACAGGAGGCTCACCACCAGTTGTCAGACATGACATACTATAGGTTGCGATCTACGAACCCCACCCTCCGGTTCCAGATGGAAGTCCGAAGTATTTTACTCACCACCAATCAAAAAGGAATCAACACTCTCAGAGAATTTAAATATTTATACAGATCTTATCCAATGGTTCCTCGGATATATTTCATCCCCCAAATCCACAAATCCATGGTAAACCCGCCAGGAAGACCCATAGTTTTAGGCAGACAATCGATATTTGAGCCTTTATCACAGTATCTCGACCACTTTGTACAGCCTTGTCTCTTTGACATTCCATCAGATGTGAGGGACTCTACCCATTTGCTTCAGATTTTGGATACTATAAAACAACAACTTGACACCAAATGTATTATGGTAACTTTAGATATGCAATCTTTATATTCCAACATACCTCAACAATCAGCATTACATATCCTAAATACATATATTCACAGATTAGAGGTATCTGCAGACAAAAAAACAATTTTTGAATGACATAGCTGAACTAATTCTACTCAGAAACTATTTTTGTTTTGAGGAAGCCTTCTACTTACAAACAACAGGGGTCGCCATGGGGGCCACTGTTGCCCCCACGGTAACGTGTTTATATATGGTGGACTTTGAGTCAAAGTATGTATACACTTCCATTCATTTCACCAGAGTCACGCTATGGCGGCGATTCATTGATGACATTCTGTTAATCTGGAATGGCAGTGTGACACAATTGAAGGTATTCATTGAAGAACTGAATAATAGCGACCCCAACATAAGATTTACATCCAATATTGGCAACCAAGAGGTAGATTTTTTAGATGTACATATTTCAATACAGGTGGACAAAATTTCAACATCTTTATTTGTAAATCCTACAGACAGAAACACCCTTTTACATTATTCAAGCTGTCACCCCACATCACTTAAGAATGGCATCCCAATGGGACAATTTCTCCATATTAAAAGATTATGCAGTGAAGAAAGATCATATAAACAACACACCCATCAGATGTCCAACAAATTTAAACAACGTGGATATCCTCAGAAAGTTATCAAACACGCTCGCAAGAGAGCGCAAAATGTACATAGAGAATGGCTTCTGCAATCAAGCTCTAGAACTCAGAATGAACAAAAACATCTTCCGTGTGTTTTACCTTTTTTGTCAACAGATGCCCAAATCACTAGAATCATACATCAACATTGGCCAATTTTGCAATTACGTACTCAATTTAAAGACAGACTGCAAATAGCATATAGCACGTCTAAAAACATGGGCAAATTCTTATCGATTTTTAGACATGCTCACCCTCGATCAGCAGCAACTGAAGGAGGACATAGCAGCTGTCAGAATTGTGTATATTGGAATTCGTTGCTGGAGAATGTGGTGAAGGCGGTTAGCTTAGCAGAGTTTAAAAAGGGGTTAGACGGTTTCCTAAAGGACAAGTCCATAAACCACTACTAAATGGACATGGGAAAAATCCACAATTCCAGGAATAACATGTATAGAATGTTTGTACGTATGGGAAGCTTGCCAGGTGCCCTTGGCCTGGATTGGTCGCTGTCGTGGACAGGATGCTGGGCTCGATGGACCCTTGGTCTTTTCCCAGTGTGGCATTTACTTATGTACTCATGCGATGCACACTACTTTTGTTAATAATCCAGCCACAGGCAAACGATTTGAATTGAGATCTAAGACGGACTGCAATACTGCCCAAGTAATATCTGCCATCTGCTGCCCATGTTCAATATGGTACATAGGACAAAGTGTAAGATCAAACAACGGATAGGAGAACACCTAAGCAACATCAGGTTAAACAAAATTGATACTCCATTAGTGGCACACTGGCAGGCAAAAGGTCACGGGGAATCTGACTTAAAATATGTAATTCTCATTCGCATTCAATTACAGTGTGTGTGGGGGGGGGGGGGGGGACATAACAGCTAAATTAATGCAGCAAGAACAGAAACTCATATATCTATGGGATATGGTACAACCAAAGGGATTGAATAAAGATGTGGAATGGTTAACAATATAATTGAAACACTCATTGCATAATGTGGTCAACTATACTGTGGTCAGCTGGGGACCCACGTATAAAAAGAGTGCCTTAGGTTGGGGCAGGGTTCGTGAAAGCAGGGAGGACTTAGAATCAAGATCGCTCCCGGTAAGCCTTGACATTGATCGATAAAGTTATTACTTTAGTGAATGTTTAAAAATAGATATAAATATACAGTTGATGTTTAGAATGCCAGTACATTAACAACCATATGCTTTTAGCCTTATACACAGTTATGAAATACATTCCCTTGAGAACGCCATGATGGTTAAATGTGGCCCCACGTCGGGAATAATGATTGACTTAGAATTTGAACTTCACTATAGCACAAAGGTGAAGGTCCAGCAGCAATGACACCAGCCCTACCACTGGAACCAATTGACCATCTACAAATAAGTGATCTTATTTATAAGTCAGTAGTGGTCAAATATCTATGATCGAATGCAGTGGTTTCAAATTAGGAGGCAGGTAGGACCAGGATGCTGCGGGCCGATTCCATAGCATGTGGCACATGGCACACGAGCAAGTTCTGAGCACTGCATATTAAAAAATATATAAAAATACATATATATGAACATACAATATAGAAACAAACACCGGTGGAATTGTTGATATTATTAGTTTATCACACCAGCTTGAACTGAAGAGATCCCTAAATATAGTATTGATACCCATAATTAGGTGCTAATTTTTGGGCACCAATTCAATTATTGGTTGCTAATTTGCACTAATAAGCACACATTTGGATTTGGGCACACATTTTCTATTTGTTATTCTATAACAATGTGCTCCCAAATCCCATAGCGCACAACCCAAAAAGGGGTGTGGCCATGGGAGGTCCATATGTAGGTCAGGGGCGTTCCTAAAATTTGTGTGTGGTAATATAAAATACTGGAGATGTCTCAAATTACATGCCAATCATTACACCTAGTTTCAGCAGGTGCAACTCCTGGCCCCTAAATTTGGGTGCTGAAATTGACACTCAGTACTAGTTCTATAATGGGTGGTCATCTTTGCGTGCCCATTATAGAATTGCACAGAGAACCATTCTTTTTGATGCCCAGTTTTGGACACCTTTTATTGAATCTAGTCCCTTATGTCCACATGATAGCAAAATCAATAAGATATTCACTATCACTAACATCAGAGATCTCTGATCTAGCCAGTCACAGAATGTTTTTCCTGAGTTCAGGCAGTGCCTACATATTCTTCTGATTACAGAAACATTACTAATTGTCTATGGAGACAACCACTTTGCTTTTCTGCCAGTTTTTGCTTCCTTGATATTTGTCTCTCACAGGTTTTTCAAGTCACTGAAAGCACAAATACCATGTGCTACCATTCAGGCAATACCAACAAGATTCAATTCCTCCTGGGCACTGGACTTTGTTTGTTTGTTTCTCTCTGTATGCCACATATAAGGTTGCTACCTGAAAATTGGATTGACCAGAGACTGAATTAGAAGTATGGCTCCAACTACCTTTATGCAGAAGTTTTTCTGGAAAGGGAGAGATAGGGTTAGATTCTATAAATGGTGATCAACAGGTGTTCTAGGATGGACTCCCTTTATAGAATGGCATGTAGCACAGGGATCCATGCACAACCGAAACCAAGTGCAAATCCTAGCATGCAAGTTGGGTGCAGATCTGCACATCTTAAGGGAACGCTCCTGACCCAACCATGTCCCTCTCATCATTACACTCCTTTGCAGATCCATGCAGAAACACTTAGGGGGCATAATCGAATGGGGATGACCACCTCTAAGGGCGTCTATCTCTAAGGATGTCCCGGCGAAGGGGAGGGAAAACCATATTATCGAAACAAGATGGACATCCATATTTCTTTTCAATAATACGGTCGGGGATGCCCAAATCCCAGCATTTAGGTCGACCTTAGAGGTGGTCATTCTTAGGTCGTCCTTAGAGATGGTCATCCCCGGTTTTCAGTGATAATGGAAACCGAGGACGTCCATCTCAGAAACGACCAAATCCAAGCCATTTGGTCATGGGAGCCAGCATTCATAGTACACTGGTCCCCCTCACATGCCAGGACACCAACCAGGCACCCTAGGGGGCACTGCAGTGAACTTCACAAATAGCTCCCAGGTGCATAGCTCCCTTACCTTTGGTGCTGAGCCGCCCAACTCCACCAAAACCTACTCCCCACAACTGTACAACACTACCATAGCCCTAAGGGGTGAAGAGGGCACCTACATATGGGTACAGTGGGTTTCGGGTGGGTTTTGAAGGGCTCACATTTACCACCACAGGTGTAACAGGTGGGGGGATGGGCCTGGGTCCACCTGCCTGAAGTGCACTGCACCCACTAAAACTGCTCTAGGGACCTGCAAACTGCTGTGAGGGAGCTGGGTATGACATTTGAGGCTGGCAAAAAATTGTTTTTAAGTTTTTTTTAGGGTGAGAGGGGGGGTTGGTGAACACTGAGGGAGTAAGGGGAGGTCATCTGGTCAGTTCAGGCACCTTTTTGAGGCTTGCTCGTGAAAAAAAATAGACCAAGTCGGCCAAGTGCTCATCAGGGATGCCCTTCATTTTTCCATTTTCGGTTGAGGACGCCCATCTGTTAAGCACACCCCAGTCCCGCCTTCGCTATGCCTCCGACACGCCTCCAGGAACTTTGGTCATCCCCGTGATGGAAAGCAGTTGAGGGCGCCCAAAATTGGCTTTCAATTATGCTGAATTGGGCGACCCTGAGAGAAGGACGCCCATCTCCCGATTTGTGCCGGAAGATGGGCACCCTTCTCTTTCGAAAATAAGCCTGTTAGGCACTCTATAAATGCACACATGTGTTATTGCATGGATCTGTCATTTCTGCCCTGCTGTGGTGCCTTGTGTCTGTTAGAATGCTTTTCCATGCTGAAAACGCGGCATGGAAACAACATACGGCTTCATATATACAATTCCCCCAATAGCATCTATCTGCCACAGAAGGTTGTAAGGCTGTTTATTCCATTCTTCATGGGGCATACGGTCAGTAGATATTATCCTGTGTTTCATGAAGTATGAGTCAGACCACAAGATATTTTGATAAATATAACATTTAGAAAATGTGTTAATTAAAGGAATTTTTAAGAAGTTAGGAAAAAACATTCAAATAAAAAAAAATACTAGATTTGCTTTATTAGTTGTCTGCTAAGTCTGATAAATGTTTACTTGCAAGGATATGTTCTTGTCAACATTCTTATTGTCACCAGACAGAGAGGACCTACAACCAGGAATCAATATAAATAATTCTCTAGGGGGTCTTTTTCTAAAGATTAGCTTGAGGTATCTGCAGCAGGGCCCATTGTATTCCTATAGGCCCTGCTGCAGATAACTTGAGCTAATCTTTAGTAAAAGACCACCTAAGCATTGTAGACTTGGAGTTTTATCTCTGAAAAAGTCACCTTCTTATAGGGGAAGCATGTGGCAAAGGGTGTGAATGTTTATGTTAAGAATATTCTAAAATTTAAGTTCAAAACATGGCTGAAGTTGTCTTTATTGAATATCATGTTAGCCTATGGGGTATTACATTTTTTATTTTTAAACCCCTCTCAAGTCTTTGACAATGCACACTTTTTTCAAAAATAGGATCTTCTTGTACAAATGTATTAACATTGAAAACAATTAATATTTACTTTAAACATGTATGCAGTTCTAATTAATCACAATTCATTTGTATGCAAAAATATAGAAATTGCTGAATACTTCTCTGCCCATGAAATGATTTTTGTTCTTTTTTATTTTACTTTTTTTTCTTTACAGTTTTCCTCTTAGAAAAGTTTATAGTGAAGAGATCAAAATAGTCTGTATTAAAAAAAAAAGTCCTCCACAACCCTGGATTCAAAAGAATAAATCCTTTAACAGTTCTACAAGGGAAGATATACAATATTCAGAAATTAGAAAAGGAAAAAACTTAGCAGAAGAGTGCAGTCAGGAGAGATGAGATCAGCTTGCAGTCATCTTGGATTTAGTTCCATATTTACGTACACATACAATTTTGAGCAAAAACAGGATTGAAGGGTGGAGGAGAAAAGAGACTAAGAAATAACACTAGAATGTCGATTAGTGTTATTCTAAGGAGGCTTCAAAGCCTGATCCCACTTGAGCCATGTAAAACAACAAAATGAATTTGGGAGAGGAAAATGTCTCCCTGCACAATATGACTGTCTGCACCTAACAGTTTTAATTCATTCTGCCTCTTTAAATCTGCATGTTATTTTGGAAAGACAGAAATCTGCATCACATAATATGGGAAGATAATTAACAAAAACACTGTCGGATGCTATTAGCAGTAGCACCAGCAGCCAATTCATTTGGCAGCCCCTCACATGATATCGTGCCAGGTTTAGACTTGGAAGGCCTACTCAAAGTGAAGGGGCTTGCATATGTAATGCAGGCTGATAAAATACATGCGTTTAACAAAGAACACCTAGCTAGCATTAATTGCTTGCTTCCAGCAAAGATTAATGAGATAGACCTTCAAGTAAGGAACTTTACTATGAGCATTCAAATGCTTTAGCAAATAGTGGAAACTGTTCTGAAATGTTATGTAACAGCAACTTATGTTGTTTTATGTTATGCTATTTCTTTTAATCTGCCTATACCTATTCAGTTCAAGGACAGATTACAGTAACCAAGAGCTGGACCAATCAATCAATCCAGGAGCTACAAATAATTACAACAAACTAAATAACATTAACTAAACATTAGATAAACCCACATTACAAAATAAAAAAAAAAAAGCTTATAAATGTTTTCTAAATTGAAGATGAGTACAAGACCTCAGAAAAAAATGGAAACTGGTTCCACAAGTGACCTAACTAATATTGAACAGACAATGTATGATGTTTGACTGATTTTAAATTCTTAAATATTGGAAATCTTAGTTGAAAAAGTGTTATATCTGGAAGAAGACCCTTGTAGCAAGGATACTAAAGTCAGCATATAATCATGAGTAGAGAGAGATGTGGTAGCCATTTTAGTCCACTTTTAAAGGAAATCAATAGAAATAAAAGAAAAGAAAACATAGAAAAGAACATAGGATGTTACCTTTTTTTTATTGGACTAACTTAATACAATTTTTGATCAGGTTTCAAAGGTAGCCCTTCTTCATCAGATCAGAAATTTCCATTTTTAACGCACTTTTAAAGTTAAGGCATGTTACATTTCTATGGGCACATGAGCATTTAACGTGCATTAACCATTAACATGTGTTTAACAACGCTAATGCACATATAGCACACCTTAGTAAACATAGGCGATAATCAGGAATTTCCCCAGTGAGACTTATAAATGTGGTAATACCTAATTTGAACTGAATTCTCTCAGCAATTGGAGTAATAAAATTGGAGTAATAAGACTGAAGTGATTCAAATTGAGATAATCCAAAGATCAGTCTAATAGCAGAGTTCTGTACCAACTGTAAATGATGAATGAGTGATTTCGAGCAAATAATTAGTGTGAGACTACAATAATCCAGTCTAGGAAGAATTAAAGAGTGGTCCAAGATTCTAAAAAACCTCAAAATTGAAATATTTTTGAAAGATCCTCAGTGGGTATGACAATGCATAGACAAAATGCTTCATCTCCACCCCCAAAATCTTTGAGTGGAGATCCAAAGAAAACTGATTACCATCTAAGGAGAGACAAATTGAAACACACATTTCCTTTGAAACATGGGAGTCCTGGGAGTTATCAAGGGGCACCATCACATTGCTGAGTTTCACTCAGTAACAGGTATCCAGGGATCAAATAATAAGAATGTAAGCATTTACCCCATAATTCTATAAAAGTCACCAAAACTTACATGTACAGATTTGGGCACATGCCTCATTTGCTTGTGCAATTTAATTGAACAAGCCAATTGATGCTAATTGGCTTTTTAACAAGCACTTATTGGCACTAATTAGACTTAATTGGCATTTACATGCATAAGTTTAGGCATGATCTAGGACACAGAAATGGAAGGGTCATGGATGTAATGGGGGTGTTCCTAAAATTAACACACATTGTTATAGATTAACAGGGATATGCACCTAATTTAGGTGCATACATTTGCACCATGTTTTAGTTGGTGCAAATGGTACACCTAAAGTTAGGTGCAACTCCTGGGTGCAAGGACTATTCTATAAACCATGCCTAACTTTAAGAACAGCTTTTAGATTAATGCTTTTTTTTTGGCAGCATATATAGAATCTAGCCCTTAAGGGCTCATAAAGATGACATATAATTTTGAATTGTTTATTTTCTGATATATAAGTGATTGCATAAAATAGATTGTTACCCACTAACAGGCCAATTTTCAAAGGAACTTTTCAGTTGCAGTTCAAGGCAAGTTTTGTTCAGATGCAGTAGAGGTTTTCTTGTCCCTAGAGGAACTTACAATTTAAGGGGTCAATATTCGGCTGGTGGTGGTCAGCATTTCTTTAAACACTGACTGCTGTGGAGGAGTAGCCGAGTGGTTAGAGCACCAGTCTTGACATCCACAGGTGGCCAGTTCAAATCCCACTGGTGCTCTTTGGGATCTCCACTGCCTCAGATACAAAATCAGATTGTGAGCCCTCCAGGGATAGAGAAATACCCAGTGTACCTGAATGTAACTCACCTTGCACTACTACTGAAAAAGGTGTGAGCAAAATCCAAAATTAATAAATTACACCCAGATATTCAGTACTAGATACTATCCAGGCACTGGCACTGAATACTTGGGTCTTTGGCAGCTCCAGAAAGCTGTCCGATCATAGCCAATAGTCACTTAGCTAACTGGGCAAAAATAGGAGTGCTAGTTATGCTTCCTTCTTGCCTGGTTAGCAATGCAGGCACTGCCACCGAATATTGCAGGTGTTCACATAACCTCCAGCTCCCCCAGTCTCCACCCCTGGACCACCTCGGTACTAACCAGTAAGTGCCGTGGCAGTCAGAGTACATATTTAGCAACACAGCCTGGTTAAATGCCACTGATTATCCCCTCTAGACCCGCTCAGTACAATTTAACCGGGCAGGAGCCTACCGTGCTCAGTTAAATCATTTTGAATATTAGGATCTATCTTTGCACTGGAGGCAATAGAGGGTTAACCCCCAGATTCTATAAATGGTGTCCAAATTTTGGCACACTGCTGACATGTGTGTGCAAATGAATTGGTGAACAAGCTCTTAACCATCAATAATTGGGTGCTAACAACCAATTATTGATGTTAATTGGTACTCATTAAAATTTACACAATCTGGTTGCACACTACTCTATAAAGCAGGGGACATAGCTCCCATAGCGTATATCTCAAAATGGGCCATGGTCATAGGAAAGGCATGAATGTGTCAGGGGTGTTCCAGAAAGTTACACGTGTAGTTATAAAATACTGGGTAACCGCCTAACTTGGGCACCAGGTTGCAGCAGGAGTAAGTCTAACACCCAAAGTTAGGCATGGGAATCATGGCTATGCATTATTCTATAAAGGGTGTACACCTTTTATAGACTAGCGCTTAATGCCAGTTTTTTTCAGCAACCATTTTTGAGTGCTATTTATAGAATTTCCTCTCCCAAGTGACTTTCCTATAATCACAGAGTGTCAGTGGGATTTGAACCTTGGCTTTCCTGACCCTCAGCCCGCTGTTAACTCTTTATTGGGCTGATATTCAATATGATTTCAGTGGGCAGGAGCCTCTCCTGCCTGCTTAAATTGTTTCCCGCTGCCTAAGTGGGGAAATTCAGTAGCACTTAACTGGATAATACTACTAAATATCCCCACAGATTGCCCAACTAAAAAGTGGGCAGGACAGAGGTGGCTCTAGGGAGGAGCGTGGGGTTATACAGGTGCCAACAGTATTCAGTGCCAGCACCCACATAGCTAAGTGGCCTCCTGCCCCCCAACAATGCCCCCCCCGGAACCCCCCAACCATCCAGGTAGACCACTTCCTGTCCTGTATCCCTGATGGTCCAGCAGTGGTCATTGTGGGCAGACGTACAGCCCCCTCGCTCCTGCCCCTTGTGGCACCATTCCAAAATGGCTGCTGTGACCTCTCACAGCAGCTTGTGGTACTACACAAAGTAATTGGTACTCATTATGTCATGTTGCTGGCTGAATATCCAGGGATATATATATATATATATATAGTGAGGATTGGTGGAAATTATTTATTTTATTTATTTATTTTACAGTGCTTATATCCCACAATTTCCCACCTCTGGTAGGCTCAATGTGGCTTACAGCATTTGAGCAAAAAATAGACAGGGCACAGTAAATGGAAGGGGGTAAGTAGGGCAGAGAGGTAAGGATATAGAAATGGGTCCATAATAGCAGTGTCAGAGCGCAATGGCAGCATCCTGAGGTTAGTGAGGTTGGCCTGGATCTTTGGGGTATGCTTGCTCAAATAAGCAAGTCTTAAGCGACTTCCTAAAAGCCAGATGATCCTGAATCGCTTTCACTGATTTTGGTAGGGCATTCCACAAGTGGGCGCCGACGTATGGAGTGGAGAGGATAGAGAAAAGGGTTTTGGCGGTTAAGAGTTACTAGGTGGGTGGGTAGGAGCGGGTGAGGGTGGATAAGGTGTGAGGTTTGTGACCCTTCTCTGCCTGCCCGTTTGGGTGGTGGGTATTGTAATTTTAAGGAGGAGGCTTAGTTAGATTTGGGTGTTTACATGGGGGAGGGGTGGGAGGAAATAGAATTAGAGTAGGGGAGATCGGTAGCAGCTTTTAAGTGATTGGGCCTGTCCTATGGGAATAAAGAGGCACCAGAGACGGTTAAGTGGATATTGGATGGAAAATAACTCGTGGGTGGAACCGCCACGAGTAAGATGTGGCTTGACAACACCATAATGTCACATGGGTTAAAGGGGGTAATGTGGGGAAAGTCAGAGCCAGTTTCGTTACCGAATGGCTTAGCACTCTTAAACCACTCTGGGAAGTTTAACATGGTGATAAAAGATTTGCATGTTGTTAAGGAAAGGTTAAGTAGTGAAATTGAGTTTTATATATTGCTATGTGTTGAATAAAGCTGCAGCCAAATTTAATTCAAAATAAAGTGTTGTGTTCTTTGAATATATAAGGAGCTGAATGGTAATAGACTGGCTGATGTGCGAATGTCAATGTTATGCACATAACTTAATTGGCTTTGCAAACTAATCAGGGTTGATAACAGGTCTTAATGAGCAATGGTGAGCACTAATTGGCAGTAATTAGATTTACACGCACAACTCACTAAGGGGTCCTTTTACTAAGCCGTGGTAGGCTCTATGTGTGTGCAGTGCATGCCAGGCCAGCACACTCTTCTGGTGGTAATTTCAGATTTAACATGCGGTCATAATGCATGCATGAATTATTTATTTATTTTCTCCTACACACGCCAGTTCCTGCGGTAATCAGCACTTGGCATGTGCCAACTGTTCACTGTGCGTGTAGCGGGTGAGCCTTTGGCACTAGATCAATGGGTGGCGTTAAGGGCTCAGGCCGGTTTTGGGCGTGCGCTGATTTCACTTTTAACCATAGGCCCCTTTCCCATCCCATTAAAAAAAAAACCCTCTTTTTTGTAGATGCGGTAAAAACTGCACCGGCATGCACCCAATATACGTGCCTACACTACCACAGGCCAGGTTTTACAGCTGCTTAGTAAAAGGGCCCCTAATTCACACAGCCAAAAAGGGGCATGAGTATGGGCAGGGAAATGGGCATTTTGTGGGTTATCCAAAATTTTTATGCACTGTTATAGAATATGCCCCTGTGCGTCTAAATCTACGTGCCACGTTTCCCTTGGTGTAAATAGATGTGTCCAGTTTTAAGCACTGTGATATCAACTAAATGTATTTTATACTGTGCCTAAATATAGGCAACACATAAAGAATATGCTTAGGCAGAAATTTATTCTGCACAGAGTTTTTAGGTGCCATATATAAAATCTGTCCCTATGCGCTGACCGTGAAGATTCAGCAGAGATAATCAGCTATCTCTCGTTGAATATTAGCAGCTAGTCAGCTAAATGCTACTTAACCGGCCAAGAGCCATTCCTGGCTGGTTAAATAATGTTGAATATCAACCAGTATCTGTATAATACAAGAGCAGAGCAGGTCATTCTGCCAAACTATAAATTTCACGATATAATACCAGAGAATGTGCTAACTAGGAGGTACTCAAGTGAGAGGATTGACCTAGAACGGTTCTGGGTGACTAATAACAATATAACAATATGGTAATTATAATATTTATAGGAGAAATTCTCAGAGTGGTAAACTCACCCAAAAACGAGGCAATACACTCAAGGTGCTGCCTCTAAGGGTGGATAAATTTCTCTATCATAGAACTTCTCTCAACTTTAAACTATAAATTTCAGCATTATGTTCATTTGGAAAATCAATCAGATAAAGTATTAAAGAAATGTTTAAAATTAACATTCCAAAAATCCTCTTCTCTGAGAGCTGAAAGCTCACATTAATTTAATTGTATCCCACAACAAAACACGTTACACTACCATCATCATCACTCTTGCTTCTATTCCCAAAGAAATCGGGCTTATATGCTGTGTTTTGATTTTTATCCCCATGAAAATTGGCATTAAAAACATATCTACAAAGATGTCTCTCAAGTCCAGTGACAAATGTATTGGATTTTCAGCTTTACCCTTGAACTTGAGTGGCATCTTTGCAGATAAGTTTGTAATGTTTTCATAGGGGTAAAAATGATATATTTATTTATAAATCCAATTTCTATGAGAATAGAAGCGAGGGCAATGACGACAGTAGTGTAACTTGTTTTGTTTTGAGGTTACAAAAACATTAATTTGAGCTCTTGGTTTACAGTAAGGAGGATTATTGAAATGTTAAAGTAGTAAAAGGTATTTATAATTATTTGATTTAATTTTGTTTGGGGCCATTTTATTAAAGCTTAGCAAGCTAACAGAGGGGCACTTTTAATAAGGCACACCAAAAAATGGCATGCACTGGTGTAAGCACGTGTTTCGGATGCACACAGGTCCATTTTTCAGCGTGCCTGCAACAAAGGCCCTTTTTTTGTGGTTGAAAATGGATGTGCGGCAAAATTAAAACCAGCACGTATCCATTTTTGGCACGAGACCTTACCGCCACCCATTGACTTAGCGGTAAGGTCTCACATATTAACTTGGCGGTAATCATTAGTGTGCGTACACTGCCAATCCCCTTTCTGGCAACAAGCATTAGAATGTATGCAAAAATGCTTTACAGTACATGCCTACCAACTTGTACCTGTAAATTATAATTAATTCCAATTATATCAATAATTGCTTATTATGTGGTAATTATCGTCACTTATTGGCTTGTTAAGTCATTAAATTGCATACGCAAATCTAGAATAGAACTGGATTTGCATGTGCAATTTCGGTCATGCTATATAGAATCCAGGAGATTGACCTACATTCAATAGCTAGCGCCCAGATTTGGGCACACTACCAAGATGTGCATGCAAGTTAATTGGCTAACGATCTATTAAATCCTCAATAATTGGATGCTAACCAGTTAGAGTGGAGGAGTGGCCTAGTGGTTAGGGTGGTGGACTTTGGTCCTGGGGAACTGAGTTCAATTCCCACTTCAGGCACAGCTCCTTGTGACTCTGGGCAAGTCACTTAACCCTCCATTGCCCCAGGTACAAATAAGTACCTGTATATGTATGCCGCATTGAGCCTGCCATGAGTGGGAAAGTGCGGGATTCAAATGTAACTAAAGTTAAAAAAAAATAAATAAAAAAATGTTAATTGACACAATTAGGTTGTGTGTGCTGGGCACCTAAATCTCGGATAGTATGCAACCTAGAAGGTGACAAGCCCATGGAGAGGGCATTCCAAAAAACTTGTGTTCAGTGTTACAGAATAATGGGTTTCCACATCCAACTTGGGCACCAGGATTTACACCAGGTTTCCACAGGCTTAAGTCAGATATGGGCATGGAAACCAGCATTATGTGTTATTCTTTAAAGGCTGCATGTCCTTTATAGAATAGTTCTAAACATTTGGTACCAGGAGTGGGGTATATCGTTGTCAACATATAGGGGTGTTCAATGTTTTGTAGGAAAAAGGAGCAAGAAAGGTCTTCTAATATGACCTCGCTTACTCCAATTCTGGGATGGGAGGAAGTCCCATAACGGATGATAGAAATAGAATGGTCCTGTTATGCTGGTTTACTTGAACCCTGGGGGGGGGGGGGGGTAGTATTGAAAGATGCTGGGCCAACAGAGCTACTGGATTGTTGGCAGAAAGTGCCAGTAGAGAAAGGAAAGGAAATTAGTGTCGTGGGAAGGTGAGGCTGGACCTAGCTGCATGCCTACAGAAAAATGCATGAATGTAATGCAGAGCTACATGAAAAATTGGCTAAACAAGCTCAACAAATAACTGAGTTACAAAGTGAGTTTACATTAGCACAGACACAGCTGAAATTGATGCATGATAAATTAGAATGCACACAAACTAGTGCAGAAAAAGCTGTTGTGAAAAATTGCTCATTATAAGCAAAGGAAAAAAAATACTAAAATAAATGAAAAAGAAAAAGGTACGAGCTGCCCTGATGGAGGAGGAATGGGATCCCGATGATTGGGATGGAAATTTATGGGATTCCTCTGGTACCTCTATAGATGAGGATAACCCTGAGGAAAATATTAAGATGAACCCAGTATCGTGATGAAAGCATGTTAGTGAGGTATTTGTCTTTCTTTGGATGCTATTAAAACTGTTATTTTGTCTTATCCAATCTGTCAGCATTTAAACAAGCGACATTTACCCGTAAGTACTACTGGACAACTGGCTCGCGGTAAGTTACCTGATCAAATTTGGTAAATTGATTTTATGGGACATCAACCAGTCTCTAGGGGTTGTGAATATATTTGTACTGCAGTGAATAGATATTCTGACTATATGGCTTTGCAAGGTTTACAAATTATGGGTGGTATTATTGATGCTGAATATCAAGGGGAAATTAAAGTTTTATTATATAATATTGCTGACAATTCATTCCAGTTCAATGCTGGTAATCGTGTTGCTCAATTGCTTGTGTTTCCTATTTGGACAGGGGCTCCTATTACTTTTTATGATCCCCCCACTGTGCTTACTAGTCATGGCATAGAAACATAGAAACATGATGGCAGATAAAGGCCATATGACCCATCCAGTCTGCCCATCCTCTGTAACACCTAATTCTTCCTGTTCCTAAGCGATCCCACATGCTTATCCCATGCCTTTTAAAATTCTGGAACAGTCCTTGACTCCACAACCTCCACCGGTAGGCCATTCAACGCTTCCACCATCCTTTCTGTGAAATAGTACTTCCTTAGATTACTCCTAAGCCTATTCCCTCTTAACTTTGCCGTATGCCCCCTCATTCCAGAGCTCTCCTTCATTTGAAAAAGGCTGGAGATATTTAAACATTTCTATCATGTCTCCTCTCTCCCTCCTCTCTTCCAGCATATACATGTTGAGGTTCATAAGCCTGTCCCTATAATTTTTGCATTCAAGACCGCTTACTAATTTCATAGCCGCCCTCTGGACCGACCCCATTCTGTTCATATCTTTCCGTAGGTGTGGCCTCCAGAACTGCACGCAGTACTCCAAATGAGGCCTCACCAGAGACTTATACAAGGGCACTATCACAGCAGGTTTTGGTTCTACTGGCTTAGCAGCTGGTGCTAAACTGTGGCTTCAACAGCCTACTGGTCCTCCTGTTCATGCTGATCTTATTGCTAGTGGCACGTATAATGTAGTCCTTGTCATGCAACCAGGACATGAGAAATGGGAATATGTGCCACGAGAGCAATGTTATGCTTGAGAATGAGTCACAGAATGAGTTACCATTTTCAAGAATGAGTAACCCTTTTCTTTTCCTAACAATTTGCAGAGGTCTGGTCATCACATTGGCATTCTGGCACGGTATGCTCTTTCCATGCGTATCTTCTTGTTTTATTTGAAAGACATTCTGTGTATTACCTTGGAAAATGAATACCAGAACATGAATATTATGTTGCCTTTCGTCTTCCATATTATCTTGTCTGTCTCTAGTCTCTTTAGTTAGTTGTTCCATCTTTTAAACCTTACTTTGTTATAATGCCACATTGTCAATTTTTTTCACCCACATTGATTCGATTTTGAAGTACAATGCTGTCACCACAAATAAATCCATGCATACAGATAGACAGAAAGAATACTTGGTCCTCTCCAATAGGTACTATCATTTCAGCTAAATGCTCCTAAAAATGAAAATAATTCCCATAAAGGCCTCTAAATATAAAGGGGATAATTTTCAATGTGGTGGTCACCATTTGGATCTAAACAACAGCATTGGTATGTAAATTAATATATATATTCTGAACCACTATATGAATTATAATAATAACAACAACAGTTTTTATATACAATTAACACACAAGGCTCACAATGGTTTACAACAAAAAATATGAAAACTTCACAAGATAAGATTGCACAACCCTGCAGTTACACTGAATCGAGACTATTTCTAACTGTTGAAAATATTTATAAACAACCGGATGTTCAACCCTTTTTGAAATTTTAAATAATTGACTTCACTGCAAGGTGTTATAGGCATGGAATACCACAAACAGGAAAAAAATGGATCCTAAGAATCTCTTTTATATCAATATTTGTTTACCTATTGGAAGTTGTTAGAGTTCACATTTATGTGAGTGTTAACATTTGCTTTGATTTTAAATCAAATCAGGTAACTAAATTTTTCTAAATCAGGATGCATTCCATATAGCATCTTATAAGTCAAACATAAAATTTTAAATCAACCAAGGCCACAGTGGTCACAAGTATAAAGACTTTAACAAAGGTGATGCTCTCTTCCACCTGGATTTCCCCAAGATGATCCTGACTGCAGTATTCTGTAAAAGTTGCAACTTTTACACTTCAACCTTTGAAGAACCTAAGTATAGCAAAATTGTGTCTTCTGTTTTGGTGACGTTGTGTCTATTACATCATATTCACACTCTTTTTTTCAGCAAATGACCTGCAGAAATTGGTTTATGCATTTATTCTGTCCAAATTAGAGTATAGCAAAATGCAATAATCTAATTTGGACAGAATAAATGCATAAGCAAATTTCTGCAGGTCATTTGCTGAAAAAAGGAGTGTGAACATGATGCACAATGTCACCAAAACAGAAGATACTGCAAAACAAATCTGCACATCTTCTTGCAAAGAGGATCTATCCACACCCCAACATTTTAACTGTAGATTGAAGAGCAATTTGTTTACCTTGTATAACAGGACTTAGAGATGGAAGGGGATTAAATTTCCCGCTCACTCAAAGTTCAGCGGAGATTGGGTGGCAGAGCCGGTGGGGGGAGGCGGGGCAGGTGGTTGGGAGGCAGGGCTAGTGCTGGGCAGACTTCTACGGTCTGTGCCCTGAAAATGGCAGATACAAATCAAGGTCAGATAACACAAAATTTAAGTAACACGTATGAATTTATCTTGTTGGGCAGACTTGATGGACTGTGCAGGTCTTTCGCTGCCATCATCTACTATGTTACTATCAAGCGTATTGTCTAAAGTGATCGCCGGTGATCTTCTGACATAAATCGGGAGATGGCCGGCGATCTCTCAAAAGCATCGAAATCGGTATAATCAAAAGCGACTTTTTTTACACCATCGCTGCTTTCCCATCGCCACAAGTTCAAGGGGGCGTGTCAGCGGCATAGCGAAGGCGGGACATGGGCGGACATGGGCGTGGCTACCAGATGGCCAGCTTTCACGGATAATGGAAAAAAAAGCAGCGCTAATCAGTATTTCGCCGGGTTTACTTGGTCCTTTTATTTTCGTTACCAAGCCTCAAAAAGGTGCCCCAACTGACCAGATGACCACCGGAGGGAATGGGGGATGACCTCCCTGTACTCCCCCAGTGGTCACCAACCCCCTCCCACACTAAAAAAATAAAAATAAAAATCTTTTTTTACCAGCCTGTATTGCAGCCTCAAATGTCATACCCAGCTCCCTGAAAACAGTATGCAAGTCCCTGGAGCAGTTTTTAATGGGTGCAATGCACTTCAGGCAGGCAGACCCAGGCCCATACCCTCACTACCTGTTACACTTGTGGTGCTAAGTGTTGAGCCCTCCAACCCCCCCCAAAACCCACTGTACCCACATGTAGGTGCCCCCCTTCACTCTTCACCCATAAGGGCTATGGTAATGGTGTAGAGTTGTAGGGAGTGGGTTTGGGGGGATTTGGGGGGCTCAGCACCCAAGGTAAGGGAGCTATGCACCTGGGAGCTATTTGTGTATTTTTTAAACATTTTTAGAAGTGCCCCTTAGGGTGCCCGGTTGGTGTCCTGGCATGTCAGGGGGACCAGTGCACTACAAATGCTGGCTCCTCCCATGACCAAATGCCTTGGAGTTCGCCAGGTTTGAGATGGCCGGCATTTTTTCCATTATCACTGAAAAACAAAACTGGCGATCTCAAACCCGGCGAACTCGGGCATTTGGCCGGGCTAAACCGTATTATCGAAAAAAAAGATGGCCGGCCATCTTTTTCAAAAATATGGTTCCGGCCAGCTGTTGCGCCGCCACAAAAATAGATCGCCAGAGATCTATTTCGCCGGCGACGTTCGATTATGCCCCTCCACGTAAGTGATTATTCATCCACTGAGATATCCTATGACAGCAATCAGTCATGATGTGCATTGTGTCCGACAATAAAGTGAGTACTAGAAATACAAGCTGAATATCATCAGCATAGATACCATAAAGTATTCCTAGGTCCCAAAATTCCCTCCCCAATGAACTGAAAGATATATGGAACAATATATGGGAAATTGAGGATCCCTGTGGAACTGCACAACCAGGAAGAGATCTTATTAAGCATCTTTACCAAATAACTTCTATTTTTTTCAGTAAATCAGTGAACCAAGAAAGCACCTTTCCTGTAATCCCCATAAGATTTAGTTTCCTCAACAATAAATCATGGTCTACTGGGTCAAAAACTCTGGTTAAGTCCAGCTGTATTAAGAAAGCTAAGATACCTCTATCATTAGTAGTCTTAGCTCAGACATCAGTGCTAACAAGCAAAGTTTATGTGCTATATTTCTGAAACCTTGATTGCATTGAATCCAAAATGTCAAATTGATCAAGGTTCTTGCAGTTGAGCTGGCAATATTATCTCAGGAACTTTAGACAAAACAGGAATACTGGCTGTTGTGCCAACATTGCCACTGTTCTCCATCTAATTTAGTCATTTATCACCATGCCTAAACCAAAGGAACAGCTTAGCTCATCTGGAAAGTAGCTCAATATCACCGTTATCTAGATAATATTTTGCTCCTTTATAATACAGATAGAATTAGGCAGTTAGATACATTTTCAGCCTAATACTATGGAAAGGGGGTGAGACTTGATATATTGATATGTTGCCTTTCTGTTGTTACAATCAAAGCAGTTGACATATTATATACAGGTACTTATTTTATACCTACTACTAATCATTTACTACTACTAATCATTTTTATAGCGCTGCTAGATGTACACAGCACTGTACACATTATATGCAATGTCCCTAGAGGGGACATTGGAGGGTTAAGTAACTTGCCCATGGTCACAAGGAATTGCAGTGGGAATCGAACCCAGGTTGCTATGATCACAGCCTGCTGCACTAACCATTGGGCTACTCCTCCACCATATCTAAGGTAATATTATAGGGAACAACCAATATGAAGAACAAAAAAAGCACCTATCTGCACCATATAAGGGCACGTATTACACATGTAAATGTTTAGAATGCTAGCACATATGCACTTATGTGTACACATCCCTGTGTAAGTGCTAGCAAGGCACCTAGGTGCTATGCTGTAAATATTTGTTCAACTATCACAGCATGAATTTACAAGAAGGACACATGGACAGGACTTAGGTGGTGAAGTACTTTACCCATACAAAATGGAGGCATAGAAGCATAAAGTACCGTGTAGGAATATGCATTTTTTAGCCCGCATGGGGAAGAGGGGAGTTAAAACTTTTAGTCTACATATCTCAATTATACATAGCAATATCTATATATTAACATTCATATACTGTAATCAATGTTTATCCATTATAATATACATTCAAAAATGTTATAAAACAAATGTCTGAAACAAACTAAACTAAACAAAAACACCAGAAAACTGGAAACAATTTTGTTAAAACCTGAAAATGAACTGAAACATTTGTGAGCTATGCACATCCTTAGGACCTTGTACCTATGGCAATTTTCAAAGGAAATATGCTTGATTGCATACTTTCCCTTTGGAAATGAGGTGCCAGGTCTTTTGGTTCAATGCACCCATAGACTTTGCATCTAGTTGAATAATTTAGAAAGCAGCCTCTTCCCTCCAATAAAATATGCCCCCCCCCCCCCAATATTCACCTGGCACTGGGCTGCACGGTGACTGCCCAATACAGATGCTCAGACCTGATATTCAATGCAGGCTCATATCTGGTGACTGTGCTTAACGGGTGACGTGCATACTGGTTAAAGATAAGCCTGCAATTTATACGGCCTATTTCAACCACTAAACATAGCTGGTTTGGCAATGACTATATTGCATGATATAACCAGTTAACGTCTAGCTGCTAACTGTGAATATTTTGCAGAGATAACCAGTTAACTCCTGCTGAATATCCATGGTTAGGTGCTAAAATGCTATTTAACTGGCCAGGAACCATCCCTGGCCGGTTAGTTTTGAATATCGGCCAGATGGTGTTTAAGGACCATTACATTTCACTTTGCAGCTGGAGCATGAACAGCTTAGTCAGTAGAATTCAATCCGGAAAACCTGATTCATTTCAAAGGGATCAGGAAGTACAAGGATTATAAGCAAGGAAGGGTGTGTATGCCCTTTCTATGATTTCAATAGTACCTTGACCAGGAAGAACATTCACATATGTTGAGGGAGGTACCATAATTTTTATCTTTAATAACTTTTATTAATATTATGGATGACAGCATGCACTTCAGTACTGACACATTTGTCAGCAACTTTCCCACATACAATGACAGCCTGCTGGCAATTTCCTTTATCTCTCTACCTCAGTCACAAAATAATTGTTTCTGTGCCGTTACATTCAACCATTAACTCTCAGCAACCTTCCCCATTTAACTCAGTCCAGAGATGTGTTCCAGTTTTACCTTGATCCCGTATGCTTTATAATGATTACTCAGGTCTTGGAAGCAATTCTACTGCGGTGAATCATTTTGAACTACAGTTGCCGATCAATCCTGATCCATTTGAATTTAGGTCTTATGAAAAAAAGAGAATTCTGAAGTCTATGATATTTGTTCCAAAGAAGGAGAAAGCACCTGATCGTAAGTTTAGTTGTCTCTTTCTAGGCTAAGGATTAATTAACCCTCCTCCTCCTCATTTTTACATTGTGGCGTCCCTTATATCCGAGACTACTTTTCATAATCATCCACACTGTGTTCTGAATTCCTGTTCATCTCTAGTTCTAGCTAACTGCTGGGGAATAACAGTAGTCATTTATTTCAGTTAGAATATGAGAAAACATTTGGCTAATTGCTATTTGTCTGATAAAGGTGATTTAACTGTTTTCTCTGTATGTAACCTGTCTTGAATTGTTTTCCTATTTCTCATTTTGAGCTACCCATTATTGAACTCCCACCTCAAAGCCTGATACTAAACTTTTTCATAAAGTATACTGTGCCCAAAAACAGATGTAAATGTTGCATTAATGAGCTGCTGCAATGAAAAATCAAGCAAAGTAGCTCACTAGTACAAAATAACATGAAAATAAGCATACACAAAAAAGCTTGCAGACCTGTTTTAGCAGAAAAAAAAATAGCTACAGCGCAAAAATGAGTTGTGGCTGAAAAAAAAAGGTCCTTCCATGAAGCAGCACCATAAATTTAACCCTTTAGAGTCCAATGTTCCCATCAATCTGTTCCCATATGGCTTATTACGGGAACATTGGACACTAAAGGGTTTTAAAATAGCTGAATTGGAGGTTCCTTCCCAAACCTTGAGGCACATGTTATGCACACTTGCTCCGGACTTGGGGCCCCTTTTACTAAGCGGCAGTAAGCCTAATGTGGGCTTACCGCTCGCTAAACAGGAAGTACCGCCGGGCTACTGCAGTAGCCCAGCAGTACTTTTCACCCCCAGCACTAGAAAAACTATTTATTACTGTAGCGCCAGAGTGTACCTGGTGGCAGTACTGCCTGCTGCCCGGTTACTGCTGGGTTAGAGCGGCAGCCCTTAATGCCACCTCAATGGGTAGCGGTATGGGCTCCCCTCTGAAATGACAGCATGGCAAGTGCTTTACTTGCTGAACAGCCATTTTCTGCAGGAAAGAGAGACTTCCCTTTTACCCACTGCAGCTTACTAAAAGGGGCCCTTGGTGACTGTCAACCCCTAGAGGTAGTTTCACAGTACAACCACGAGGAGTCAGACTGCCTCCCTTGTCTCTGGACTCCCTGGGGTGTATTAAAGTCCTGGGAAGGGACCGGGAAGTGTTGAGAAGACTCTCAGACTTGCTGAAAAGACCCTCAGGCTGACCAAGGAGTAAATAACTCAATGAACTAACACAACAAAGCATAAAAACATATAAACAGTAAGAAAAATAAATAAAATTATAAAAATTAAATCATATAAATACAACCAATTCAAAATGTGATGATGTTGGGTTTTTATTTTATTAAGGGGGTCTTTTACAAGTGGTGGTAAGCCCAATGCAGGCTTACCACACACTAAAATGGAACAACCGCCAGCCCAACATGGACGCCGATGATAGTTCTGGCTGGAGTGTGTGCCATTTTTGGCACTCCAGGAATTTTTTTTCTCTAACACGGTGCTAACTTGGTGATAATTGGTCATCACCATGTACTGCACAGTTACCGCCGGAGCCCTTACTTTCACCTCAATGGGTGGTGGTAAGTGGTCTTTGCCACATGGCCATGCAGTAAGAGTTATCTTACCATATGGCCATTTTGGGGGGACATTTTACCAGCTATGGTAAAAATGGCCCCAGCACATGGGAAAAACGGCTCCTGCTGCTACCGCAGGGCCCTTTTTTCCTGCAGCTTAGTAAAAGAAACCTTAAATCTCAATTTTGCCCTATCTCCTTGAATGTGATAATACTTGTGTTTTGGTCTTGCACATGTATTTTGTTGACATAGATATTGCAATTCTGCCCACATTATGCCACCTATAATACCTATGCACAAATCACTTTGTAGCTCTTTTACTACAGCTTAGTGTGCACTAATAAAATTAGTGTGTTAAATTTCAAGAAACCCATAGGTATAAAATGGGCTTCTTAGCATTTAGCACATGCTAATTCCTTTAGCATGTGCTGAGCTTTAGTAAAATGGCTCCTTAAAGGTAAGCCTAACCTTATGTCATACCGACTTTCTGATATGGATACCTCATGTAGTTTTATGAGTCTTTTACCATATGTTAAACATGCTTTACATAGGGAAAGCCAAAATACATTAACCTCCAAATTCTATATAGTGTGGCCTAAGTTGTGTGTGCAAATCTGGTCGTAATCTGTTTTGCGTATGTAACTTAATAGGCTTAACCAGCCAATCAGCGCGGGTAATTGCTACTTAAACAATTATTGCCACTAATTGGTTTTAATTACAATTTAAACACACAAATTTCTAAGCATATTCTATAAAGTGATGTATGTGAATTCTAAGATGCAGATCTGAAAAGAAGGTGTGACCATGGAAGGGGCATGGGCAGGCCGAGGGCATTCCTCGTAATTATGTGCATTGTTATAGAATATGCCCGTTCTATGAGTAACTTAGGTGTCAGCATTTACACCAGGTTTTAGTTGGCATAAATGGCCATGACTAAATATAGTTGCAGGAAATGGTCATTGGGCATATTCTATAAACTCCGCCTAAATTTACGCATATTCTATAAACTGCACATAGTTTATAGAATATGCCTAGGCATATTTTTGCTCCAATTTTTTAGGTGTCATAAATAAAATCTAGCCCTAAGCCCATAAATATAATATTAGAAGCATAAATTCAATGTCCAAATTGAAAAACAAATGTCAGAAGATTGGCCACAAATTGAAAATTACTCTGAATATTTTGTTTTGCACATTCGTAGTACATATCCAAACATTATTCCTAAAAATATAGAAGCCCTTTTATTAAAGTGTGCTAAGTTTTGTACATACTGGACTACATTCTATATATCATGCCTAAAAATTTGGCGCCAAAATTAAATTCACCTGAGCGCATTCTATATAGTATGCCTTAATTTAGGCATACTTTATAGAATAAGCCTAAATTTCTGCACAGTTTATAGATTCCACTGAGCACTGGTCCACATGACTAAATTTAGTTGTGAGCAGTTACACCAAGTAAAACCTGGTGTAAATGCAGATTCCTAAATTAGACATGGATTGAGTGGCACCCAGTCATAATGGCCCTGACAAAAAAGCCCTGACAAAACAGCCTTGTAATAAAATATCCCTTGACATTTCACACCCTAACAAAATAGCCCTTGACAAAATGGCCCATCCCACAAAACAACCCTTGATAAAATAGCCCCTACACAAAATAGCCTCCTTAACAAAACAGCCCCTAAGAAAAAATAACACATCACAAAAAATATAATAAACTACAACTGACATCTTCACTGGTAAAGACTCCTACCAGCAAACTGCAATATGCTATCCATGCCCATTCTTTGCCCATACCTTGCCTAGTTCTCGACATGGCCATATATCAGCAAAAGGGCCTGCATCAGGAGTCTGCTTTTTTCTCAGGAAGAATATAGGTTCTGAATCTAAACAACCTTCTATAGGTTGAGTCACCAATCTTCCAACGGGAGAATTGTTCGACATGTTGTCCTTATTTGTTGCAACAACTACTACTACTACTTAGCATTTCTATAGCGCTACTAGGGTTATGCAGCACTGTACAAGTTAAAACATGGGGAAGGACAGTCCCTGCTCAAGAGAGCTTACAATCTAAAGGTAACAAACTATGTAGTCAGTGTAGTCAGTGTATCATGAATGGGGAAGGTGGTTAGGCGCCAAAAGCAAAACAACAACATTATATTTCCTGTGATAGATGTAGCTCTCAATTTGCAATTGATGTTCACTGTTGGAATGCTGATGACTCAATCGATAGAGGTTGTTTAGTTTCAGAACCTATATTCTTTCTGTGAGTAAAGCAGACTCCTGACACAGACCCTCTCACTGAAACATGGCCATGTCGAGTCATATTGAGGAATTGTCATTAAACATCTCCACCACTATTGTCTCCTCTGCTGTGGTTTTTACTTGTTGGTTTTGTGCAGAGTGCGGACTCTTGTTTGTCTAGTTCTCCCTAAGCTGAGTGTGAGTCCTCCACCTACTTGTGTGGGGGGTTACTGTTTCACTATCACATTTTCAATAGTGAGGGTCAAGCAAGTTCTGCAGGACTCTAGGGAACATGCCTGTCCCTACTGATCGAAAACACAATATTGAAGCACACCCCCCACCCTAACCGGCAGCAATACAGTTAGAGGCCTCTCATTCATCGTAGATGGAATAGTGATTTCCCCGCAACACAAAATGCACTTAAAATGTGAATTAGTGCACATTAACTGCTAAACCACTATGGGAACAGTTAGCATGCGTGTGCAGTAGCAGTAACATACTAAACTGCAGATTAACTGCTTAACCCCCTTTAGTGAAGTACTCCATCATTCATGCAAAAACACAATTTTTTTCATTAAGATGAGAATAATTATGATGATCAGAATCTCCTCACCCTCCTTTCCCACTCAACTCTCTACCTCAAAATCTCATGCAACTCTGCTTTCAAATATATTGGTCCCAAATTATGGAACAACCTCCCCTGTCTTATCAGGAACCCTCCAACTATTTCTTAATTCAAGACCCTACTCAAGGCTTGCCTCTTTTTCAGAAGCTTTCCCTCCCTTCACCACTTAGCTATGTCCTCTCATTGCCATGTTGCCTTTCCTCCTTCTCCCTTCCCTTTGTTATCTTCTTTCCTTTATCTTTCTGTTTTTAATATGTAAACCACAGTGATGCCTATGTCAATGCCAACAGCAGTATATCAAGTGTGATAAATAAAATATAAAATATTTAAAAATGATCAAGATGCTGCAAGTGAAAACAATCTCAGCTAATATTGATATGAACCTGAGGTTTGTATCAATTGTGAGATGCTGCTGCATTCAATCATGTGAAAAGCACTTAGCAAGAAAATGTTTGACTGACACACAAGTATCCACACTAATTGTGAATAGCCTTAATGCTCCTTTTGATTTTTTTTTTAACAAAAACCTGTTTCTATCTTTGTAGTTAGTGAGCACTGAAAATTAAACGAATTCTTCAGCTCAGATTTTTTTCCTGTCTATGACCTGTGGTCTTTTGCTATGAATAATAGAAAACAGAGATTTGGCTGAACAGCCTGTTTTCATTCTATAAAAAAAGGAATCAGCATTTAAGATTTTATTTAGATGAGTTAACAGATCCAACTTAGAGTTAGAACATGCACACACCTGGAATCAAAGCTTTGTACCCTCAGAAGGTGAGTACTCTGATATGACACTTTAATATAATTAAGAATTCTGATTGAGTCTGAGTGCTTTTACAGAAGCTTGCTAGTAAATCATATTTTGTTAAGGAGGACATTGTAGGACATGATTAAATTTGTAGAAAGGGATAGTGAGTATTTGAAAAAATTGAATCAAACTTTTTAAAGGAAATGCATAAAAAAATTGTTACTGTTTTTTCTTGGCTTTCCGCAGTTTTGTTATTCTAATGAAGGAAAGATCCTCTATTTAGGTGTACACAGTATAGCAGAAACAAAGAAATAGAGTGATGGCACTTCAAAGAAAAAATCAAAGCGCCATAGTGTTTAATATTGTAGAAATTTGCTGTGGTCAACATACTTCTGACACTCGACACAGTGCCGTGTTTCAGCATTGTAGCCTGCCAAAAAAGTCTTTAGGAGTGTAGGATCTGGTAAGTCTGGTTTCAAACTAAGAGCCTTAATAATGCATTCTGTGTAAAAAAAAAAAAAAGGCACCTTCAAAACAGTTGCCTTCAATACAATTGCACCGTGGAGTGAAGCATCAGTGTGTATCAATGGCATCCATCCCCATCAGCCCACCTTTAAACTCCATTGAGGGGTATTCTCATAGTTGTGAGTATTTCCAAAAGCATTCTCTTTAGTCTATTGAGAAATGCTTTGTCCTTCAAACATGAAGCTCTTCCCCCCCCCCCCATCCACTTCTCCCTTTCTGTTCTGAGTTGGGTAGAACGGCATAGTACGTGAAAGAAAAATAGAAAGACAATGGGGGCTACCTCAGAGGTCTTTGGGGGCTGCCACTGGTCCCCAGGCCTTGCATCGAAGAACACTGACCTAGGTGCTTACATTTATACTTAAGCTATGCACATATATGTTTAGAATACTATCATATCTGCATGTTATCTGTGCACTTGTGTAAATGCTAGCATAACGCCTAAGTGCTATTCTGCAAATACCTGTTTAACTTACGTACTTGCAATGGATCCAAACACAGGATGGAATATGGGTAGGACAGAAGCGGGGATTTCAATTGCACATGTAACTTGCAATACCCTCAATCAGTCCCTTTCTTAGGGGTCCTTTTACTAAGCTGCGATAAAAGGGGGCATGTGCTAGCATCAGTGTGTGTTTTTGGCGCACGCTGAGGCCCGCTTTTACCGCAGCAGATAAAATGCTGTCTTTTTTTTTCTTGAAAAGAAATGGCTGTGCAGTAAGTGAACCACTTGTTGCATGGTCATTTCGGGGGGGGGGGGGGAGGGGAGTGAAGAGCACTTACTGCCATCCATTGAGGTGGCAGTAAGAGCTCCCATGCTAACCCAGCAGCACGTGACACTGCCCACTAACCACCAGGTAAGCACCAGCAATAGAAAAAATAGAAAATATTTTTTTTACTGCCGGAAATGGCGTGTGCTGGGGGTGGGAACTACCAATGGGCTCCTGTAGTAGCCCGGCGGTAGTTCTGGATTGCCGTGCAGCAAGCCTATTGCTGTGCGCCAACCCTTTAGTAAAAGGGCCCCTTAGTGTGCTAAATTCATATGGATAGTAAATTTTAAATACAAATTTAATTGGGTAAAGTAGAAATATAATTTACAAGACTAAATACCCCATTTCAGATCCCCTTTTACTAAAGTGTGTTAAAATTTTACAATTACCATGCATTAGTTGGCAAAAGTTAATACACCAGTAACAGCATCTTCCCATACAGTTAATGCAGATACAATACCCTCACCAAACATTGACTCCATTAGAGAATGCAGATTCACATACTACCACCTCCTGAAATTATGTTCACTGCTCCACATTATTCACTGTGAAATGCTCAGTCCCTGCTCAGTTCTACATTTGTTAGTTAACATGCTGAGTGTTAAACTGTTATATTTAATTTTAACATATGTTCTCACAATGCACATTAATTCCTTTGTTAACTGATTAACATATTTTAGTAAAAAGGTCTGTTAGTCTTGTAAACATTCTGTATATTGATTCATTTGAGCACTGCACACTGTTTCACATGCATGATAAATTATATTAGAACTCATGTTTACAGTTGATTTGAAGACCTACTGGTAAGAAGTTATGTCTGGTATTTCACTTTGTTGCTGTGAATAAAGCAAACTGTTCATCAAAAATCCTGGAACTTGGTAGCAAGTTATCCTACTCAGAACTCAAGCTCCAAAACCAGAGGGTAAAAAAAAGGAAAGGAAATATATCTTTCTATATAGTATCTACTTATTTACAGGAAAACAGACTTGGGGGATTACTAAAGTGCATTAAGGGCCCTGTTTACAAAGATGTGCTTACATTTTTAGCTCACGCCAAAAATTAGCACATGCTAACACTAGGAATATATGGGTGTCTCTAGCATTAGTGTGCCTACACTGTGTCTTAGTAAATGGGGTCCTACGTTTTTGACCTTAACGTGCCTTAACACCAAAAATCAATATGCCTTAAGTGCAAAGGCTTTGTGCTGAATGTTCCCAACAAGTCCTCTGTTCTTTTCGCATTTTAACACTAATTAGTGCAGCTACTTACCACCTCCTCTTGAGGAAGTGCTATGTAATCCTGCACTAACAGCACAATTGACAATGTGCTATCAATACTTATTCTTCAGCTTTGCCCCACCTAATTCTCACTCCCCTACCCCCCCCCCCCCCCAACACTACTAGTGCTAATCATTTTTATAGCACTACTAAAGGTATGCAGTGCTGGACTCATTTTATGCAAGCACTTTATCTGTCCCAAGAGGGCTCACAATCTAAGTTTTTGCACCTATGGAAATGGAGGGTTAAGTGACTTTGTAGGCATATTTTCCTGCCTTCTCACCTTTGCTGGTCTGAGGCCTGCCAAGTCTGAACTAACTAATATGGATTCTACAGCCTGTGCCCTGAATACATCTGAAACTATCAGAAACCAGATTTTCACAAAGGAAAATTACTGCTTGGCATATCCATGATGACTTAATTCAAGGACACATTGAGGCATATTTTCAAAGCACTTTGGGAGGCTAAGTTCCATAGGTTTCTATGGAACTTTGGGAGGCTAAGTGCTTTGAAAATATGCCTCATTGTTAACTGCAAATTAGTCTCCAGTTATCTTCTGGGAAGCGTGGAGAAGTTTACCTCACAATGACAAAAGTCTCTAGGAGTAGGGAGTTTGCTACCATCAGACTTTTGACTGATTAGAATTCTTTGCTAATAACAAGGTCTCTCTTCATGACCATAAATTTTGCTGGACAGAAGTATACAGTTTGTGATTGGTCCATAGATATCACCTTAGCAAGAGGGATGCCAAAGTTGGACTGAATAGGAAGAAAGAAAGGAGAAGAACAGAAGACTTGTTGGTGGATAGATCACTCTCAGACTAACTAGAAAGACTGATTTTCCTAAACACACCAGTGAACTGAATTCCTTGTGATAAAAATTGACAAGGTCAGATCTGTTGTAGCACTGAGGCCTTACCCAAGAGACTGTGTAATCAGTATACGGAGTAAAGACTTTGGATTTTATTCCTGGCCTGAGTTAGACTCGCAGAGAATTCTGCTAGAGTCTCAACAGAGGAATCCAATTCTTCATCCCACTGGAAGTCTTCAATACAGACTGCAGGGTAAAAGAAGCAGGATTTATTACCTACCTACCTGTGAAGGACTGGTTTGTCTCAGGATTTGTGGTCAGTTGGCTAACTAGCTGCTAAGTGTGTAATTTGCAC
Source organism: Microcaecilia unicolor (assembly GCF_901765095.1). NCBI lineage: Eukaryota > Metazoa > Chordata > Amphibia > Gymnophiona > Siphonopidae > Microcaecilia > Microcaecilia unicolor. The sequence goes on from NC_044031.1 coordinate 297,235,299, forward strand.
AAGATATTTTAGTTGTGTAATCACTCATACATATAGTTTTATATAGCTGCAATTATATATATCTTGGTGATAAACTATATTTTTGTAGTGCACAGATATATTTGTAACTTGCAACTTGCTTTGCATTTGCCATATTGTTATTTTTATATCTGTAATAAATAATATATTTATATATTTTTTCTTAGTATGGTTCTTTCATTGGTAGTCAGTCTGGCAGAAACCTAAGGGCCAAATGTAAACTCATTCCTTAGAAGGGTGTCCAGAATAATTGCTATTTAGTAATGCTCTGCCAGCCCAAGTATGTTAGTCTACAACGTGCCCAACATCACAAGGAGCTACAGTGGGAATTGAACCCAGATCACCAGAGTCAACACCCACTGCACTAACCATTAGGCCACTCCACAAAAGCAGTTGGTGCACTTGTGAGGTAGCAGTTAATATATGCTAATTTGCATGTTTCTTGCTCAATGCAACTTAATAAAAGTCCCCCTTAGAACTATAATGAGAATGAATGTTGTAGCTTTATGCTTATCCCATCTATAGCACACATGGCATTCAATATAAATTTTAATTTACTTGAAATCACAAAATAATTATTCTCTATTCGGGCGTGGTTGTTGTTTAACAAAGACTCAACTCTAGCGGAAATGATTATGCTACTGTTTCTCTAGATGCTTTCATTCAAGGTTTGCTTATTTCTTGAAGGAATGAAAAGACAATAACTATTAATTCTTCAATGCATATGTATAAGCAATGCTAGCTTGCAACTGTATTAGCAATGTTGCAAATGCAAGATGGTTTGGACACATACATGAGATTGTGTTTTTGACTAAAACACTGTGACCATTCCAAACAATTTTTCAATTCAAATGACTTCTTAATGTGTTTCTTCACACAGGCATGTAAAATAGGAAATTATTGCATTGACATTAATAACTGAGAAGTACTATACTAAAATATCCTTGGCAACAATTAGTAAGTTAATGAGAACGGTTCCCACTGAAGCACAACATTTCAAAACATTTAGAAAGACAGAACAGTAAATTGTCATAGAGCTCGTTGTGTGTGGCGTCTATGGCCTTTAACTACTATTAAATGAAAAGCTTCAAAAATGGAACATTCCAAAAACCTACAAATAAATATATGTCATGCAAATATTCTCTTCTCAAACAATGGTATAAAATAATAGGCCTAACTGGAATAACTCCACTTGTGGGCCCTATTTTGCTCATGTAGGTAAGACTGTGCTGTTATTATGACCCCTCACTACCTCTCCTCTCTCATTTCTCCCTACACTCCCCCCCCCCCCCCCCCCGTCAACTCCGCTCTCTGAACAAATCTCTCTTGTCGTCCCCCTTCTCCTCCACCGCTAACTCCAGACTTCGTTCCTTTTATCTTGTGGCACCTTATGCCTGGAACCACTTCCTGAACCCATATGTCTAGCTCCATCTCTACCTGTTTTTAAATCCATGTTGAAAGCTCACCTTTTCACTACTGCCTTTGGCCCCTAACCATTACTCTTTTGCCCTCCTCCTTCCCTGTTCCTCTTTACCCTGTAATTCCCTTGCTCGTAATGTCTTGTCTGTCTGTTTTACTTAGATTGTAAGCTCTTTGAGCAGGGACTGTCACTCTATGTCAAGTGTTCAGCGCTGCATACGGCTGGTGACGCTATATAAATGTTATTATTATTAGTAGTAGTAGTAGTAGTAATGAACCAACATTTAACATGCAGAATGAAAAGCTTCTGAATTAATTTTTGGAGGTATTCCCAGCTCTGTGCCTTTCAGTTAACACAGAAAAAAGTTATTTACTGCCCATTTCCTTATTTGGTTGCCTGATTCCTAAAGACTGAGATAGTGTCAGTTTGTAAGAAACAGGTACAGGACAGTAGCAAACTGAAGTCACTCTTGCTACCCTATTAGACCCCAGGAAGAACAGGTATATGCTATGGAATGGGGTGTTGGGTTAGCAAGTATAGGATCAGGTGCATTAGCACTTCTTTTAAAGTATTGGGGAGAGTGAGAGGGCAAACAGGGGCTTGGGTACAGAAACATTGTTTATAAGGTTTGGGGAGGGCAAGGATTAGTGTGTGAAATTAGGTGCCAGAAACAATTATTTTAAAAGGGTTGGGAAGGATTGGGAGAGCAAAGGGTTGACTAATTGCCAGTAACATTATATTAAAATAGATCAGGGGATAAGGAGCTATATTATTCTCCATTTTGGGCAGGCCTTTTATCTTTATGCAGCTGCAGCTTGGAAAGCATGATAGCCCTGGTTCTAGCAACACAACAAAAATTTCCCGCTGCATTTGTCAGCTTGCAGTGGTGAATCCCATAATAAAACAGTACAAAAGTAACCTTAGTTTGCTATGGTTTCATAAATAGGGGCATTCAATTTTAAGAACTCTGCTGACAAGGAACTATCTATGAAAAATGAATGCAACTTGCCTTGAGCTACAATGGAATGAAATAAAGTCAATCCAGTGGTGGCCCTACCATTAGGCCACCTGAGGCAGGGGACTCTTGTGACACGCTCTAGAAGCGGTACTCTCTCCTCCCTCCTCAACCATTTACCTTATTTGTTTCTTTTCCACAAGGCAACAGTGGCAGTGATTCCTATATGCTGCCCTGCTGCCAGTACCAGCCTCCTCTCCCACTGTGGCCCGCCTCTTGATTTAATTTCCTGTTTCCTCAGAGTCAGGATGCAGTAGCGAGGAGACCATGCCAGCAGCAGGGCAGCCTATGGGAATCTCTGCTGCTGCTGCCTTTTGGAAATAAAAAGGAAAACATGAGGAAGGGAGGTGATGCTAGAACAGGCATGGGCACGGGCAAGATTGCTTGGGCTGCCCTGGGTCAATCTAACTATATATAGATATAAAGTGCTAAATCTCTGTGATAAAGGTTGGGGACATTCCCAGCACTTTAAGAAGGAAGCTGTGATTTTATGACATTAATATACATAGAATGTAGAGACCCTTTTACTAAAGTATGGTAAAATCTGGACATAAAGCATTCTAACTCTGGACTCTCTCACACACTAAGACCAGATTTAACACAGAACTTTGTAGGGCATTTTTTTTAGGTTGTGAACAAGGGAACACTTATTGTCTCCTATTTACGAGATGCTAAGTACTCCTCTGTTAGTCCTGCGTTATCCCGTTAGCACATGCTAATCCTAACGCACTAGCGGGATAAGGTGGGAATGTCCACGCTCTGCTCATTGACACACACCCTCCTAAAAAGAAAAAGAAAAAAATATATCTATATATCTATATCTATCTATCTATTTTTTTTTAATTGGCAATGTACACATTACTATGCACAAGCAGGCACAATACTACAAAGAGGGGCATAATCGAACGAAAACGTCTATCTCCATGGGCGTTTATCTCTGCGAACGGGTCCGTGAAGGGGCGGACCGAACCATATATTCGAAAAAAATAGACGTCCATGTTTCATTCGACAATTTGTGAGCTGGGCGTTTTTGCTTTTCAGTGATAATGGAAAATGAAAGCGCCCGGCTCAAAAACGAATAAATCCAAGGCATTTGTTTGTGGGAGGGGCCAGGATTCGTAGTGCACTGGTCCCCCTCACATGCCAGGACACCATCCGGGCACCCTAGGGGGCACTTTTACAAAAAAAAAAAAAAAAAAAGGTAAAAGAGCTCCCAGGTCCATAGCACCCTTCCCTTGTGTGTTGAGCCCCCCCAAATCCCCCCTCAAAACCCACTGCCCACAAGTCTACACCATTACTATAGCCCTAAGGGGTGAAGGGGGGCACCTACATGTGGGCATGTGGGTACAGTGGGTTTGGGGGGGGGGTTGGACGACTAAGCATTAAGCAGCACAATTGTAACAGGTGGAGGGGATGGGCCTGGGTCCACCTGCCTGAAGTCCACTGCACCCTCTAACAACTGCTCCAGGGACCTGCATACTGCTGCCAGGGAGGTGGGTATGACATTTGAGGGTGAAAATAAAAAGTTGTGAAACATCATTTTTTGTGGTGGGAGGGGGTTAGTGACCACTGGGGGAGTCAGGGGAGGTCATCCCCGATTCCCTCTGGTGGTAATCTGGTCATTTAGGGCACTTTTTGGGGCCTTATTCATGGAAAAACAGGGTCCAGGAAAAGTGCCCTAAATTCTAGCTACAAACTTTTTTTCCATTATCGGCGAAAGGTGCCCATCTCTGTTCGGGTGATAACCATGCCCCAGTCCCGCCTTCACCACGCCGCCGACATGCCCCCGTCAACTTTGTATGCTTCCGTGATGGAGTGCAGTTGAAAACGTCCAAGTTCGGCTTTCGATTATACCGTGTTATTTGTTTTTGTGAGATAAACGTCCATCTCCCGATTTAGGTCGGAACTTGGGCGTTTTTCTCGTTCGATTATAAGCAGGAAACTGTTCTAATGTGATTTGCGGTAGTCTGGTGGAGTGCACTTGACTAGCCATGTATTAAGGGCTTAGGGGTCTTTTTAGCAAATGGTGGTAAAAGGGGGCCCTGCAGTGACATTGGCGCATGGGTTTGCCATACGCCAAGGCCCACTTTTAATGTCACCAGGAAATGGCTGTGCGGTAACTTAAACACTTGCAGTGTGCTAATTTCTTGGGGAAGCCCTTACTGCCTCCTGTTTAAGAGGCAGTAAGGACTCTGACGGTAGCCTGGCCCCTCCCTCTAATTCCAAAAATCCTCCATATTCAGCATCCTCTGCTTTGCTGTGTGGGGGAGGAGGGGCAGTTTGTATAGATCTGTTTGGTAAAAGAAAAAAATTAGAACTTAAGTTTACCTTGTGAGCTGTTAGCTACGCTGTGCATTTTCACCCTCATGATCAAAAGCAAACGCCGGTGCTAGAGGCTGTTAGCACCATTCTAGCATCGGCGTTTGCTAACCCAGGATGATCAGAGCCCTCAAGCGTGTGAAACAACGCGCTCAAGGGCTCTTACCACAAGTAGCATGCAAATGCATGCTAAACGGGGCTTAACGCATTCATCTCCAATGATCAGCGACCAGCGCGCCAAAGATTGGGTCGCTGGCTGCGAGAAACCCTATGCCAGCTCCAAGCTGGCATTAGGGTTTGCAGATCATTGGGGAGGAATGGCGAGCCCTTATGTGGTTGTAGCCCCGCCCAGCATATCCCAGGATGCACTGGGCAGGGCTGGGCGCCGCCATTTTGCGGCGTCGAAGGAAAAGGAGGGAAGTAGGCTGCGTCCCTCCTCCAATCAAGGTAGGGGGGCAGACGGGCAGACAGAGAGGGAGGGTGGGCGACGGATCAGATGCACTAATTAGGAAGGAGGTGGTTTTTTGGTAGATGATTATAACGGTCACCAGTGGGTTTCATTCATTGACACGGTTCCAATGGTCAGGGCATTTTTGACCCGTGACGTCCAAGATTTTTTCCTCCTATCTAATGACATTTATGTGAGCTTAAGGTCCACTGTTTGTTGTACAAGTTCTATATAGCCAGTTACACTAGTATTATACAAATTAAAGTAGGCATCTGCTTTCCTTTAGAGATACCCTCTGGGCACCAATATATAGGCACACATAACATTACCCCTTCACTGCTTTATAGTTTAAATTTTCATTCTGGATTTTCTCTAGAGGCACAATCTACAGGAAAAAAAACCCCAATTATCTAGGATGTATTAAGTCAATTTTTCAAATTTAATGTCTCATTTCCAGGAGTTCTGTTTCTGGCACCAAAAAATTAGGTTCCCTGTGCAGAGACATGTCTAGACACAAAGAGGAATGTTCCTCCACATGCAGAAGGTATATATGCACAGTTGCCACTTAAAGGTTTCTCAATGCGGGGACCAATACTGCCATTGCACATTTTGTGTAGTGTATTTCCAGTTGGTAGAGAAGTTTATCTTAAAATATCTATGATGTTTGCAGCGTGCCCTCTTTCTAAATGTTTTTCTTGTGTATTTTCGAATATTGGAACACATTTATTTATTTCTTCCATTATGGACTCACATTTTACGAGTCATATCAAAAATGCCCCTCCACACCAACTGGCTCTCCATTATGTTTGTTTATTTATTTAAAAAAAATTCTGGCCCACACTATGCCATGATTCTAGGCAGGTTACAATAGTTATACACACTAAAGTTTCATATCTCACTTACTAGACAATACAACACTAACAAAAACATTAAAATCATATCAAATTAAAAGAAATAAGTTTTCAAATTAGACTTTTAAAAGTGGAAACAATAAGAAAAGCTTTTAGCTGCTTTCTAAAATGTACAGCAGGGCTCATTTTTCTGATTTCATCTGGCAGTGTATTCCACAATATCGCTCTTCCTACATATAAAATAGAGGATTGATAAGTGTTTAGTCTAATAATCTTGAAAGAAGGCACATCAAGTAGTCATTTATCAGCAGAGTACAAGCTTCAGCTGGGACAGTAGATTTTCAAACAGCTAGCTATACTGACAGGGACCTCATTATTTAAAGATAACACTGATAAATCCAAATAGAAGTCAGTCTTCTAACGGTACAAAAAGAAGGTAGCCGATTCAAAATGTCAGTACTATAGCAGCCTAATAGGTCAAGATGACCTCGACAACAAAAAACTTTTCTTCTTAGTTAAAAATCTAGCTTCCACTAATGATGAACATTCACAGAAAACATGTCCCACCGTCCAAGACCTAGCTGATCATTTCACCAATAAGATTCTCAAAATTAGGTCTGAACTATCTAAAGCTACTCCGGCATCTCTGCTCACTTTTGTTAAATCTAATATGACAGAGCTTCCCCTTTGCTGATGGGACTATACTGGTTGGCAATTGAAAAGAAAAGAGGATGGGATCTGATATGCCACATTTCTGGGGTTCCTTATTTTGTACTTAGCACAATGGAAGGTTAAATGATTTGCCTAGAGTCACAAGGAGCTGCAGAGGGAATCAAACCCAGCTCCCCTGGTTCTCATACCACTGCCCTAACCATTAGGCTACTTCGCAGAGTAATGTTTAAAACTGCAGGTCTAGTTTTTAAAATCTTGCAAGGATATGCCCCACTCTACCTCATCAATCTATTTAATTAGTCATAATCCTTCAGATTATCTAGGTTTTCACAAAACTTGTTGTTTTGCATTCCTGATATCAAGTTTTTGAAGAATCTACAACAGCTAATGTAGTCTCTTCCTTACCAGGCTGATCCCCTATTTTTCTCAATGATACACCTATCCCCCAATTACAAACCACAAGACTTCTCAGTGTTATCTTAGACACTAAGCTTATTTTACAATACAAGATAACCCAAGTAGTTCAGTGCTCACAACTCGTGCACTTGGCACTTGCTCCCCTTCCCGGAAACACCACACTGAAAGCATCTTAAAGAAAGTTGGATTTATTTTGGCCGCAGCCAGGAACGTTTAGCTTACAATTCAAAACAACATCATACGTCATAACATAATCATCATTACACACACATAACTACACATTATCATCTATTAATAACTTGGGGTACACAGTTTTGGACCTCACAAATGCTTAGTATGCCCCCCAGGTTGCCGCACAAGCAGCCTGTGGGTTCCCTGTGCCAATTACCAGCACCCGTAGAATCCTGGTGCATCCTGCTTAAGGATGCCCCGCCCTAATATAAAAAATGGCGTTCTGGCCCCCTGGCCGCCTAAGCCAGGAGACACGCTGTTCACATTTTCCTGCTGCCACTCTGCAGCCTTACTGTTGCTTATGCTTATCACTTTGGAGGAGGTCTTTCTGCCCCCGTTCTCAGCATCTCATTTAGTACTGTTACTGCTATGTTGCTGTGTACCCCCCATCGTTATTGCGTAAACCTCCCCTCTTAACGCCTGCTGCGACAAATTAGCGCCCTATGACTGGGTGGGTGGGTGGGTCAGCGCTGCTTTCACCTGGCCGTCTGGATTTTCGAGGGCGATTCCCCTTTCTTCCTCTCCTTTTATTCTCTTTCCTCCCCGTCCCCCCCCCCCTTTCCCTGCCTTAACCCTTTGTCTGTCTGGTTCCCCTCCCTCTTCCCTGTGCCCTCCTCTCCTCTCCCCTCCCCCCACCCTCCCTAACGTCGCAGGCCAGCGGCCCGGTTGTGCCCAGCCTCCCTTTAGGAGGTGGCTGGGTTCTTTCTACAACCTTTGCCTGATCAGATCCATTCAACACTTGCTACACTCTCCAGCACTAAATACTTCAATACACTCTTCAGTAATTAGTCAGTTATATTATTGCAACTAGCTATGTATGAGTATTTGGATCAAAGACCACTACAGACTGCAGATAATACAGCAATAAAAATTATAAACAGCCTCAAGAAATTTGATCATGTAACACTTCACCTTAAAAGCGCCCACTGGCTACCCATTTTACATTGTATTACTTACAAAATAATGCTGTTAGTTTTCAATATCTCATCTTTGATGAACCTTCTTATCTTGCTTGTTACCTAGTTTCATGCTTTCCCTCACGAGCTCTCAGATCAGCCCATCTAAATCACCTTAACATGCCGACCTATAGAGATATCAATCGCAAACACACTAGACACTCAATATTTTTGGTACAGGGCCACGAACTCTGGAATTCTCTTTCTATACATTTATACCAGCTTTCTTCCTTAGCCCAATTCAAATCTGACCTCAAAACTTTCCTGTTTTAAGATGCATACTCCTAAAGTTAAGATTATTTCCGATACCCTTCTCATTAAGGACCTGGCAAAACCATGTACAGGGGCAGACATGCCTTTTGTTCCCCCTGTTGTCCTATCAAAGATTGTAGTTCTCCCTTATTACCTATCGTATGTTGTACAGTTTAATAGTTCGACTTCCCTATATTTAGAATGTACGCTGTCCAGATAGTATCCACTGGATGTTAGGAATTATTAGGAAAGGGATGAAAAATAAGACCAAGAATATTATAATGCCTCTGTATCACTCCATGGTGCAACCTCACCTTGAGTATTGAGTTCAATTCTGGCTGCCATATCTCAAAAAAGATATAGCAGAATTAGAAAAGGTTCAAAAAAGAGCAACCAAAATGATAAAGAGGTTGGAACTCCTCTCATATAAGGAAAGCTTAGAAAGAGACGGCTGAGGGGGGACATGATTGAAATCTATAAAATCCTGAGTGGTATAGAATGGGTAGAAGTGAATTGATTTATCTCTCTCTCAAAAAGTGCAAAGACCAGGGGACACTCAATGAAATTGCATAGAAATACTTTTAAAATAAATAAGAAATATTTTTTTTTACTCAAAGAATAGTTAAGCTCTGGAACTCGTTACCAGAGGATGTAGAAACTGGTTAGTGTATCTGGATTTAAAAAGGGTTTGGACAAGTTCCTGGGGGAAATGTCCACAGTCTGTTATTAAGATGGACATGGGGAAAGCCACTGCTTTCCATGGGATTTGTAGCATGGAATGTTGCTATTATTTGGGTTTCTGCCAGGTACTTGTGACCTGGATTGGTCTCTGTTGGAAACAGGATACTGGGCTAGATGGTCTGGCCCAATATGGCCCGTTGGTCTGACCCAATATGGCTACTCTTATGATCTTATATTCACTATACATCAGGATGGGAAATTTGTAATTAACTTCATAAATTTGAAACTTTCTATCATTTTGTTTGAAACAGGAAACTGATTACGAGGCCTTTAGACGTAAATTGAAAATGTGTTTTTTAAGGGTTTTCAAATATTACTACTACTACTAACTAGCATTTCTAAAGCGCCACTGGGGTTACGCAGCGCTGTACAATTTAAACATAGAAAGACAGTCCCTGCTCAAAGAGCTTATGATTTGGTTATCCTGATTCTGTTGTAATTTGTGTTTGTAGAAACAGCTTTTTGTATTTTCCTAGATATATTCTAGTTTAGTCTTTTATAATCCGCATTGGACCATGTAAGTAATTTGCAGAACAGAAATTGATGCTTTCATTTGTATCTGTACATTCATTGTAAAAAAAATAACATATCTATTCATACCCAGAGAAAGTGTACAGTATTTTAATTATATCATTTTAAACACTATTTTCATTATAGAAATAGCTTTAAAATGTGTTATTGGTTGAAATCCTGAGATGTGTGAATATATAAGATGACAGCTGATTTTAAAAGCGTAATAGTGTGACGTCCCATGTTCCTTTCTCAGAGTGGCAGCACAGTATTCATTTCCTTGGTTAGTCTTTTTGGAATCCCATGGATTTAATTGAAAGAAAGCAATCCTCATCAACATGCATAGGGTTAACTTCACAGGCATGCAGACTTAATTCCCTGGTTGTGATCAAATTGGTATCTAAGAGGAATGGAAATTAGCATAGTGCTGTGAATTGACTGTGTAGCTCCACAAACCTATAGATATATACAAAAAGAAGAAGACAACCACTGGCCGGTTTGCAATAGTGGAGCTAGAAGAAGGTAGGAAAGCAACCATAGATTGGCTTGTATGAGTGAAAAAGCGTGTTTGTGCTTGCATATTTTATTAATGCACAGTATTGATATCTATTAAGGATTTCCCATATAGATTCAGGTGCCCTTTTACTAAGGTATGGTGAAATCTGGGCTTAAAATGTTCTAGTGTGGGACTTTCACACATGCTAATCTCAGATTTATCATGGCGTTAACATCAGGCACCTGTGAAAATACCACAAGAGCACTTACTGCCTCTTATTTAGGAGGCAGTAAATGTTCCCGCTTTAACCCAACAGTTAGAATGCGGCAGTCCTAATGACCAGACTTAACCTATGAACCCACTCTACACCACTCCTACCTCTCCTACCCCTACATCCCCTGCCCATTTCACCTATCTCAACCTATTTCCTAACAACCACATCATACCTCTACTATTGCTACATCTGTGTTCTTTCTGTGATATTATGTAATTCCATACTATGTAAGCCGCACTGAGCCTGCTACCAAATGGGAAAGAGCGGGGTATAAATGCAACAAATAAATAAATAATACATTAGCTGAATAATGTGGGAACACCCATTCTCCACGCAGGACAATCACCTCTAAATAATAATAATAATAATTAAAAACAGTTCATGTGCATTTAGCATGTGAAAACATACAGAATACCGCTAAATGCTTTAGCATGTTTTGCAGTAGCTCATTTTCCTATTTGAAATCCACTTCAAGAACTTGTGACCAGATTCTATATATAGTGCCAAAAAATAGGTGCAGAAAAATATACCCTTATTGGTATTCTGTAAACCTCACCTAAAGTTAGGCGCAGTTTATAGAATATGCGTAGCGGTCATTCTGTGACTAAAATTTAAGCTCAGTTATTTATGCTGACTAAAACCTTGTGTAAAAGCCTACGTCTTCTTTAGGCACAGATCTGGCATATTCTGTAACAGTATGCGGAATATTCAGAAACACTCACCCATGCCCCGCCCATGGCCATGCCCCCTTTTGTGATCTGCACATTAGAATGTACATGCACAACTTTACAGAATATGATTAGAAAGTTGTGCATGTAAATTCTAATTCGTGCCAATAATTGCTTGATATTGACCTGGCTGATCATCTTCTTAAGCAATTGAGTTGCGTGCACAAATTGGCTATGTGTACAGATTTGTGAATGCAACTTTAGTCGCCGTTTATAGAATTAGGGGGTTAATGCCTTTTAGTAAAAAGTCCCCTCAGACTACAAACATGTATAGACAGATCAAGTTTTAAGTGTACAATTTTCATATTTTGAAAATGGGTGCCAATATTCTGCCAATGGATATTCAGTTAAATCAGAATATTTGAATGTAACAGATTAAAAGTAACAAATATATTTATCCAGTTATCTTGTTAGACGTATATCATTTTAGAAGCATATAGACTTGTAAATAGCAACTTTTCCACATCTAGATCATATATATTAACAAATAGTCAAACAGTGATTGTAGAAAGTTGCTATTTGCCATGTGTATATCTCCTGAGCTGTAGAGATTTCAGGGGTTGGCAGTAAAGTTTGGACATTGACCACAGATAGGTGTTTACTTCTCATTTTGAGAGCATGCACCCCTTTCTTGGCAGTTTGATCCCCTAGCAGTACGATGACCACCATTTTGAACCCAGGAGCTAACAAGGTAGGAATGTCTAGGAATCACTCTGGCTATTCACTTAGACTCTAGGAAAATCTCCCAGTAAGAAGTTGAAAGACATAAGGGGTGAGTGGTATATGGAGTGGTATATGCCTTGATGTCGGGGGGGGGGGGAGATTTGGAAGCATGGGGATTAGATGCATGTTTTGCTGGTTCAGGGGTACCTTGAATCCACCATTAGCTTCTTTAACAGCGAGACTAACTTAAGATAGGTTATCTGCATTACTACAGCTTGAACTCAGTGTTTTGGGATGCAACTATGTTAAAAAAGCTAGGGGGTTTTTTTTTTGGGGGGGGGGGAACTGAAACTACTTCTCCCACTGAACAACCTGGCAAATAGCTGTGAATTTGCTGGTGTCTTTCTAAATATATAATTTATCAAAGGTTTCATGTTTTCACAGAGCCTTTTATAAAATGCAGGGGGTATTGAGTATGTCCTAACTTGGATATGCCAATTCCCATCTCAATGGCCTATTTAAAATAGGCTTTTTAACCAGATCAAGTTAACCTGGTAATGCCAAATATCAGTACTATCCAGTAAATCTTTTTTGTCACACCCGCACTTCTTCAAACCTAAATCTACGTAGATTACAGAATTAAGAAAACCAGGCAATTAATGGAGAATTACAAATTACAATAATAACCATACAGCAATTAACATGATAAAAATGTTTTTGAAAGCTTTCTACATTGGCAATAGCAGGTTAAAGTTGTTTGCTGAACCTGCAAAATGATCCAGACCTGAGCTGCTAGAAAAGAGAAAGTAATGGAAAATACCGATTCCAGACAAACATTCTTCAGATATAGACTTGTCTGTCAAAATATGACTGGTCTTCTATCATTTATCCAGCTATCTCTAGAGATTAATTGGATAAATGTTTTCCCATACGAACTCCACATTTATTGAGGTTTTCTTAAAGACAATTGTGAATAAAATGTATTTTTGCATGCCTGGTCTACTGAACAAAAGAGATCCTTACAGTTTAAATACAAAGTCACTAGAGAGTGGTTCTCAGCCCAGACCTGGGGACACAGTTAACTGGTCAAGTTTTAAGGGAATTCACAATGAATATGCATAGGATAGATTGCATACAATGAAAGTAGTGCATGCAAATGTATGTGATAAATATTCATTATGGATATCCTGAAAACCCAACTGGCTTGAAAACACATGCACTGCAGGGTATTAAATTAACTTTATATGCCAATACAAGTTATTTAACAGCCTCATGATAGTGGCATCTATGAATTGCACATTTTGTTATTGTGTATATGAATGTTTTATTGTAATACATGCGTATGCATTACTGAATATCTTAGAAAAAAAATCAGGAAATCAAGGCAAAAATCCTAGATGTACAGAGGCCAATTCATGGACATTGAAATTAACAAATCTGGGCTGAAATAACCATTTTCTGTCAAAACCCACAATTGAACCAGTCTAATAGGTGGGTGATATCATCTGACCGTGCCATAATATGACTGTATTTCCAGAGCTCAGAACTTTAGTTCAATGTTTTCAGCATGGGCGGCTCTTCCCATGAGCAGTAGTCTCCTTAACTGCTCAATTTTGTTTTATTTCTGCTCAGTCAAACTGATGCAAAACAAAGCTCTCCTGTGTTTTTTAATTCTTATTTTTGACACGGTTTTTCACTGTGTTTACTTTACATTCTAATTTGTAAATTAAGGGGGGAATTCAATAAATGGCACTCAAAACTGGACGCCCAAAAAATTGGCACTAAGCACTATTCTATAAAGAGCGTGCATCCAGTATAGAATATAGCTTAGGGCCAGATTCTATCTATGGCGCCTGAAAACTGCACGTGGAACAAATTTCCGCCTAAGCATATTCTGTAAGTGGTGCCTATATTTAGACACGGTATATAGAATACATTTAGTTGATATAACAGTGCTTAAAACTACACACATCCATTTACATCAAGGGAAATGTGGCGTAAGTGCCGGCGCTAATATTTAGGTGCACAAGGGCTTATTCTATAACAGTTCACATAAATTTTGGAATGCCCATTTCCCTGCCCTTAACCATGCCCCTTTTTGGCTGTGCACATTAGAATTTAGGTGCAGTGCGTTACAGAATACGCTTAGCAAGTTGTGCACATAAATTCTAATTATTGCCAATTAAGTTACATGTATTGTTATAGAATACATCTGGATTTTGGCACAGAACACTAGGCATGATATATAGAATCCGGGGGTTAGTGCCAAGTCCTGTGACTAATTGTAGGTGCCAGAATTATGCCTGCTGAAACCTGGTATAAATGCTGGTGTCCAAGTTAGGCCCGCTGAAGCAACATTCTGTAGCCATACGTGCAACTTTTTGGAATACCCCTGACACGCCCATGGTAACGCTCCCTTCTGAGTTACACGCTAGTAGAATTTGGCGCCATGCTTTATAGAATAGTGTGCAGCCAGATGTGTGCGCAAATCCTAAAAGCTGCCAATTCACTTCAATAATTGATGTTAGCAACCAATTACTGGTAGTTAAGGGCTCATTACTCTAATTATTTGCATACCTATCTTGGGTGCACACCCAAATCTGGACAGGCAAATCTGGGCACCATATATAGAACCTGGGGAAAACTGCTTGAAGCTATTTAGTAAGAGGATCCCTCAGTAAGCTGAGTGTATTTGTGGAAAGGTTACACACACGTGTTATGTTCCTCCACAGTGTTTAAAATGCCTAAAGGAATACCCCATTATAATTCAGCTTAAATTGTATGCATTATGATCCCCACATGTATTTTAAGCAGTTCTGAGGAGAACATTTTTGTATAGATAAATGGTTTTGAAAATGGCCCTCAAAGAGTTCCTAGAAGAAAAAAAATAAAAAATAAATCAAACCCCAGTTTCTTTCTAGCTGTAAACAAAATGCATTTGGACAAGTGGCCCTGCAAACCACAACTGAAGGTCTTCCGATGATCCCAGTAAGATTTTCTCTTCTCCTCGGTTTGTCCTGTCTTCCTCCCCTCCTCCCTTCTCCACAGAGCAACTTGCAGTAGTAGTAGGTTTTGTTTTTATTCAGATCTGTAGCATCTCTGACAAATATTTTGTGAACATATTGACTCCTCCCTCTCCTTCTCTGCGCATATCCAGCAGATAGCCAAGACCTGTCGCTTCTTCCTCTACAAATTTATACAATTCTCCATGGGATCACCCACATTTTATATTGGGGCAGATTTATAGATGATATCTTCTTCATTTGGTCATCTTCTGAGAGCCATTTAAATCAGTTTTTTGACTGGCTGAACAGTAAAGATGTCCATTTGAAATTTACTATGAACAAACACAGACAATATGCTATATTTCTGGATACAGAAATAACTAAGGGCAATGGTAGTTTGCACACTACAGTTCACCATAAGCCCACGGACAGAAATACTCTATTGCAGTTCAACAGCCATCATCCTCATAGGTTAAAGTGGTCCTTACCAGTAGGCCAGTTCTTACGATTACGGAGAATATGTACTACCGATACATCTTTTAAACAGCAAGCTGGCTTATTGATGGATAAATTACGGATTCGTGGATACCCTGAGAATTGTATACGACAAGCATATAAACGAGCGTGGTTTGCTCAGAGATCGCTCTTGCTTATTGATAAGCCTAAGGAACCTTTAAACAGGATGGTATGCGTGTTGGGCTTTTCTACTATGGCCCCTCAAATTGCCCAAATTATTAATAAACATTGGCAGGTGTTAACTTTCCATAATATTTTTTTGGAACAGCCATGTATTGCTTATACGCGAGGGAAAAACCTCAGGGACCGATTAGTGCATACTTCCATTGGATACAACAATCTCAATAGAGAGGAGGGTATACATCAACCCTGCGGTTCTTGTCAATTCTGCAGTCAAACTTATTCTATGACACAGTGGACTCACCAACAAACGTCTAGAACATTCCAACTGAGACATAACACGACATGCACTACATCTTTTGTAGTATACATTATTGAATGCCCCTGTCATTTGTTTTATGTAGGGCGCACTATTAGGCATATGAGGGTAAGATTGATAGAACACAAAAGCAGATTATCCACAAAAACAATGACAGCTCCATTGGTTCCTCATTGCCAACAATTTAAACACACATTTGCAGACCTACGGTGGTTTATTATTGACCACATTCCTGTTGGGATAAATAATACGGATCGGACCATGGCATTAGCTAGACGTGAGCAGTGGTGGATTTTTACTTTAAAGACAATGAACCCTTTGGGGCTTAATGAAAATGTGGAATGGAACACTATAATCTGATCTGAAAAAGTTTTTTAGATCTGTCAGCCATTCGTCTTTCTGTCAGTTTTGGAATCAGTTTTAGAATTGTTTGCATAAAGTTAGTTGAAAAAAGTGACGTCACTTCCGACCTTACATGGATGCGGATGCCTCATAAGCCACGGGGCAACAAGCAGGCTTTGCCTTGATTTGTGGATTGTGCGAGACAGAATGAAAGAGGAAGAAGTGATTTATGCAGCCTTAACCCTTTGTCCCTGAGGAAAGTGATTGAAACCCCGCGGAGTCGGGCGGTTCCAGGGGAAGGCTATTGCTTAATGTGTCAGCAAGGCAACATAGTTCTGCCAGGGAGGCAAGAACTCACGAGATAAGTGCACAGTTTTTTCACCTAGTATATATTTTAAAAAGTAACAAATGATTTTATAGCACTGTGGTGATTGGGAAGCATAAAAAAATGTGAGCAGAGGTTGCTCTCTCCCAAAAAACAGAGTGAGAGTTACCTAATGAAAGAGGTGCTATGCCACGTTTTAGCAGCATTATTGACTGCAGTTACAGTGGTTTATATCTGAGGGTACTCTACACACAAAAATTATATATTATATTGGTGGAATATTGGTGAAATACTGGTGAAACAACTGTTTGTCAAAGCACTTTTTTGAAGTAGGTGGCTTTTGAGTCCTGGCTTGTGTATACAAGCTTCTTCCTCTACAACATTAGCAAAATTCGCCCCTTCCTCTCTGAGCACAGCACACGAACTCTCATCCACTCTCTCATTACCTCTCGCCTTGACTACTGCAACCTACTCCTCACCAGCCTCCTACTTAGCCACCTATCCCCCCTTCAGTCCATCCAGAACTCTGCCGCACGTCTTATCTTCCACCTAGACCGATATACTCATATCACCCCTCTACTCAAGTCACTTCACTGGTTTCCGATCAGATACTGCATACAGTTCAAGCTTCTCCTACTAACCTACAAATTCACTCAATCTGCAGCCCCTCCTTACCTCTCTACCCTCATCTCCCCTTACGTTCCTACCCGTAACCTCCGCTCTCAAGACAAATCCCTCCTTTCAGTACCCTTCTCCACCACCGCCAACTCTAGGCTCCGCCCTTTCTGCCTCGCCTCACCCCCTGCTTGGAACAAACTCCCTGAGCCCATACGCCAGGCCCCCTCCCTACCCATCTTCAAATCATTGCTCAAAACCCACCTCTTCAATGTCGCTTTCGGCACCTAATCACAACGCCTCTACTCAGGAAGTCTAGATTACCCAACTTGACATTTCATCCTTTAGATTATAAGCTCTTCTGAGCAGGGACCGCCCTTAGTTATTAATTTGTACAGCACTGCGTAACCCTAGTAGCGCTCTAGAAATGTTAAGTAGTAGTAGTAGTAGTAGTAGTAGTAGTACAAAGTCACACTAGGAACTTTATGGAAATTATATAGCCTTAGATTTAAAGGGTACACGTTCAAGGGCACGTATCTGGATAGCAGGTACTGCTAACTGGATAAGTGCCAATGGCTGAAAGGATAGTGATGCTGAATATTCCCTCTGACCATCTCAGGGCTATCCAGACAATGCAGAGGCAGTCCATGGGCAGAGCTTGGACAGAGCCAGAGGTTATTCGGTTAGCAGTGATTTTTAGACTGTGTGATAAGTAAGAGGCTGTCCTATCCTGGGCAGGCCCCTAGATGGTGCTGTTCCCCTAAAAATGTTCAGGATGTCCGGGTGAGCCACTAGAGGGAGCCAGTAGGCACCGGGATAGGTGGAGGTTGCTAGGACCGGGGAGAGTTCTGGAATGGCTACAGGTGCAGGCAGTTATGGGATGGGTACTGTTTAGCTATTAACCACTTTATACCCCACCTGAGTGGTGAAAGGAAGAGAAGAGAGCTGGTAGCTGAAGAAAGAGGATCCCCTGGAAAGAACTGGCTGAACCCTATGGACTTGTGGTGGACTGTGTGCTCAAGGAAGGAAAACAGGCTGGGGTAGGAAGTCCCTAAAGTGTTAGTGTTGGACTGTTTAACCTCAGTACTTAGAGGAACTGTGTGTTCAAAGAAAGAAAGGACTGTGTGTCCCAGTACTGAGAAACAGGCTGCAAAGCCTGAGGTTAGAAGTCCCCAAATTATTGAAGTTAGTACTGAGCCCAGGTATCTGTGTGGGGAGGCTCAGTGTGAAGATATGTGAATGTATAAAGTATTTAAGCTAGAAGAAGTGTGCCCAGGCACTGGAATAAAGAATTGCCTGAGGAATATGTTTAATTTTTGCCTCTGGAGAACCAGGTCACCCTGAGCGGGAAAGGGTAACGTGCTAATCTGCATACAATTTGCATACTGAGAATCAGCTCACCCTGAGTGAACAAGGGGCCCAGGAACTTGAGGTGGGATTGCTCAGGCTGCTGGAAAGCCTCATCTTCACAACTGCTAACCAGATAAAGTTAGGACAGCAAAAAAAAAAACCTACCCTATCTTTACCTAGTGAGCTGTCTGGATATCTCACTGGGAAAAGCTAACTGGATACACACCTCAGTTAGCATCAATTCCTGGAAATTCAGTTCTGGATGGTGCCCAGTTACTTGGTGCCGAATATCTGCTGATTAGTACCCATTACAACCTCCACTGTTAAAAACAATGGCCGCCACATGCTTAGTATCAAATAGTATCCCCCTAATTCTCTATATAGCATTCAAATTGCACATGTAAATTTAGGCATGTGCCCAAATTATGAATGCAATTTAACTGTTTAATAATCCAATTAGTGTTAATTGGGTGCTTACAATTATTTGGTGCTAATAAGTAATAATTGGAATTTATGCACATCTCTATAGTTGCTATTTATATAAATTGTTCCGTGTAGATCTGAAAAGGGGGCATGGCCATGGGCAGGTTGGGCATTTCTAGAATTTGTGCACAGTGTTCAGTGGATCTGTGCCTAGGGGTCCTTTTACAGAGCCACGGTAAAACGTGGCCTGCAGTAGTGTTGTGTGTGTGGTATTCCTGCATGCTGAGGTCATTTTTTACCGTGGCCATAAAAAGCCTTTTGTCCCCATAGGTGTACTTAATTGTCATGCACTAATGTCACAATTAGCATGTGTACAGCTCAAAAATTAGGCAATAATTATATCGATAATTTCTACTGGATACAGTACCATAATCATTCAAACATCATCCTATCCAGTTAAAGTTCATCCACCTTCCTTACATAAGGTGCAAAGTAATTCCCAAATTTTCAACTTCCTGATAGATAGAAATATATATTTTATTTGCTTTTCTTTAAATAGTCTCTACTAAGTGACCTCAGTGACACTCACCATCTACCACCCTCATAGGAATTTCATGGAGGTATCATAGAGCGTCAATCATCTTCACCGGTACACTTTTCTCATATTAATTTATATCACCTTCAATAATTATTACTTGATTTATTTATTACTGGATTGGGCGTCCCTCATGTAATCTTGAAGCCCGGGGAGTCACGGGGGCGGGACTTAATACGTCACTGAAAAGGGATGGTATTTAATAGATTTGAAAAGACGCTGTCGCCATCTTTGCTGTTAAGAAATGTATGCAGAGCTGGCGCTGAGAAAGTTTGTAAGGTAAGATATTCAGAATTTATAAGGAAGGTGGAGAGAGAATATCCCTGCCCTAGTGATCTGTTAAATATTGAAGCTGGGAGAGAGATGAGATTAACAAGATGCTTTTCTGTTATAGGGGTTGTCCTTGAGGAAGCTCGTGTAGCGAGCGAAACATGTCGAGCATTTGAACCCCTTGGTCCGACTAATGAAAGTTTCTAAAAGATAAGCAAATCAAGTAATAATTATTGAAGGTGTTTTAAATTAATATGAGAAAAGTGTACCGGTGAAGATGATTGACGCTCTATGATACCTCCATGTAATTCCTATGAGGGTGGTGGATGGTGAGTGTCACTGAGGTCACTTAGTAGAGACTATTTAAAGAAAAGCAAATAAAATATATATTTCTATCTATCAGGAAGTTGAAAATTTGGGAATTACTTTGCACCTTTATATAAGGAAGGTGGATGAACTTTAACTGGATAGGATGATGTTTGAATGACAATTAGCATGTGACCATTACTGCTTGAGCCCTTACTGCAACCTATTTACTTGGCAGTAAGGGCTCACACGCTATTCCAGCAGTAATCGGGCAGCATGCAGCATTAGATGAGTGCAGCCCAATCCCCACCCACTCAGCTAGAAAGTAATTTGTATTTTCTAGCCCAGGAAATGGTGCTTGCTAAAGCCAGAATTACCACGGGGTGTCTGGTCCCATCCCACAGTAGTGCTGTTTTACCATGTGCTACCTGCAAGGTAGCCTTACCACCCTTTAGGAAAAGGACCCCCTAGTTCATGCACGGGGATTGTTCATGCACGGGGATTTACATCAGAGTTCAACTGGTGTAAACCCTCATGCCCAAAATTGGGCACAGATTCTGGCACTAAGTATAATTCTATAAATGATGCCCAAATTGGATCACCATTTATAGAATAGTGCTACCCCCTGGATTCTATATAACATGCCTAGAGATCTGTGCCAAAATCCAAGCGCATTCTATAACAACGTGCATAACTTAATTAGCTTAATAAGTTAATCAGTGTTAACACCAATTATGAGCACTAATTGGCAATAATTAGAATTTGCATGCACAACTCGCTAAGTGTATTCTGTAACGCAGTGCACTTAATTTGTAATGTGCACAGGTAAAAAGGGGCATGGTTATAGATGGGGAAATGGGCGTTTTATGGGTGTTCCAAAATTTACTTGTATAGTTATAGAATATGGCCCACTATGTGTAAATCTATGCATTTTAATTTTATGACATGTTTTTGTTGGTGTAAATGGAGGTATGTAGTTTTAGGTGCAGAGATATCAACTAAGAGTACTCTATATTCCACGCCTAAATCTAGGCACCACTTATAGAATACGCTTAGTCAGCATTTATTTCTTTGCCGATTTTTTTTTAGGTGCCATATATAGAATCTCCCCCCTTAGTGTGCATTATTTTTAACAGAATTGAGCCCTAAACGTCTATCTTTGATTCCCAGAGTCTCAAGCTTGGAATGTATATGCAAATTAGCCTTTCTTAGGCCTACATTGATAGATTCTAGGACAACAACTTGTTGTTCCATTGACTTTATTTTTCTACTCTTTTCCAATATGGACACTTTAGGGATTCAAAATGTAGGGATTGAAAAATAGAAAAGAAAAAAAAATAACCTGCTTATATAAATATACATTGTTCCATAATAGTGATGATATTTCAAAACTCTGGCATAGTATTGATTTTAAGCTTCTTCAAACTACCATTTCATCTTCATCGGATGCAAAGCCCAAATCATGAAAAAGCTCCAAACCGCCCAAAACACAGCAGCGAGACTCATCTTTGGCAAATCACGATTCGAAAGCGCAACACCACTACGGAAAAAACTTCATTGGCTCCCTATCAAGGAACGCATAAACTTCAAAGCCCACACAATGATCCACAAGATCCTCAATGGCGAATCTCCAAGCTACATGTCTGACCTGATCGATCTTCCAGCCAGGAACTGGTCCTAATCTTCTCAAACATACCTCAATCTTCATCTTCCTAGCTGCAAAGGCCTCAAATACAAAACTTATTATGCATCCAACTTCTCTGTCATGGGCAGCCAACTCTGGAACGCCATACCTCGACACATCTGAAAAACCACTGAACACCTACCCTTCCGAAAACTGCTGAAGACTTACCTCTTCAAACAAGCCTATCCAAATGACCCATCCTAACTCTCAAACCTAATTCCACACCACTAGTATTACCCATACTCCAATCCTTTCTCCATATCTCTTACTAATGTCCTACTCTATGTAATTATGTCATCTCTGTTATACTTTGTTCCATACTTTGTATTATCTCTGTGATACTTTGTAAGCCGCACTGAACCTGCTATCAGGCGGGAAAGAGCGGGGTATAAATGCCACAAATAAATAAATAAATATATGACCAGTTCTGAAGGTGCTGGGGGACTCTGGTAGTTTTGCCATAAGAGCCATGACTTTTCAAAGCTCTTATCTCCTGAATAGGGAACCATAATTTTACCATGCTAACAGTTTAATGATCACATTGAGGTTCCCCACAATGCCAGTATCCACCACTGACACAGGCCAAGCAGCAAGAGAAGCAGGTATCTCCTCCAGCAAGTAGCAGGGCTGTTTCTGAGTACATTGATTCAGCCAGGGAAGGATCCCCACACCAGTCTACTGAGCCCAGGCCCAGGAGCTCAAAGGTCTGAGGGACACGCATTATCAAGGCGGGCTTTGCGTAGCAGCCTACCTGTTCAGTCTGGTAGCCAACAGATCAGTAAAATTATGTACTTGGAAGTTGCAGCTGGGAAGGGGGAGGGAACAAAATGTGTTAGCTGGCACAGGGATCCACAACCTTGTGATCCGTACCTAGATACAGCCCAGAGCTAGAGGCAGTGTGTTACCACTAGGGATTAAAATGTTTCAAAATCCAATCAAGAGGACACTCCTATACCATCGCCAGATGCAGAAGTCATAGTTAGTTCTATTCTAGCATCCCACACACCATTCTGTTCATAAGGATGTATGGAATCTCAAATATACAATCTCAACTTACCATTCCTTTTTCACATAAGGCCTAAGACAATAATATCAAATACTGACATCCTGTATAGAGTTCTACAGTGTTGCAGCTAATGCCCTGTCTTTCTTGGTTTCTGGTGGTCTCCTTACATTTTTTAATTTTGTTTTTTTTTAGCAGTTTATGTGGTGTAAGGGAGGATTCCAAAAATACTAATGAAGAATAAAAGGAAACTTAATTTGGTTAATATTTAATTTTTTATACTGTCAGTATACTTTCAACAGAATAACTGTTCATGCTTTAAGACTCAGTAACCCTTGGATCTGGCATGTGGCTGTTTATTTGCTACATTAATCACACCTTTAAAGACTCCTAACTGCAAACAAAAGTCAACCTTGGTCACATCCAATCATAAAACACATTTCCCCTGCTTACAGTGATATGAAGCAGCTAATTAAATAGTCCATTAAAATGATTTTATCAAAGGTATTTTATGCCTTTTTAGGCATACAAAGCCATTTGAGATAACCTTTTTTTTCCTTCACAAATTTAATTGCTTAATTTAATAAATTATTGATGCATCAAATAGTTGAGAACATTGAAACACATTAACTTGTTTTTTTTAATGTTCTTTTGTAGTGAAATCACACATAATTGTTATTATTATTGCTTTGTGCAATAACTGACTGGATGATGTGGAGGGGTATTTTCGATATGATGTCCAAAAATCCAGTAGTGAACATGGCCATTTTCAAACCAGAAAACGTCAAACATTTTCTTTCAAAAATGGCTATTTGCTGGATGTTTTTGTGCTCAGTTCATCTATTTTTAGGACCATTTTCAGAAAAAAATAAAACTGTCCAAGGGGAAAATGTTCAAAAACAAACTATTTGGATGTATGGGGAAGGGGGGGGGGGATCAGTATTCTTAGCAGATTGGCAACACAGACATCCCAGCAGAGCAGTGGGGCACCCTAGGAGGCACTGCAGTGGACTTCATAAATGGTCCCAAGTACACATCTACTAGTACTACTACTTAACATTTCTAAAGCGCTACTAGGGTTACGCAGCGCTGTACAATTTAACATGGAAGGACAGTCCCTGCTCAAGGAGCTTACAATCTAAAAGACAGGTGTACAATCTAGAGACAAGTGTACAACCTAAAAGACAAGTGTAGAGTCAATCTGATAGGGCATACTATATTTCTCGAATATATACATCTCACCATTACCCCCTTATATTGTACAGGGAGCTATCCAAAACCCAATAAAACCCTAATGTACCCAATTGTACACCACTACAATAATCTTTATGGTTGCAGGTGTCATCTATAAATGGGTACAATTCCTATGTGCTTCCCCTCATTTGCTGCACAGGAATCGCTAGTGTGGTTTTGTAAATTAATCCCTTAAGCACAGATTAGTCATATTATGTGTAATTTCTGGAAATGCCCATGATCTGCCTGTGCTCCTCCAATGGCCATGCCCCTTTTGAGATCCACACATTTATGTGCACCACTTTACAGAATATGCTTAGAAAGTTGAACAGGTAAATTCTAATTAGTGCCAATTAGTGCTGATAATTGCTTGCTATTGATCAATTATTGGCACCGATTGGCTTCTTAAACAATTACGTTGTGCATGCAGTTTGGCTGCACTGCCAAATCATGCAACTTTAGTCACCATTTATAGAATCTGGGGGTAAATTTTGCGTGTCCTCTTTTATATCTATGGGTTATAGGGCACTTACCCCTGGATTCTACATATTGTGGCAAGTGTTAGGCACCACAATTTGCACACAGATTTCAAATTTAACAAGTTAATAGGCACTAACTGGCCACTTAATTGGTCCTAACTGTTGCCTAATTAAAGTTGTGCACAGCACAGATCTCCCCTGCCTGCTGTTCTATAACTTGGCACATAACGTTTCTCATGTATGTCGAAACCCTCTGTTCATTGTGCAGTGGCAGCTAAGAAAGCAAATAGAATGTTAGGAATTATTAGGAAAGGAATGCAAAACAAAAAATGAGGATGTTATGCCTTTGTATCTCTCCATGGTGCGACCACATTGAATACTGTGTGCAATTCTGGTCACCGCATCTCAAAAAAGATATAGTGGAATTAGAAAAGGTGCAGAGAAGGGCAAAGAAAATGATAAAGGGGATGGGACGACTTCCCTATGAGGAAAGGCTAAAGCGGCTAGGGCTTTTCAGCTTGCAGAAAAGGCGGCTGAGGGGAGATATGATAGAGGCCTATAAAATAATGAGTGGAGTGGAACGGGTAGATATAAATCACTTGTTTACTCTTTCCAAAAATACTAGGACTAGGGAGCACACAATGAAGCTACTAAGTAGTACATTTAAAACGAATCGAAGAAAATATTTCTTTACTCAACGTGGAATTAAACTCTGGAATTTGTTACCAGAGCATATGGTAAAAGCAAGGTTTTGATAACGTCCTAAAAGAAAAGTCAATAAGCAATTATTAAGATGGACTTGGGGAAACTCCACTGCTTATTTTTAGGATAAGCAGCAAAAAATGTATTGCACTGTTTTGGGATATTGCCAGCTACTTCTGACCTGGATTGGTCACTGTTGGAAACAGGATGCAGGGCTTAATGGACCTTTAGTCTGTCCCAGTATGGTAATGCTTATGTACTAAAAAGGGGGTGTGGGCATGGGAAGGGCATGGGTGGAACATGGGTGTTCCTAAAAGTTAGGAGTCGTTGTAGAGTTCGGCAGATCCGTGCCTAACCTTGGACATCAGAAGTACATCAGGCATAAATCATCTGTGTGCAATGCCGGTATTCTATAAAGCTTGGGCACCCTTTATAGAACATTGGCTGAGTGCCAATCTTTTCAGTGCCTAAATTTCAGCACTATTTATAGAATTTCCCCCTTAGCGCATGCTAATGTCCGTTAATACATGCTAAGCTTTAGAGAAAATGCCTCTAAAGTCAAAGTATCTGGAACATTATTGAATCCCAACAGTTGATTGCTGTATCTTTGGATTATGCAAGACCCTAGACCCAAAGCATTATCTATAGGACATTATTTACCTTCTGGGTTTAACATTTTTCCTTTTCTTGTCTTTCTCTTATTTGTGGGTGGGAAGGATATTTGGGGATGAAATTATTCTATTGTTGATTATGTTTATTTTTCCAAAACTTGTTACTATAAAAGTGTATCTACTTGATACTATATATGAACGTTCTAATAATAAAATCAGGTCCAGAACCTCTAAAGAAACATATGAGCAATTCACACATTTCTTACAAGATCCTACTGTGAAATTAAAATTTATAAAAACTGTATGTGCCTATCTGGGAGGTGTTCTGGGGAGTGGGATTTGAGAGAAAGAGAGAATATTTGCACACATTCTTTTGAATTTTCAAAAGTATCCATGTAAGTTGTCACCAAAAATGTACCTGACCAAATAGCAAATTCAAACCTGTGTGCATACTTTTCCTGAGTCAATGTTACCAATGTGATTTGGTTGGAAGCACTGTTTCCTCTAAGCTGAACGGGTATCCTCTATCTATAGCCCTGACAGTGGGTGGTGCTGTTTCACTATCACATTTTCAATAGTTAGGGACAGGCAAGCTCTGCAGGACTCAAAAACACCTGCCTGCCTTTAGCAATTGAAAACACAGTAATGAAGCACTGCCCCCTACTGGCAGCAGTGCAGTTGGAGGACTCCCAATCAGCTTAGAGGGAACAGTGGTTGGAAGTTGCCACCAGTAATGTCTTTAGTGCATGCTCTTAATATATTAGGAGATCAGTGATGCTGGGTTATGTTTTACTTTATGTGATATAACAACAACATCTAATCTACTTAATATCTGTCCAGCATGGCTGCTTAGAAAGGCAAAGGTTGATCTTTGACTTATTATTTAAGTGTCTCCTTATGAATGGACTCTACATTGGTTACACTGAAAGTAGTGGAGGTTAAGCTTCTGTTAAAGGAACTACATTTTAATGGAAGAGATTACAGTAATTACTGGCAGTAGCTAATATTCCTTTCTTGACTGAACTGATTGAAAAAGCCATGACCTTGCAGTTACAAAAACATCTTAAAGATAATTATGTCTTTGTTTCAGTCTGGTTTTAAGAAAGAACACAGAACAGGAAAAGCACTTGCCAAACTCTGTCAGATAATATGTGGTAATGATAATTTACCTATTTATTTAGTTATTTAAGATCTCAGTTCAGGGATGGTCCTCATGGAGGATGGTGCTCATGGAGTGATGGTCCTCATGAAGGAGCTGACACATATGTTTCAGCTGCATATTGCTCAGGCATTGAGGGTGCTTGTGCCAGCTGCAGTTCAGCCTTAACTCCTTCCTGAGTTCCAAGCTCTGCCTGTGGAGTGGTCTTCAATGCCTGCACTTCACTGGACTCTGATGTTGACATCAATTGTTCTCAGCATCAGGAGAGGAAGCTTCCCGGAGTCCAAGAGTAGGGTTGTACCTTGGCACCCTTCTGGCATGGGCAGGGTCCCACTGAGCTCGGGCAGTCTTAGCTGAACACTCACTGAGACATCTCCTTACATTGTTAGACTACTGTAAAGTCATCAGAGAAGTTAATGATCATTTTAATATACACTATTTTGTAACATATGCACCAACATCGCTTAGGGGCCTTTTTGCTAAAGGTACTGTAGGCCTAATGCAAGCCTACCGCACATTAAAAGGAAACAACCATGGGATGCGCTGAGGTGTCCCACAGTAGTTTCCTGCTCAGCACGCTAATCCCATACTAGAAAATATTTTTTTTTTAATTTTCCAGTGAGGGAGGTGGGTCCATGGGTCGAAAATAGATATGCCTAATTGGGTAGCAGGGGAACTTTACCACACGCTACACAATTAGTGCAGGAGTAGCATAGGAGCCCTTACCACCTCCTAAATAGATGGTGGTAAGGGATACCGTGTTAATGGCCATGCACTAATGGGGAAATTAGCATGCAGTCATTACAAGGAAAATATGGCAAGGCGGCCATTTTACCACCATGCTAAAAGTTGCTGAAGCACACTAAAAATCCACATGCTGACACCAGTACTGACCACTTTTTAAAGCAGTTTGGTAAAAGGACTCCATAGTGCGTATGTGTGAGGGGTATTAACATGGGTGTTTAATGTTTAATACAACTTGAAATACTACCTTTTATGAAAAATATAGGTCAAAGCGGTTAACAAATCAAAGAAAATAAAACAATAAAAAGCAATGGAAAGGAACTCAATTTGGGGACAGGAAAGTGACTCATAACAAGAGGTAGCATGCATAATGGGATTTCCACTCATGAATCACCAGGCTATAGGCCAAATTAAGAAAGTGAGACATCAGCATAGTTTGAAATGTTTCAGAGACAGTTCCTTACATAATGGTACAGGTAGGGAGTTCCATAAAGATGGAGCAAGGTAGAATAAGGCTGAACTATATCTTGATTACAGATGAGTGTGGGTAGGAGCCAGAAGGACAAAATGCTGCTCAGGCAATGAACGAAGAGACAGTGCTGGAACATGGGAAGTAATCAACAAGAAGAGATAAGGAGGAATTATTTTGTATACAACTCTATGGATAAGGACAAATATCTTGTACTAAAAGCAATATTAAACAGGCAATCAGTGTAAATTCCAAAGAACAGAGGAAATGGGGATCAAACCTATGAACTTTACATAACAACCTGGCTGCCGTATTTTGAAGAAGTTGAAGGCACTTTAGTTGATATTGAGGACTACCTGCATAGACAACATTACAGTAATCCAGACAGGACATAACCAATGTTAGAAGTAGATGCAAAGTATTAAATTATTAAAACTGAAAAATCTTGGAGTATGGGGGGTTTATGGGCATGAGTCTGAAAACACTTACTTTCTCTTTTATGTTGGGGTATAATGTCTAGGTACAAATAATGAATTAACAAGGAATGCATTTCACTGGATACCAGAGAGATTCAAATATTTGGGTATATGACTTAGCTCTTCTCTGGAGGAAATATTAGAATAGAATGATTTAATGTAACGTAATTTAATGTAAACAGAATTCTTACAGTTTCAGCCTTGAGCTCTGAACAGTTTACAATAACATAAAAACCACCAACATAGTGGAAACAAAACAATCATATTTAAACTACCTTCTTATAAAATAATCAATTAAAACAATGCTTGAACAATCGAGTTTTCAACAATTTTCTAAATGTGAGATACTAGTAATTGCATTCATATATCAAAGCTAACAGCAGCAAATTTCATAAAATTGGGAAAACAATGCCAAACAATTTTATGGGTAGAAGTCAAGCACGAAATAGAAGCAGCAGGAAGTGCAAGCTTGTTTTTGTGATGCAACCTTTCTAGATATATGGCTAATTATCCCAGAATTCTGCTGAGTATACCAGATTTGAATGCTAGATTGTCTCTATCATACCTTTACTGGTGCGACAGGTTAGAAGCTATTTAGATAAAAATATACCCTAGAATAAATGTTGCCTGTATTATTCAGCAACAAATATGTAAAAGTCATAGACCAGATTTTAAGCAAATTCTTGTGGAAAAATAAAATCCCTTAGAAAAGGCTATATGAATTAAATCGTAGTACAAATAAAGGGAAAGGTGAACTTCCTAGCATTTGTAATTATCATGTATTATGCAACCTCTTGGCCACTAATTTATTTATTTATTGGGATTTATTAAACACTTTCATGAAGAGATTCACTCAAGGTGGTGTACTATAGGAAATAGAACAAGCAATAGTTAAGCCCTATCTAATGAGACTCTTCTCAGGCATTATAATGCCATCCCAAGTCTAATTCCCATATTTACTAAGCCATGCTAGTGGCTGCCATATGCTAATGCCGACACAGCTCATCCACTTTGAATGGGCTCTGTCAGCACTGCCACGCGGCTTAGTAAACGGGAGGGTGGGAGGGGTTAATGCAACTCATTATTACTATGACTTAGAAAATTTTAAAGGAATTAGATATGAAAGCCAAGATCCAGTGCTGGCAAACTAAGGGGCCCCTTTACTAAGCCATGCTAAAAAGTGGCCAGTGCTATCTTTAGCGCATGGGTTTCTGGCGTGCTGCAGACACTTTTAGCACAGCACTAAAATTACCACAATTCTGTTTGTACCATGTGCTAATTTCCAATTTAACACGTGGCCATTACTTCAGGAGCTCTTACCGCTACCTATTTTGTAGGCGCTAAGGGCACCCATGCTAACCCCATGCTATTCAAGCAGTGTGCAGTAATGCATTTGTGCTACCCGATTAGCGCATAGCATGCTTACTCTCTGCCCATAGACACACCTTCCACACCAAAAAATAAAAATTATTTTTTAGTTCAGGATTCGTGTGTGCTGATCAGCACGCTACCAAGGGACACCTCAGCGCATCTCGCAGCAGTGTGTTTTGCCGTCTAGTAGGCATATGCTAGTGCCTATCGCAGTTTAGTTAAAAAAAGCCCTTAAATATATACCCCTGTGGCAGAAATACTATCTTTAAAACTCAACGTAAAATGATGATTCGGATATCTTGCAGCAAAAGGGTGTATGGACAATGGATCATGTGACAGAAACTAGGAAACTGGCATCTAATTAAATATTGCAAATTAAGGGGGTATTTTACTAAAGATTAGTGTTTGTTGTCTGCAGCAGAGTCCATAGGAATAAAATGGGTCCTGTGGCAGATAACCCATATTCAGGCAGGTCTTACACCAAGGGTTAGCGCAAGCTATTTCCTTCACAAATACCGTCAATGGTTGCAAATTCGCACTTGTATTTCCAACACTGAATTTGTTCTACAATCCATTGAAAAGTCTGATTGTATGACTCCGTTCCTTTTATCTTGCTGCACCTCACACCTGGAATAAACTTCCCGAGCCTGTATGTCTAGCCCCCTTTTTGGCTGTTTTCAAATCCAAACTTAAAGCCCACCTCTTTACCACTGCTTTTGACTCCTAACCATTGCTCACTTGCCCTGTCCTTTTATCCTCACCTCTTTATTCCCTTACCCTTAATTGTTCTGTCTGCCTGTCTTATCTAGATTGTAAGCTCTTTGAGCAGGGACTGTCTTTTTGTGTATGGTGTACAGCGCTACGTATGCCTTGTAGCGCTATATAAATGATAAGTAGTAATAGTAGTAATATGTGAACCCATATAATCCTATACTAAAAGGCAATCCTTTAATAGGGCAACTACTGTTAGGTACCCAAAAGCACGTGGTAGGAGCCTATTCTGTATAGGAAAGTAGGTGTCTACTTTTTTCTTTTACAGAATACTAGCATAACCAGGTATATACACATGCATGCATTTAGCTGCTGTGTAAGTGTTCTCCCAAAATCCAGAACTGCCTCACCCAAAAACTACCCACCTGCAACTGCACAAGCCCTTCCACACTGCCCCCCACAAGCCAAAAAACTACCCCATTCAACTTTCCTACCACTCAGCAAAGTGCCACACCCCACCAAACTACCCCTAAAATTGCCACACCAATCTCACATATTGTCTTCACACCCGCAAAAATACCTTACACCCAAACTGCCCTACTCCATAAAATCTCGTCCCTAAAATCTACTTCAACTGATTTACCATCCTGTAAACTACCCAAATCAAAAAAAAGTCACCTGCTCACAAATAACCCACTACCCTTAAATGCACCACTTCTCAAAACATCCTACCTGAAACTGCTCTAATCCCCATAGCTACCCCGTGCAACTGCCCAACCACTCCCATCTAATCTCACCCCAAAACACTGCCAGTCACAAACACCCCATCGTCTGAAACCTGTCCCACCCCAATAACCTACTCTCTTTTCATCTGTTCTAACATCCTGCAATCTACCCCACCACACCAAAAAAACTACTCCTTGCACTTTTCTCCACCACCCTAAAAACTACAACAACTTCATAAATGACCCCCTACAACTGCCCACTGCAACTTACAAACTACCCTAAAACCTAAACTACCCTCTTCAGACTGCTCTTACTCCAAGAAATGGCCCTCATTCCCCACAGGCCTGTAAACTCTCTTTACCCCCAAACTAGCACTCTTTAACTGTATTACCATGCTGCAAATGACTACCACCATCATCAAAACTACCCCTTAAAACTGCCCGTAGTCCCCCAAAACTACCGTCTGTAATTGCCCCATCTCCCTATAAACTGGTCCTGCTCCTAAAAATAACCTGCCCTACAACTGTACCACCTCCACCAACCTGCAAATTATCCTTCTCCCAGAAACTTTCCTACCATCTCAGCTACCCCCCCCCCCCAAACACAGCACATGCAGAACATACAACGGATACACAAACATATATGCATTCTTTACCACTTCTATTTTTGTCTGTGTTGCGGGTTTGATTTAGACCTGATACCTTCAAATCTTAAAACTAAAACAGGGTCTTCTCAGATGTTCTTCTTTATAGTCATTCATACTTGGTAGAGGTTGTGCAACCATTTTGAAGTGGCCTCCGATATGGGCCAGAATGAATGGACATCACTTCTGCCCATTTACTGCTGAACCACCAGGGATTCAAAAGTGGGGCCCGAGGGAGGCCAGCAGTGGTGGGAAGCCCAGGCCTACCTTGCTGTATCTTTCAGGGGTGGGTGAGAGGGGGTACTGGGCTAGAGGTAATACTTTATGTTCAGGGAGGGTAGATGGGGGATTGGGATGGGGTGGATCATGATCTGGGCTATAATTTTAATATGGCTGTGACCCGCATAAATTCCAACAACCAGAATAATGTGAATTAGCCCTACATATTCAATGCTGGTGCCTGGACATGGCCTGGAACTGAATATCCAGAGCGAATTCCACCTGTGGCAGTCACTGATCACCATGGGCTGAATTTTGAGCGGAAAATTTCAAGGTGTTTTTTTTTTTTATATGTTGCTAATAGATCCAAAAGACTGTCACTATTCACAAAGAGTGTGTACTATTGCAAAGAGGGCACAATCTTTTGGAAAAAGTGCATACTCTTTCTGAATAGTGCATGCATTTGTAAAACATGCATGTGTGAATAGTGCATGCATACACACCTATCTGGAAAGAGTGCACACTTCCCCCAAAAAGTGGCATTTTCTTTGAAATAGTGCAGTCTTTTGGAAGAGAGCACTTTTATTCTGAAAGGGAAGGGAAAGTGAAATGGGACTTGATATACTGCCCTTCTGAGGTTTTTGCAACTACATTCAAAGTGGTTTACATATATTCAGGTACTTATTTTTGTACCAGGGGCAATGGAGGGTTAAGAGACTTGCCCAGAGTCATAGGAAACTGCAGTGGGAATCAAACTGCACCCGGGGTGGACCGCCCCCCCCCCCCTTGATACGCCACTGCTATAAGGTATACCTAATTTATTGTTGAGATTATGCAAAATAAATGCAATTACATACCATACATACACAAAGAAAATGAAAGGGTTTTCCTGCTGATAGCATTTCAGCATGAGGGCTTCTAACCCATATGAACAATTCTTACGTGGAGGAACTGACATCAGCAAGAGTGATGGTGGCTTATGAGAAGAGCTCTGAAACCAAGCCCTTGCCTTAATAAATCATATATCTGCATGCACTGAGCTGTAACGCTGGTGTATCTGGGGGGCTTGTCTAAAACAAACACTGTAGTTAGTGGATATGGTGACTAAGAAGTGCCAAACTGATAGAATCCCCTGTTAATTTGGGATTACTGAAGAGAGAAAGTGCCTGTGAAGAGTCACTGGGGGGAGTGACTGGGAGGTCCCTGGATGGGAAGAAGCCCAGCCCAAGGGGAGTAACTTTGGAATAAAATACAGAAAATGTGCAGGGAGAAAAGGGTCCCTTGGTTGAATAACAAGAGGGGAGGAGAGTAGGAGAAGAGAAAGTTAAGTGTTTGCCCTTTAGAGAGGTCTTTGGTTGCCAGACGGTCCCCTGCCACTGACCTGGAGGAGGAGAAGGGGAGTCCCATTTGAGAGAATTAGACCACTGACTGCAAAGGAGGTTTGTGGCTCAGCAAAGCTGCAACTGTATTGAGGAGAGCTCTACAGGTGTGGGTAGAGGAGAAACACCAGTGTGGGAGTGGAGCCAAGAAGTGTCCATCCCTTGAACAGAGTGGTGCCAACGCAAAGGACCATTCTGAAGACAAAGCATCTGGACCTGGAAATTGTAAGGAGCACAGCCTTTGGGACAATATTCTCTTGTAAATATACCGTGAAGCAAGTGGTATAGGTGTTCCTCACAGAACAACAGAAGCTGCCTAAGTTATTCAAAGTTCTTCAATGAATTATATTGCCAGTATATTAATTTTACCAGCTGCTTGTTGCAAAAGGTTAAAAGTTGAATTGTTGTTTAAGCTCCGGAGTGCAGCATTGTTCCTGGACTGAACAGCTGAGTGGAACCCTGAATGATAAAGTGTCTCCCAAAACCCTGGATTGCTATTGTGGACCATTGACCCACCCCGGCTTGACTGTGAGTGGACTGAAAGGAGGTGCGGAATGAGAGTGGCCCGCGTGAAAGTGAAGACTGTGAGATTTGAAGTGAGTGAGACACTGAAACATTCTTTTGTGGCCCGGGTCCAGAGCTAGAACCTGGTGAGACCTGGTTACACTGACATCATATTTTATTCGAGTGGAAGAGTGGTGATGGCAGCACGACAAAAGACCAAAATGTCAATGGTGGAGTTGGAGAACAGTGTGGGACTTGGATAGAATTGTCCAGAGCAAACTTCACTGTGAGACAAAATTCACCATTGGTTTCAGGAGCTTAAGTCAGAATTACTTGTGGTGAGAAGTGATTTGCACATTTCTCTGAACAAATTAAAAAGAATGTGGTTGACAATGGATGAGGGCCAGAGAAAGGAAATTGTAAAAATGCAGGAGCAAATGCAGAATTTATTGACTTCTTATGCTCAGCTAACTTTAAACTAGAGGACTTAGAAAATCGGGCTTGTCACAGCAATCAGACTGTGGGAGATTCCTGAGACAGTGCTTGATGCAAGATGCCAGGATGTGGTGCAGCGAACGTTTCACATCCTGCTACAGGAAACAAGTGACCATAGCCCTGAGGAAGACCTCCTGCTTGCTCACATCCACAGGCTTGTGGGGCCACAAGAGTGGAACATGCCTCATGACATTTTCTGCTTCCACAAGAACGCCAATAAAGAACTTTTAAAAGCAGTTTGACGCAATGGGGGAGAACACATTGTGTGGGAGGACACGACTATTGAAGTTTACTCCGATTGTGGCTCTAGCTACCCTCAGATTGCAGTGTGTGTACTGAGGATACACAGCAAGTCTGCAGTAAAAAGCAAACAAACAAAAAACCTTACTTGTTGCTTGCTCTACCCTATTAGGCTTACTTCCTTTTCTGCAACAGGAAATAGCTATAGTGCTTGATCGCTCCAGGATCTAAAGACTTGTTTTGTTGAGGCAGGGCTTATCAATGCTGGAAGAATCCTTACCTGCTGCAGATCGAGCTAATACAGCTTTGCGATCTCTAGGGGAGATGTCAGTGGAGCTGTTTGTGAAGGGAGCTGCGTCATGCATGGAGAGAGGGATCTGCTCAACAGTCCCTGGTGAAATGAGGCTTCTGCATATATACTAATTATTTACTGGATTTTCAGATGTCAGGGGAGAAGGGATCTACTCCAACTTTTCCCTTTTATGTTTTTGTGCACTTTATCATTTAACATATATGGTGGTATGATGCCTCTGTTTTGCATTCTGGGCTGGAAAAGTTCAGAGTGTGTGGCTTCCTCTCTCTTCTATTGTACTGGCCTACTTTAGGGGTTGGCAGGTTGGTTAACTCCTGGGAAGGGAAGAGAGAGAGAGAGATGGATGGGGTTGGGGGAGGTAGAAGGGTGGACATGTAGGGAGGTAAATGAAGGGGGTTGATATTCAGTGGGTTTGCTGAATTTTGCAGATGGTGTTAGGCTTGGGGAATAGAGGTGGGTTTATGGTGGCATGGCTAGGCTTAATAACTGCTCATTCTCATTTAATATGACTTCTGTAAAACTTGTATCACAATGATAGGGGCCTGAATTCCCCCAGAAAATGCTAGTTTATGTTTAAAGAGGTTAATCAACTCCAGGCAGATATTGTTTATTCAGAAAATCATTTACTGTCTGTACATGAAAGACTTCGGAGTGTCAATTCTCAGTTTGAAGTTTTTTGTGTATTTAATAGAACCCAGAAAAAAAAAAAACTTGTGGGGTAGAAACTCTCATTGCTAGAAAAATTATTGCTCAAATCTAAAGTTTAGTTTGAGATAAAGGTGGTAGATTTTTGTTGCTTAAGGTTGCGATATAAGATCACAATTACACAGTTGAGAATGGATATGCTCTTAATACTGATCATGATTTTTTTTTTTTTATAAACAGGCTTGGAGACACCCTACTGGAGCAGTTGTCAGAAATGTTTCATCCAAGGAGATAATTAGAATATGGTACCTGATCCAGGGTTGGAAAGCTCTCAGGCGTTCCAGTATAGAGGTCAATAAAGTGTCCAGAGCTTAATTAAAATCCATGTCTATTTTTGCAGTGAGGGATGTCTGATGATGGCAGAGGTTACAAATACTACTCTCCATTACATGCTTCTATTCTAGGATAGATTTCTGGTTAATTTATGAACAAGAAATAGGATAAATGAAAATGACTGGTATTGAGATGGCCACTTGGTCAGACTATGCTCTTCTTTAGCTTTGGCTGGTAGGGTGCAATGGCTAGGAAAGGACTTAATCACAGATCTTAAATGAGAGTGTACTCCAGATACTGAAATACAAAGGCAGATTGGGCAGGCATTGGATCTTTCCAGTTAAAAATGACACAGATACTCATTCACTGGGGATGGCAAGGGAATGCTTAACAGCTATTATTTGGGGGACAGTTGATAGCAATAGGAGTTCATTAAAAAAACTGAACATCACTTACAGTCACAAGCAGTGAAACTTGAGAGAGCAACAGAAGGAGATAGGGGTGAGGAGGATAACTACAACTAAATTGAAAGCTTTGAGGAAAGAACTATAATATTGGAGCTACAGGCTCTGCAATTTCAGTTAAAGAGGAATGCAACAGCGACAGTATGAATCAACATATAATGGCAAGTGACCGACTCACCTGCAAATGCCAGTAGAGACTTCCCTCTCTGTCCCGCCCCCACGTCAAGACGTGATGACGGAACAGAGAGGGAAACTCTGCGCCGAGGAGGAGTGCAGTCACTGCCACACGGACGTCGACGCTGCCGCTAATGGTGCCGCTCCCCCCCCCCGTAGGTCGCCGCTGCCACTGCCGCTCCCCCCCCTGCAGGTCGCCGCTGCCGCCCCCCCCCCAAGGTCGCAGCCAACCCCCTCCACAGGCCAGGCCCTCTCTTCTACATTTAACTTACAGCGCCAAAACCGCAGGCAGATCAGCTCCCCGTCGGCCTTCCTTCCAGCCTGTTGTGCCCCGCCCTCGCTGACGTTACGTCACACGAGGGCGGGACACAGGCAGAGAAGGAAGGCCGACGGAGCTGATCTGCCTGCGGTTTCGGTGCTGCAAGTTAATGTAGAACAGAGGGCCCGGGTGGAGGGGGCCGGTGGCGATCTCGGGGGGGGGGGAACGGTAGCGGCGACCTCGGGGGGGAGGGGCGATAGCAGCGACCTCGGGGGGGAGGGAAGGCAGGAGAAATGCTCAGAAGGAGGAGGGGGGCCTTGCAGCTGCTGGGAGGGGATGGAGGGGGTGCCCTTGGAGCTGGGAGGGAATCGGCCTTGGAGCTGGGAGGGAGGGGCCGGTGGCGACCTCGGGGGGGGGAGCGGTAGCGGCGACAACAGCGACCTCGGGGGGGAGGGGAAGGCAGGGAGAATGCTCAGAAGGATGAGGGGGGGCCTTGAGCTGCGAGGGAGGGGAGGGGAGGGACGGAGGGGGGCCTTGGAGCTGGCTTGGACGGGGGCCTTGGAGCTGGGAGGGGAGGGAATGGGGCCTTGGAGCTAGGAGGGAGGGAGAGACTGGGGGCCTTGAAGCTGGCAGGGAAGGAGGGAGGATGCTTGACATGGAGGTCAGAAGTAGGGGGGCCTTGGAGCTGGGAGGGATGGACAGTGGGGGGCCTTGCAGCTGGCTGTGGAGGGATGGAGGGGGTGCCCTTGGAGCTGGGAGGTAATCGGGCCTTGGAGCTGGGGAGGGAGGGGCCTGGGGCGACCACGGGGGGTGGGAGGCGGTGGTGGCAACAGCAGCGACCTCGGGGGGAGGGAAGGCAGGATAAATGCTCAGAAGTAGGAGGGGGCCTTGGAGCTGCGAGGGGGAGGGGAGGGGAGGGACGGATGGGGTGCCTTGGAGCTGGCTTGGACGGGGGGCCTTGGAGCTGGGAGGGGAGGGAATGGGGCCTTGGAGCTAGGAGGGAGGGAGAAACTGGGGGCCTTGAAGCTGGCAGGGAAGGAGGGAGGATGCTGGACATGGGAGGTCAGAAGTAGGGGGGCCTTGGAGCTGGGAGGGATGTACAGAGGGGGGCCTTGCAGCTGGCTGGGGGGGAGGGAGGGGGGCCCTTGGAGCTGGGAGGGAATCGGGCCGTGGAGCTGGGAGGGGGGGGCCGGTGGCGACCTCGGGGGGGGGAGCGGTGGTGGCAACAGCAGCGACCTCGGGGGGGAGGGGAAGGCAGGATAAATGCTCAGAAGGAGGAGGGGGCCTTGGAGCTGCGAGGGAGGGGAGGGACGGAGGGCCTTGGAGCTGGGAGGGGAGGGAATGGGGCCTTGGAGCTAGGGGGGGAGGGAGACTGGGGGCCTTGAAGCGGGCGGGGAAGGAGGGAGGATGCTGGACAGGGGAGGTCAGAAGTAGGGGGGCCTTGGAGCTGGGAGGGATGTACAGAGGGGGGCCTTGCAGCTGGCTGGGAGGGACGGAGGGGGGGCCCTTGGAGCTGGGAGGGAATCGGGCCTTGGAGCTGGGAGGGAGGGAAGGAGGAAGGGCGGGGAGCCGGGGGGAGGGAGGGAGGGAGTTATACATCAAAATAGAGCATACCAATACTTGCCCGTTTTAACGGGCTTAACGGCTAGTATGGAAATAAGCAAGTAGATTGTTAGCATGCAAACTGAAATCCTTGAGGTTCAGAAATAATATTGTTAACATTGGTATGAATTAAGGCACTGCGGTCCATACGGATTCACAAATTCAGCAAAGTTTCTCTTCATTTTATGCAGACTTATATGAAGTACCATTAGCAGTAGACAAAGCAGCACATGAGGCTTATTCCTGAGGTGTGGGAAGCAAGATGACCAGATTTGATCTTACAACACCTAAATAAACCTTTAATCACATGACCTATTATCAATTTGCAACAAGGAAAATCTCTGGGCCTTGATGGCTTTACTCATACATTTTATAGTTTTTAGACCAACTGCAGCATCCTTTGGTGGCCCTATATAATGTTGTGGGTCTTTACCTGGTCCTTCTGTGGTCTATGAGACTTGCTGGAGTAACACTTATTCGTAAACCGGGCAAAGATCCTCAGGGCTGTGGTTCATACCACCCCATTTCAATACTTGGTTCATTAATCTCAACCAATGGCTTTTCCTACCATCTCTATGCTGATGACTCCCAAATCTACCTTTCTACCCCTGATATCTCATCTTGCATCCAAACCAAAGTTTCAGCATGCTTGTCTGACATTGCTGTCTGGATGTCTCAACGCCGCCTGAAATTAAATATGACCAAAACTGAGCTTCTCATTTTCCCCCCAAACCCACCTCCCCACTCCCCCCCCCCCCCCCCCATTTTCTATTTCTGTTGATGTCTCTATCATTCTCCCTGTCTCCTCAGCTCGAAACCTTGGGGTCATCTTTGACTCTTCTCTCTCCTTCTCTGCTCATATCCAGCAGATCGCCAAGACCTGTCGTTTCTTTCTTTACAACATCCGTAAAATCCGCCCCTTTCTTTCCGAGCACTCTACCAAAACCCTCATCCACACCCTTGTCACCTCTTGTTTAGACTACTGCAATCTGCTTCTCTGGCCTCCCACTTAGTCACCTCTCCCCTCTCCAATCGGTTCAAAACTCTGCTGCCCATCTCGTCTTCCGCCAGGGTCGCTTTACTCATACTACCCCTCCCTCAAGTCACTTCACTGGCTCCCTATCCGTTTTCGCATCCTGTTCAAACTTCTTCTACTAACCTATAAATGTACTCACTCTGCTGCTCCCAAGTATCTCTCCACACTCGTCATTCCCTACACCCCTTCCCGTGCACTCCGCTGCATGGATAAATCCTTCTTATCTGTTCCCTTCTCCATTACTGCCAACTCCAGACTTCTCACTGTGCCCTACGCCTGGAATAAACTTCCTGAGCCCCTACATCTTGCCCCATCCTTGGCCACCTTTAAATCTAGACTGAAAGCCCACCTCTTTAACATTGCTTTTGACTCGTAACCACTTATAACCACTCACCTCCACCTACTCTGTTCAGAAAGGCATACCCTACCGACTCAACATAAAAACCTAAGTTCTTGCAACACAACAAAACCAAAGACCATAATGGACATACCTAACTCTCTTTCTTCCTCTCTAAGTTCCCCCAATGTATCTACCACACACGAACCTTCTTCTACCACAATAACACCTTGTATTTGTTCATACTGGAACTGGCGAACGCCGTTACGGTACTCTGTAAGCCACATTGAGCCTGCAAATAGGTGGGAAATGTGGGATACAAATGTAACAAATAAAATAAAAATAACAAATACTCTCCTCTCCTCCTTCCTGTACACATTAATTGATTTGATTACTTTATTTTTTGTCTATTAGATTGTAAGCTCTTTGAGCAGGGACTGTATTTCTTCTATGTTTGTGCAGCGCTGCGTATGCCTTGTAGCGCTATAGAAGTGCTAAATAGTAGTAGTAGTACTAGACATATTTCAGATTTTGGCTTCACTTTCAGGCTCATTTTTGAAAGAGAAGGGCATCAAAAAAGTGACACAAAAGGCACATGGGCGTTCCCGTGAAAGAAGGTCGCCCAAATCCAATAATCGAAACAGGGCTGTAAGGACGTCCTCAGCATGAGGACGCCCCTCTAAGGACGTCCCCACAAGGGGCGTGTTATGGGCGGCATTACGAGATGGGTGCCCTCAGCGTATAACGGCTAACGAAATGGTTTTGCAAGGGTGGGAACATGGGCATCCTTAGTTAGACCTGAAATAAAGTGACCAAGGTAACGGGGAAGTCATCTTTAGACCCATTAGCGATTTTGTGCAGTTGGAGAGTGGCGAGAGCATTGTTGGGAGAGAAAGCTGAATCGTTGTTTGGAGAGAAAGCTGAGAGATTGTTCAGTACCTGTTACCTTTGTCTGTGTGCTGTAGTCGGAACGTTTTCATCCTCACCTGCCTCATTTGTGTTTTACTTTTTCAGCTTTCCCTACCCCTTCTAGCCCCCAAACTCAGACATCACTACTCCTTCCTCTATCTCCCCCATCCCCTCGCCCTATTCTTCTCAATTCACTGTCCCCAAGTTTATATTTCATTCCCTTACCT
Organism: Microcaecilia unicolor; assembly: GCF_901765095.1. Lineage (NCBI taxonomy): Eukaryota > Metazoa > Chordata > Amphibia > Gymnophiona > Siphonopidae > Microcaecilia > Microcaecilia unicolor. The sequence continues at coordinate 297,276,643 of NC_044031.1, forward strand.
GTTTGTAGTCTCTGTCTGTCTCTTTGTCCTGTGTACTGCTGCAGCGTGTTTGTGAAGACTGTCGTTTGCTGCTTGGAGAGTGAGTGGCTAGAGGGTGTGGCAGGAGAGTTTGTAGTGGGTCAGAGAGTGCTTGCAGTGTGGCTCTGCTGTGTGTGACCGCATTGTTTATTGGTGGTGGGAGAGTGAGTGTCAGCTTCTGTTTGTTGTTGCTGTGTTTCACCAAGTTGCTAGGGAGAGGTGAGCACTGGTGTCACTGCATTGCACCTGTAGTGTGGAAAAATGGAGGCACTAAATGCACAGGTGGCTTACATGTTGGAGGAAGAGGGGAGGTACCACAGGAGGTACTCACGCCCCAGAGTTTTCAGGCCCCATAGCAATTTCCTAGACCTCACTGATCTGCAGTGTCTCACTAGGTACCGCTTTGATAGGGCTGCCATTCAGCACCTTTGTGACTAGCTCCAACCCCTCCTGCAGCCCAGGACCCATAGGAACAACCCCATCCCTGTGCACCTAAAGATCACTGCTTCTCTATCTTTTCTGTCCACTGGGAGTTTTCAGTCTGTCCTATCTGTGAACACGGGTCCCACCCAGGCTTCCATTTCTAACTGCCTCACCCAGATCCTTGATGCCTTCCTTACCCACACCTCTGAGTACATCACCTTTCCCACCACCCCCTAGGCCCTGCAGAACAACATGGCTGACTTCTACACTGTAGCTCGCTTCACCTCTGTCATAGGCACCATTGACTGCACACATGTCACACTCAAACCCCCTGGGTAGGAGAGGCCACTTATAGGAACAGGAAAGCGTTCCACTCACTCAATATGCAAGTTGTGTGTGATGCCCAGGGGAGATTCTAGACGTGTGTGCCCAATACCCAGGTTCCACTCATGATGCCTATATATTGCAACACTCGGGAATCTTCCGCAGGTTTGACCGAGGGGAGATCACCGGCGGATGGCTCCTAGATAAGTGCAGGATGAATCTGCCCAAACTTTACCTCCTCCACCGGGCAACCCTCAGCTCTGTCTCCCTCCAGCTCACTCCACAACACACTACTTCCCCCCCACCTCCACAAGGTCCAAACAATACACAATCATCTTTCTCATCCTGCTTCTCCCCAAAGGTGACAGAGGCTATCCACAGCGGAGTTGGCTCATGACCCCCATAGTGCACCCACAAACAGGGTCAGAGGAAAACTACAACATAGACATTGGAACACCTGTGGCATCATCGAACGCACCTTTGGACAACTTAAGAACAGGTTCCAATTTCTGGACCGTTCTGGAGGGGAGCTCCTGTACAGCCCCCAAAAGGTGGCAAAGATATTCCTGGCCTGCATGCTACATAATTTGGTAATGCGCAGAGGACAGGCCCTCCCAAAAGAGCCACAGCCACCACAGCAGCAGGCCCCAGATGAGCAGGATGAACCCCCTCCACCTCCCGCCCACAGAGCAGAGCAGAGTGCACACCAGCTGGGGGTCAGAGCCAGGCAAAGACTGATCGAGACAAGTTTTGTGTGAGAGTAAGTTGACATTTATTTCTATGACATAGTATTTACACACCACCACCACCCCCTCCCACCACCATCACCCGCTCTGTGCATATTCCTCTCCCTCCATCCCTCACCCCCCCAACATGTCCCAGCACTTTCCCTGCCCCCCCCCTGGCCCCGTCCCCTCTACCCCTCTCACCGTGTTCCTTTGCAGCTGGTGCTGCAGGGGAACTCTGTTGAGAGTCCTGCTCTGATGAGCTCCCACTCTCCTCCTCTGTGTCCACAAGGCAGCCTGCTACCTCGGCTGCCCTGTGAAAGTCAGGCCACCTTGCAGTCTGAGGCTTGCCCTGTAACCTGGGCACAGGACCCAGGGGGCTGATGTGATGGCTGTTGGACCAGTGGCTGGGGAGGCTGAGGATCTCAAGCTCCTCTTAGCGGGTGGTTGCTGTGCAGTGGTAGAAGTAGACGCCACTTTTTGCTGCATCAGGGCTTTACTAGGTGCTTTCAGGTCACGGCGTAGTCCCTCGATGCTGTGCTCCAGCCGTTGGAGCTGCTGTACCACTTCAAGTTGGGTCTGTACCGCTTCCCGTTGCACCTCCAATTTCTGGCACTGGTAGTCTTCCATGTACACATTCTGGCCCAGCAATTGTGTGGCAAGGCGCAGTAGCTTCCTCCTCTGCTAGATGGCCCTGCCCCCCCCCCCCCGCATTTTCTTCTTCTTCAGTGCCACCATCGGCAAAGGCTGCGGGTGTGGAGGGTGAGCCTCTGCTGCAGGTGGTGGAGAGAGAGCCGGCACTGCTGCTGCTGGGTCCTGTGGTTCCAACCCATGGTCCTGTGTGCTTCTTGTGCAGGCCCACTGGTTTGCTGCTCTGTGTGCTGGGGCTGGTGGCCACTAGGGCCAGCTTCTTCCTCTGACTGGCTGTCATCACCTGCATAGCAAAAGGGGAGGAAGTGCATTGGTCAAAATAACTCACTTTTGTTTTTTAGCATTCATGTACATAGCCCCACATGCAAAGACCCAGCAAAGAGATGGTGTGGAATGGGATTGGCAGGCAAGCCACAGATGTCATTGTACATGATACAGAGCTGGAGATGAGGAACGCAGTGTACTACAGTGACTGATGTGCAAGAGAGCCACACAGGCAGGTGGGTAGACATAGAACTGTGGAAGGAGTGCAGAGGACACAGTGGCTACAGCAAAGAGGTGTGGGAAGGAGATATGCAGAGTTTTATGGGCCTAGTAAGATGGACGTCCTTCGGCAGTTCTGTGAGAAACGGGTCCTTGTTACTGTACTTTACACATGAATGTTCCTTATATTTCCCGTACCTGGATGTCCGCAACTACTTGCACTGTACTTGCGGAACAACCAAGTACATCAGAGAAGTCCAAAGTATAGTAATAAGAACGTCTTTCTCGTAGAACCGGCGAAGGACGTTGATGACAAATTGGCAAGTACAGTGAATGTTTTAGGGACGTCCTTTCACGGTTCTGGAAGATGGGTGTCCCTTTTTACTATACTTTGTGTGTCCCTGATTTGGGCGTTTTGCACTGCGATAATGGAATGTCTAAGGACGTCCGTATTATTTTTCGATTATACCTACCTGATTTTGGCCGACTTCATGAGGACGTCCTAATTCATACTTGGACGACCTTTCGAAAATGCCCCTCCACACGAACTGTTGTCTAACGTACCATAATGCTGTTTAGGGAGGGGGGAGGAGGAGGGTATTGTTGCTTTTATAAGTGTATATTGCACACTTTCATTGCTCATTATCAGGCATTGTGTTGTTGATGTTCTATTTTTGTCTTTTATAATTGAAAAATAAAACATTATTAAAAAATACATGCATGATGTGACTTAGATACCAAAACTCAGAGGGACCTAAATTAGGTTACCTATGAAAGAGGTTGTAATCAAATATACTTGATTCTGCTGCTGCTTCTATTTCTTTAACAGCTGCCAACAAATCCTCCTGCCCACATAAAGTTCAATCTGATAGCAGTTAAGTAACAACAAAATAAACATTGTATTCCAGTTCCAATCATGCTATTTGAAATAGGTTATAAGGTATTTAGAAAAAGTTATTGCTAGTACATTTTCTGCCTCTACCATGGCTGAGCTCTGATATAAAGGGCATTTTGCAGTCCCTCAGTGCAGTTTGCAGGTTTATAGGTTCTTTGTAGTTTGCAAATTTATTTTCAAAGGAGAACACTGAATCTAAAGAATTTCTATTTGAAAATTCTCTAGTGCACATATTATGAGTACAAACATACATGTGGCATTTATACCTGGCATGTAGAATGTGCAAAACATGCACCAAAGTACATGTGATGAACTCAAAATGAAATCAGTTTGGTCAGTATCCAGCAGTGGTGATGCCAGAGTGTAAATTAATATGTATTTTCCCGTACCACTATGGTGGTTATTTTAGAAGCTGACAGACAGCACCATTTGTATTTTAGATGTGCTTAAACCAGCACTTGAAAGTTTATTTTGCATAAACATCCAAAGACAGAAGTTAAAGGTGTAATTGGTGAGTTTTTATTTTACTGCATCTTGATTACCAGAGGAGTCACCAACATGTGGTATCACAGTACTGCATGTTGCAGATTACATGTTAAATAACTGCTTGTGAGCCACCTCTCGAAGTATTATTCTAACAACCCAGGAAAATCAGACCTCAGCCATGGCCACCATAAAAGGGCCCTGGTGCTTTCCCTCCCACCCCCAGATCATCAGCCCAACCCCCAATCATCCCAACACATCAATCATCACCCAATCCCCAATCTGAAGCCCCACCCACCAAAAGCCTCCTCCCGATCCCTGTGGTCCTACTAGAAAATCTCTCATGGTGTTGTGAGTCTTTGAACAGGAGTGGTCTTTATGGGAGATAGGGTGATAATTGATGGGGTTGGGGGATAGGAGGGACAGTATTGTGGCCCCTTTAAGATGTGGCCTGACAGCACCAGGCCATGGCATTGAGGCTTGATTCTCGTGGGACAATAAAATAAGCCCAACAAAAGCAGTTGTAACATGGCTTGCAGTATTCACCGCAAGTCACATTATAGAATTTGCATATAGATTTGTTTTGCATCTCATTACTATGTACCCTATGGCGCCTTAACTCATGCATTTTTATTGGTAATTTACCATGCATTAGTGCTCTTTAACATGAATTAAATGCAAAAACCGTGGGATATTACCCTAACACAGCATGATAACTTCCCCTCTATGTAACCAAATTTTACAAAGCCTAGACATAAATGTCTAAACCTGAAGAGAATGCAAATGCCAAGGGGGCATGATCTGGGTATGTTTTTGGTGGAATGAAAAAAATGAACATTTATTTCTGATTTCAGAAGAGAAATAGACATTTATGTTGTAACAAATTGACATTGGATTTTATACCTGCTGTCCAGGATGTCTAGGTTTAAAAAAGTGCTCTTTTTGAGCAGCACTCCACTGGAGGGATTAGGAAAGTCCCCATCTTAATCTCCCAGTACTTGATGTTCCCTCCCCAAAATCCAAATTGGCAAGAGTCCTATGACAGCTTAAGGGACAATAAATATTTGTTTCTAAAATGACAAAGACAAATGTTTATATTCAGGCATATAAACATTTATGTTGCTATTCTACAACACAAATATTGCATGTGCCCATTTTGGCCCACTGTTACTTTAGATGTTTATTGTATTTTAATGGATGTTCATGCCACATGTAACCAGTTCATAAACATACATTTAAGTACGTAAGTACATAAGTATTGCCATACTGGGAAAGACCAAAGGTCCATCAAGCCCAGCATCCTGTTTCCAACAGTGGCCAATCCAGGTCACAATATACCTGGCAAGATCCCAAAAAAGTACAAAACATTTTATATTGTTTATCCCACAAATAGTGGATTTTCCCCAAGTCCATTCAATAACGGTCTATTTCTCAATGCATTTTAGAACAGACTGTTCGATTCTGCCCCTCTATGTGTTAACTGTCTCAAAGTCAAAGCCTGGACAGGGCCTGACTTTGAATATCCGGGAATAACTCTGTTTGAGGTGAATAAAACCTTCACCGCAGCTGGCTGAATATCAGGCCCCTTATGTTCATTAATCTGGAATTAAGTATGTATATTACCGCCTTTGACGGTACTATGTAAGCCACATTGAGCTTGGAAATAGGTGGGAAAATGGGGTACAAATGCAACAAATAAATAAAAAAAATAAACTTGAGATGTCCCGATCTGGGCATCTCAGTTCCAATTTGAACATCCTTTCCAAAATGCCACTCCATGGGGCCAATATTCAGAACACAAGAGGTAGCCGTGCTGCCTTCCATGGTCAGCGCTGAGCCCAGGTACTCAATGCCAGGCCATTTCTGCTGACTGGCACTGAATATCCAATTTCTTTTTCGCTGGTTTCAACTTAACTGACCAAGTCAGTATTCAGCACTGGCTGGTTAAGTTGAAACTGGCCAAAGACAGGTCTGCTATTTCAGTGGCCTAATTTTACCGCCAAATGTAACTGGTGATGCACTGAATATTAGCGGATAGCTGTTTATATCACGCAATATAACCAGTTATCTGCTAAGCACTAACTGGCAATATTCAGTGGGAGATAGTTGGCTATCTCCCACTGAATATTGCTGGACAGCCAGTTATGTGCCATGTTGGTTAAGTACCATTTAACCGGCCAGGAGCTGTTCCTGGCCTGTTAAATGGATTTAAATATCTGAGGATATACATATAAAGACCCATTTTTGATAGAACATGAAATTGGAATTGATATGCTGAAATCAGGACATGTACAACTCTAGTTATATTTAGAAAATGATTTGGATGTTTTGGGCAGGCCATTGACTAGGATTATGGACTGTGGACTCTTGAATATTAAGCCACCCAATCTGTTTGGCAAATTTCTGAAATTGGTGGTACATATTACCTAGTATTGGCAGTCCCTGCCCGTTCATAGCTTATAGCTAAAGTGAACTTTCATAGAATTTGGAATCCTTATCTCAATGGCAAACCAGAACTGGAAGTATTGCTTCTTGAGAATATTATAGAGGGGGGGGGGGGGGTCTTTTGTTTGTATCAATGATAGCCTTGTACCAAAGAATGATAGTATGACAGAGTTGCTTTTGTTTATTGTGGTTTACTTTTGTATATTTTGTTTTCTTTACATAATACAACTCATTAAAAATTATTTGTTGACCTAGAGCCTTTTCTAAAATACATGCAGGAATGCACATGTATGCCCCTAATTACATGTTTCAGGAGCAACCATTTTTTGACTATATGTGGCAAGAGCAACCATTTGTCAATGTCTAAAACATCAATCGAGGCTACTTGACAACTTTCACATCTAAATGTCAGCACATACACATGTAAGTTTATTTTTTTATTTTTTGTTACATTTGTACCCCACGCTTTCCCACTCATGGCAGGCTCAATGCGGCTTACATGGGGCAATGGAGGGTTAAGTAACTTGCCCAGAGTCACAAGGAGTATTTCAGATCACAGACTTGGAAGTGCCAACACAGGTGAATGCCTTCCATTTTGGAATCCTATACATCTAAATTCTCCCAATCAAATACAGAGGACATCATCATTTGGAAATATCAATTTGGATGGGAGAGGGACACTGGGGGATTAAGAGGCAGAACTCTGTGTTGCTCAGATGCCAATATCCTCCAAATTATATGTGCCACTACAAATTGTGCATACAAATTTGGGTGTGCCCAATTTATGAGTGCAATTTATTTGAAGAGCCAATTAACACCCATAATTGGGCTCTATCAATTATCAGTGCTAATTGGCATCAATTTAAAATTTACATGCACATATTTATGTGCCCGGATCCTTGTGTAAACTTTAAGTGCAGCTCCAAAAAGGGGGCATAGCCATGGGAGGGTCTTGGGCAGATTGGGGGCACTCCTGTAATTTACACACACTGTTATGGAGTAAGAGGGATCTGTGCCTAATTGAGGCGCAATAATTTATACCAGGGTTTAGTTGGTGTAAATCGTGGTGCCTAAAGTTAGGTGTGGTTCTCAGCATAGGTGCTGTTCTATAAGTGTTTAACTTTGAACACCGTATATAGAATAGCACATAGCGCATTTTTATGTCAACGCTAATTTTTCAGCACCATTTATAGAATTCAGTCTTTTTATGCTCTCACCACCGTTCATCAGGGTGCCTAAAAGGAGGCCCCATTTACCGAAGTGTCCCCATACACCCAAATTTTATAAAGTTGTACACACAAGTTATAGAATTAGGTCAGTTGTGTGTGTAAATTAGTTTCATTATGAGGAGCTAACTGGGGTTACTCAGCAGTAATAGGCCATAATGACCTTAATAGGTACTAATTGGCACCAATTAGCAGCTACATGCACAAACTGCCCTTAGTAGGTATTTTAGAAGTTGCGTGCACAAAATGTATAGCATGTATCTACTACGGGGTGTGGACATGGGAAGGCATAGGAGGGTCAGAGGCACATCCAGGATGCAAGTTATAGAATACTATCACTTATGCGCATAACTGACATTAGTCAGGCGTGTGCATTTACACCAGCCAATAAGCTGGTCTAAGTGCTTGTGCCCAAAGTTATATGTATAAATGGACACTTATGCTAGTATTCTAAATGGAAATTACACACATAATTAAGAACATAAGCATTACTGTACTGGGACAAATCAAAGGTCCATCAAGTCCAGTATCCTGTTTCCAACAGTGGCCAATCATCCAGGTCACAAGTACCTGGCAAGATCCCAAAACAGTAAAACAGATTTTATGCTGGTTATCCTAGAAATAAGCAGTTGATTTTCCCAAGTCCATCTTAATACTGGCTTACGGACTTTTAGAAAATTATCCAAATCTTTTTAAACTCTGCTAAACTAATTACTTCTACCACATTCTCTGGCGACGAATTCCAGAGTTTAATTACACGTTCAGTGAAGCAACATTTTCTCTTGTTGTTTTTATTTACTAATTAGTAGCTTCATTACATGCTCCTTAGTCCTAGTACTTTATAAAGTTTAAACAATCAATTTACTTCTACCCTGTTCCAATCCATGCAGTATTTTATAGATCTCTGTCATATCTCCCCTCAGCTGTCTCTTCTCCAAGCTGAGGAGCCCTAGCTGCTTTAGCCTTTCCTCATAGGGAAGTTGTACCTTCCCTTTAATCATTTTCATTGTCCCCTGCACCTTTTCTAATCTTTTTTGAGATGCGGTGACCAGAATTGCCCACAGTATTCGAGGTGCAGTCGCACCATGGAGCAATATAATTGCCATTCAAGAGATTGTAAATAGTAGTAGTAGTACTTAGGGCATTCTATCGGGGTGCCAACTTTAGGTGCCCTTTCTTGAATTTACCCCTTAATGCATACACATTTAGATATTAAGCTGGTGAATTTTAAGAAATGTGTCATTATCATTCATCTGGCCTCTTTAATATAGGCTGGTCATAAAAATCTTAGGGAGGGTGATTTATAACAGGTCACCTAATTTGTACAACCTGTTTTTAGAGGGGAATGAATGAGCATATGTTCCTTTTGAAAATTATTCCGCATGAAATATAAACACACATTTAAACATGCCATTCAGTACTCACAGCTTTCCTGATTTATTGTGCCTGTGCACATGTGTACAGTGTAAATATGCACTAGGGTGGAATTTAAAGAACAGAAAATTAAATATGCTAATTTTCAAAGGTCTTACCTCCTAGAACTGTTCCACCTTAGGTAAAAATATTTGCTAAAATGTTTGAACTTTTTATTTGAATATCTAGAGGTAGCTCAATCATCTTAAAGTTGACAAAAAAACAAATGTATTGACAAAAAAAACCCCACAGAAACACGAATTTCCATCATGAATCAGTTCTGTTATCAATTATGCAACATCTTCAGACAAACATTTTGCTGCATACAAGTTTATAATGCCAATGCTGTCAATGTCACTTTCTTGCTATCTGGATAAATCTTCTTTCATATAGGAACTGAAGTTGTGACTTGTCTTTTGTCATGAGGCTATGTATTCTTGAATGAATCCAAGGCCACGTTCAACATGATAATTCACCACTGTGATGACATGTGCTGTCTCCACAGCCTGCTGGGAGTCTTCTTGTGGCTCCCACAAGTCTGGGTCTACATTTAGAAATGCATCTGGAAATAATGTCTTAGATTTGACTTTCCCCTGAATGACTCTAGGTCTACAGTGATTCATTTGGTATGACCCCGCTCAACATCATCCTCATTTTTCATGGCACTTACCACCAGCCTCTTTGTTGAAGAAATTATTTGACTGTCAAATAGGGCCAGTCTAACTATTTTGGTGACAACTACCACAAGTGATTGGAAACCTTCTATGATGTAGCTTTGATATTGTAGGGTCGAATGCTGAGTGGTTCAGAAGTGGTTTCAGCAGCAGAAAGTCATTAAACAGAGCATTTAGGGGGTCTTTTTACTAAAGATTAGCTTGAGTTGTCTGCAGCAGAGCCAATAGGAATAAAATGGGCCCTGCTTCAGATAACTCAAGCTAAGCTTTAGTACAAGACTCTTTCACTGCAAGAGGAGCCATTATCCAAGTCTTTAGATAGACATGCACAGTTTAGGTCATAACTGCCCACATTCAAGAATGTTTTATGTGGATTGCGGAACTCTCACTATTTGATGCCTTCAGAACATCAGTGTTTTTGAGCTACCAATAAAGTTCACCAATTTAACTAATGTTTTGCCTGAAATGTTTTGTCACATATACAAACAAAATAATGGGGTAAGGTGGTCTTTCATAAGCTTCAAAAATAAGCACCACCCTAGACTGAGGAATGTGTCTGTTCCATTCAGGGTATGCAGATTCAGGCTGTGTGTATGTTATTTGTTTATTATGATATATTTACAGTGTTTTTGAAGGAATTCACTCAAGGCGGTATACAGTAAATATATAAGTTTAGAAACATTTACGCAAGGAAATTTCTGCAAGTGGAACACAGAACATAGTGTTCCTGTGGAAATGCTTTTTAAAATTACTCCCCATAGAGAACATCTTTTACAGCAGCCAAAAGCAAGACGCAGTAAATTAATTTGTACAGTATAGATCCAGGAGACAAAAATGAAATGCAAATAACCATTTTGCTGTGCAACACACTACAAAAAGAAGCTTCAACAAATAATAGGATACATTTTTTGCAATGAAGAGATGTTCAAAGTGACTTGATTTATATCTCATTTATTATTTATATTGCACTTCTATTCATATTGTTACCGATATCATCTCTGGGTTGTACAGATTGTGTTTGAAATTGGTCTACTGTTAAATGCAAAATATGCAGTTTGATCCTAATTTTTACATTCCTGTAACCGATCAGTATGTCTTAACTGCAGTCCTAATTAAGAAGTAATAAATGGGGATGTAGTACATTCCTATTTCCTCATTTATTCCTGTAATTAGACTGTCTTAGCAAGCATCAATCAACACTGCTGCACAATAAAGATCTAGATTTTTTCCAGGCACCTCACATGTTGCTATACTGATAGAGCATTTATCAGATTTTATGACCACCTGTCAGATATCAA